>NC_073304.1:103139426-103486926 GCF_027595985.1 Sorex araneus
AACGGGCCCAGCCCTGGCAGGCAAAAACCTCCAGAACTCAACCACCGCCATGCTAACGGCCGCTCTTCACAGCTCGGGCCGACCTCAGCCACGAGTAAACCTATGGCCATCCCTGGGCCAGTGGCTGTGAACACTATACCCCATACTTCACGCCACTCAGACTCCAAGAGTAGTGCACCACATTTGATGGGGATTAAGTAGAAGACAACCAATTTTAGAGGGAAATATATTTTTTCAGATACACACACACACACACACACACACACACACACGTATATATTATATAAGCACACAAGGCTCAACCCTTAACAATATATTAGTAATCTCTTATGAAAGGACTTAATGGCCCCATGGGTGAAATACGATAATCTTTACACACTCTCCTCTAAGGAAAGTTTACTGGAGCATTTTCAGTGGTTTATTCATAATAAACAATACAAAATAAATTATTTTGATTTTGCTTTGGGGCAGGGGTTAGGGTTTGGGATGGAAACAACCAAAGTATAGTGGTGGGAAGGTATAAAGGTGGTGGGATGGGTGTTCGAATATTAAATGTATTAAATATTGTGAAATATTTTATAAAATTAAATTAAATTTTTAAAAAAATCTGCCTCACTCATCTGACATCCACACAGGGTGGTTTATGACTCTTCTTCCAAATGGCATTACTTTCTAAAAAAAAAAAATTTAACATAAAATGGGGGCTTGGAAGACAGTCTAGGGGGTAAGATGCTTACCTTGCACGCAGCAGACCTGGATTTGACCACAGCATTGCATATGGTCCCCTGAACACTACCAGGAGTGATCCCTGAGCAACGGCAACGGCAAACCCCCTTTTCCTCCAAAGAGCATAAAATGTTGTCGGGGGGAAGGTCCGTGCAGCTTACGTGTTTGGAAAGCCTGACAGGCCTGACACGTGTGACGCCCTGGGTTCCAACCCTCAATCCCTCCTCCAGCACTTCATGGTGTGGCCTCCACAAAAATAGTGACCATTGAAAGTCATGAAATGACATCATTTGGTCTGATCATTGTGACATTGGGAACGGTGACATGATGAGACTGGACACGATCAGGTTGGCTCACAGCCATTTCCTTCAGCATCCACACCAGCCCTGAAAGTGACGCTGAAAGTGTTGCATGTTTCTAAACCCGCCCGGACATTCGTTCCATCACCTCCGCCTTTGCTCCTTGACTTCTCCTTTGATGAACTCCCGGGAACTCATATTTTCTCGGGTTGGTACAAATGCTCCCCTAGAACTTCCTGTAGATATTCAGAATCGTCGTGAGGCGGTTGCTGGTTTCACAATACAGCAAGACACTGCGAGTCACCCCAAGTTCCCACAAGACCAACAAGCACAGTTACTTATACAGTGGTTGTTACATCCTATCAGTTTGAACTTGGACCCCATGGTTGTTACAGACCAGTATAATAATATTTTATGTCAATAATTACCCAGTAACCATTGCTGTGCTTTTTCTGTTTGAGGGGGTCACACCTGGCAGTGCTACAGCTAACCCTGGTCAAGGTTCAGACTCACTCACAGAAGTGCTGGAGAACCTAGATTTCACATCCCAGACTCCTGCATGCAAAACCTATGCTCTAGCCCTTGAAACTCTTGCACCAGTCCCCCGCCCAATACAAAGGTTTTAATAAGTCCAAAGTATTGACAAAAGCTATGATTCACTGAGAACTCCATTTTCTAGATTTTATTCTGTTAAACATCTCCGTGAAGTTAAAACAATCGGAAAATAAGTTTCCATTTGCAACATATTAAAATTCATCGCAATATTTCAATCAGGAACTGAATTACACACTGAAAAAAAAATTCCACCTGACAGTTCACTTCATTCCAGCTTTTAAATTTTTAAACACAAGGGAAGTCTGGTGGAAATTTGGCAAGACAGAGCTAGAGGGCTTGACTTCCTTGTTCCATCTATACTAGCCCTGCCATGTTCATTGCAAAACTGTGTCTCAGAGGTAAGAGCACGTGGTGTCTGGAAGTGTGTGACAAAGGAGAAATCAAGAGCCCCAGAACCCCATGAAAGCCCTGTCCAGGGCAATGCCCAGGGCTGGGCCCCACTTCAATCCATTCTCCAGATTCCGTCCATGTACAATAACTCATTGATTAAAGGAGCCATCATAGAACTTCCCAGCATGAGACTTGTACCGTGGCTGCCGTCACACTCCACACTGCTGTCACACCCTAAACCAAGGAAAGGCGCTGCACGAAGCAGCCTTTCATCACTGCCAGCTTACTGCTGCCAGGGCACAGAGCAATTCGGGCAGACGCAGCTTCTGTCCCGGTGTTCAGCTAACTCGTCGGCCCGTCGGCAATGGAGTTGCGCATCCCCACCCCCAGTCAAGTATGTGTGCCCAGCTCCCATCTTCCTCCCAGTCCCAACTTCAACTTGACGTTTCAAAGATTCAAACTCTCCTCCCACCCAGCCTAATAAACTTGCAATTTCCTTTCATGTAAATGTTTGCTTTGGGGCTAGAGAGATAAACAGGGGTTAAGGTCCTGGCCCTGCATGTGGCCACCATTGGTTTGTCACCAGCACCATCTAGAGTCCCTGAGTGCCAACAGGGGTGATCGCTGAGCAGAGAGTCAAGAGTGAGCCAGGTGTGACCCAAAAGACAAAAATAGTGGGGCTGGTTCCTTAGGCCTCTTGGTGGCCTCGGGGAGGCCCCACGCCTCTCGCTTCCCCTATTCCAGGGCCTGATCTCCATCCCACTGCTCCAGTGGCTGTGGGAGATTCTTTCCACCCGCCTTTGGGTCTTCCCACCCGAGGGGGTCACAAGCCCGTGCCAGACCTTCGAGGTGTGAAGGCAGGCCCCACGAGAAGGGAGGGCCTTGGGGAAGAAGAGCATGAATTTGGGGAGCCGCAGCCTCACTATACCCCTCATCCACTGGTGAGCCAGGAGTGGACAGCCTCTGGTCACCAGGCCGCGGCTCTGTGTTCGCTCCAAGTCACGAGGCTTCTCCACGGCAGGATCAGAGAACTGGGATGGATGGGGGCCAGTCCCGTGACGGGGATAAACTCGAGCTATCCCAAGAGGACGGGGGGCATCCTGGGACTCACGGTCCTCCCCTGCCTGGCGGAGAGGACCCCCCAGGTCAGGCACCAAGGGGGACTCAGACATGCTGTGGCAGCCACTCCTGGGTCCCCAAAAGAGCAAGTGCTGCCAGAGCTCTTGAACTTTCTGACACGCCACCAACCTCTGCAAGGACCGGGCAGTGGCACGTGGCCCCGCCACCACCAGGCCGCTCCCTCAGGACCTTCCATGTGAGTGAGGCCACCTCAGAACCCAGAGCCGAGTCAACTGCCCACAGCCCCCGCCCCTCTGGCCCTGTCCTGGGGCCTCCTGGATCCCCAATCTAATCCTCGGAGGATTTGCGCTGGACCATTGCCATAGCAACTAAAGGCGGGTCTCTGAGTCTGAATGAATCAGCAAATATTTATCAAGCACCCTGCTAGAAATTATAGGGGGTTGGGGGGGGCAGGTGGGGGGCGGGTAGGGGGCGGGACACCTTGCTGGACAGTCCCATTTTAAAACGGTTTTTAGAATAAATACTCTGGGAGAAGGGGAGGAATTTTGGCAAGACTCTATTTGTCTTCAAACCCAGAAGCCATGGGGACAGACAAAAATGCAGTTTCACATGTACGGATTTTGGAGACTTGGGGGTTCAAATCCCAGCTCTGCCACCCCTAGCCGTGTGACGTGGGCCATCATCCTCCCCTCAGAGCCTCACGGTCCCCTTGGCAACATGAGAACCCTCACCCTGCTCACCTCACGGGCTCTTTAAGGCTGAAATGAGCTAATGTATAACAAAGAGCTTTGTTGACTGTGCAAATGTTAGGTTGTTCTTTCAATAAACATTTATTAAGCATTTACTCTGAGCCAAAGCCCAGTTAGGCATCAGAGCCTCTCAAATGTAAACTTCCCCTCCTCCTCCTCAGGCTTCTCCCTCCTTTTCTCCCCACTGAGGTGAAATTCACCTAAGATGAAATTAACCCTTTAGAGCAGAACAAAGAGCAGCAGATACAGTGGCCAGTGGCCGTGGCAGGGTCTGGGACTGCTCGGCCCCATACCTCTCTGTCCCCAGGGAAGCATCACCCTTTGCAGGCTCTGTTTTCTTGGACAATAGCCTTGTCCTTGGTTTCCCAGACTCCTAAGCACCCTAACGTGCTTTCAGTCCTATGTCAGTCCCCAGATCTGACTCAGGCTCCCCTGTTTGCCCTGCCCACTGCGGGGACACGGGCGCCCCGAGCCTGCCCTTTGAAATCACTACAGGGCTGGAGAAGCAGGTAGTCGCTGTACATTTCGGTGAGTGACCACTCCTAAGGGCCAGGTGCTTGTTGTGTGCCCCACTGTCCTGAGCCAGCTCCCGAGTGCAGCCTCGCCTCTTCCCAGAAACCTCTGCGCTCGGCCTGAGTCTGTCTTGTCAAGCCAGGGGTGAGTCAGGCGCAGGGGAGGGGGCAGTGTGGCAGGGGAGTGGGCAAATATTGGCCTTGGCTACCCTTGCCGCCGGTATCGGGAACCCGATTGGTATTATTGATTGACAGGTGCAGGGACCAACTGTTTAGAAAGCTGAGCCCCCTCGGATTGGGGTAGGTGTTTCGGCAAACAGCCCTAATACTGGGCAAACAGGCCTGTTGGAAAAAGTGCCAGACATGTTAGCAGAGCAAACGCGGCGCTGAGCAAACAGCTTAAAAGAATGTGGCCACCATCACGTAACCTCAGCCGAGGTATTGATCCCGCTGGAGGCCCGCGAGGGGCCGAGCGGGGAACAGAGAGATACAAACCCCGGCAGAATGTAAATGTTATCTTTAAGCTGCGGCCGTCAGGGCCCTAATGGGCATCTGTTTGGAATTTGTCTTTTTGCAAATCTTTAAATCCAGGTCAGGGCCATGCACAGAATTTAATAACAACTTTTCCGCGCGATCGGGCTGGGGACTGATTGCGTTCTTCACAAGCCCCAACTGAGACTCGCTGCTCTGGGAGGTAGCAGCCGCTCCTGGAAACTTCCTCAGCGAGCCTCAGGCGAGGGAGCAGCTCCTGGGCACAGGCTGGAAGGCCGCAGGAGAGAAGAAGCCGATGCAGAAGTCAAGGTCTTTCTCGGACCCCTGAGCAGCCGTGCCAGAGAGTAGCTCAGCTGGAGAGAATTCCAGAAGCATGCCATGGAGTCCCGTCTTGCTGCTGTTGCTGGCCAGACTTCCACTGTTACCCCCCTGGCCTCACTCTGGGCCCCCCTCGGGTGCAGCAGACCTGACCGCACACACAGAGCTCAGGCCACACGAACCCATGAAGGTGAAGGTGGCGTTTATCCAGAGACCATGGAGCCCTCAGGGGCTGGAGCCATAGCGTAGGGGCTAGGGAGGTTATTGCCTTGCACACGGCCAACCTGGGTTCAACCCCCAGCATCCCATATGCACCCCCCGTACAAGCACTGCCAGGAGTGATCCCTAAGCACAGAGACAAGAGCAAGCCCTGAGCATCACCAGATGGGACCCAAAAATCAAAAAAGAAAGAAGAAAACGCCAAAATCCAACAGACCCATGCAAGGAGGTGAGCTGACTGCCAGCAGAACCGGGGTGTGCCCTCGCAGACCCCAGATTTTGACATCAAGTGGCAATGGGTTGGACCACAGCTGTTATTTTCTTCATTGTCCCTACAAGTAACCCCCTGGGGTCCCAGATAACATGTGGGTATGATGAGATGTCACCACTGGCCCAGGACTGCTTCTCAAGAAAAGCCACAGAGAGAGTCCGCGCCTACTGACTGTGATCCTGAGGTCTCCTAACCCATTTTGGCACCAGAGCGGATGCTTGAGCCATGCATTTTGACTGTGAACTGAACTACAACCTCCTGCAGCCCGGGGAGGGATTTTTTTCCCTCTCCACCCCATTTTTCTGAGCGAAAATGGCGGTGAGAGCCACCCTCTAAGACCCCTCCACCAGGAGGTAGGACTTTCTTTAGTGACGTAGCCTGTAGGTGGTCCTGGGAGGGGAGGTGTTCCCGGCGCGCCTTCCGCCCAGAGATGAACCGAGAGCCGCGGCACGAGAAGCAGAGTCCGCGCCTACTGACTGTGATCCTGAGGTCTCCTAACCCATTTTGGCACCAGAGCGGATTCTGCAGCCATCCATTTTGACTGTGAACTGAGCTAAAATATTAGAAACACAAAACCGCGCGGCCGCGATAGCTATCGCGGCCGCGCGGACTCAAAGTCTTCACTTTTACCAAGGAAGAGAAATTATTAGATGATGCTTATTCAGCAGGCCTGATTGTTGGGGAAAATTTCCAATCAACTATAGTGAGTTCTGTATGGAAATATGAAATGTACTCAATATATAGAGAGAATAATGGGAATATCATTAGCTACTTAGATGGGGGGTGGGGTGGGAGGGGGGTGTATTGGGGTTCTTGGTGGTGGAACGGGTGCACTGGTGAAGGGATGGTGGTTTAATCAGTATTTGACTGTGACTTAAACCTGAAAGCTTTGTATTTTTTTTCTTGTTTTCACGGTGGTTCAATAAAATATTTCTTTTAAAAAAAAAAAAAGCCACAGAAAGGGCCAGACCGCCCTGCCGGCTCTTCATCTTCTTCTCACCTTGCCCTGGTGCCCTGGTGATGCTGAGAGACAGGCCAGGCACAAACCCCCGAACAAGGCCAGGGACAAAACCAATGCCTGGCTGCAGTGTGGACCTCCTCAGCATGTCAGACGCTGTACTTTTTAAGAGGGAAGGGAGCAGGGACAGGGAGAGATAGGGCAGCGGACCGGCCTTCTACATGGTTGACCCAGGTTCAATCCCTGACACCCCCTCTGGTCCCCTGATCCACACCATGAGGGATCCCTAAGCCAATGATAAGACCTGAGCATAGCCAGCTATGTGCCCCCCTAAAACACACATAAGCAGAAAGAACCATATTGGTCATCTTTGAGTTTCATTGCTCTTGTGGTGATAAGAATCAAAGGCTCAGAGAACAGACATTCCTCTTTTCTTGTTTGTTTTTGTTTTGGCGTCACATATGGCGATGCACCAGGAATCACTCCTGGTGGTGCTCAAGAGACCATACGGAAATCGGGGGTTGAACCCAGGTCATGTAAGGCGAACACCATCCCTGCTGTACTAGCGCTTTGGCCCCCAAACATTCCTTATTTTAATGCTTCTTAAAACAAGCACTCACAGAAGGATGGACAGAAGAGGTTAAGAGCACGGACTCTATTTGTTTTGCTCTGTGAGGAGCCCCACCTGGCCGTGCTAGGAGCTCCTCCAGGCTGCTGCTTGGGGGACCTGGCTGTACCCGGGGATCAACCCCCAGCTCCTGCACACAATCCTGCTCTTTAGTGTTCTGAACCATCTCCCTGGCCCAAGAGTCCGGGATTTCAAGTTGGGTACCTGGGGTAGCATTCCAGCTGTGCCCCTTGAGAGCTGTGTGACCTTGGACAAGTAACAGAACTTCGCTGAACTTCCCCCAATACTCCTGCCTGGCGGGTCCCAACCCAGCAGCCAGCCCAAGGCTCTTTCCTGTGCCCTCCACCCTACCTGGGCTCCCAGAAGCCAGGGGGTGTATGGAAACAAAGTATCCAGCATAGAGGGGCCAGGGGGGTCCATCTGCGCCAGACATCTGCCACACCAGTGTGGAAAGGGCCCGAAAGGCTGGGTCTTCCCAGGCCAACCTGCCCTGCTGGTTCTCAGGGAGCAATGAAAGCACCCTTCATAGCGGGGTAGGTGAGGAGTCAATTCATCACCTCACCAGAAAGTTATTAATTAATAAGGGCTGCCCAACCGCAATTAGGAGCTAATCAGTAAATGGAGCAGTGTTGACACTCTTTTTCTCCACCTAATGATTAACTCACCCACCGTGAAGTATCCATTGCAACAAAGGTCGCCTCAAAGCCCGTTGCTCTGGGGACAAGAGAGTAAGCCAAGGACGTGTAAAGCCAAGTCATCCCCGCATGGCTGCGAAGAGAGCGCTCTGCTGCCCGGGCCTGGGACTGCAGGAGGGCCAAGGGTCCGAGCCCAGGCCCCCCAGCCGTGGGCACCCTGCTGTCCTCTGAGGCTCCAGCAACCACAGCCGGAGGGCCCTCCAGGGGAACCCCCCACGCTCATCTGCTCCGAGCACCAGCTCCCTAGGAAACAATTTAAGATTTGGAGACGCATGTCCATGGATGAATTGAAAGTGAAGAGAAGCTGAAAGTAAAAAAATAAAAATTAAGAATAAAAGCTGATAGTTAAGGGGTGGAACGTGAGCATCTGACAGCCGGTGTTTTCAGGGGCTGAGGAGACTCTCGCTGGCTGTTGTGTGAGAACACGGGGTCCGTGCAGACACATCCTTCCTGGCTAGCCCGGGCACCCTCACCTGCTCTGACATGTTGGGACAAAGTCAGCGTTGCTTTGGAATTTGTTTAAATTGTGGTAGGGCGGGGGCTGTGGGCACAGAGAGATAGGACAGTGGGGGAGGCACATGCCTTGCATGCGGCCCACCCAGGTTCGGTCCCTGACACCACATATGGTGCCCTGAGCCTCACCAGGCGTGATCCCTAAACACAGAGCCAGGAGGAAGCCCGCCCCCAAAAACTGTGGTGGGCACCACTCTCAGCAGTGCTCAGAGACCCCCACAGCCATGCCCAGTGGTGCTTGGAAGCAGGGGGGCGTGCAGGGGGCATGTGGTGCCAAGGATGGACCCAGGGCTTCACATAGACAAGGCTTGTGCACTACCACTTGGCCCCAGGCCTGGCCCCCCAGTTTCCACTTCTCGGACAAGAAGAGACTCCTGTCCTGCAGGCCTGGAGGGGCCGCTGTGTGACGGTGCAGCCATGGAGCAGACCCCGGGAAGGACAGGCTCGGGGTCAGGCGGGGAAGGGCTCTGGGTACCGCAGGTCCATGTGGGTTGGAGAGGGGCTGGGCAGCCCACAGTGGCCTCCAACTCTCCCCTGTCCACTTGGGGCTCACAAGTTCCTCCTGAGGGTCCTGACCTCACCTGCAGAGCTCTGCACCCTAGAAAACTAGGGTAACCAGGAGAGAAGAGGCCAGAGCCACCTGGCGCCCCTCTGCCCCCCCCCACACACACACTGCAGAGGTGAAGCCAAGGCCCCACTGCGCTCTGCCCTCTGTGCCTGACCACCAAGAGCTCATAACAGAGAGTCTACACCAGGGCTTACACTCAGAAGGTTCTGATGAACAGACTCACTGTCACAGCCAAGAGGACGTCACTGTCTGTCTACAGTGACAGCGGCTCTGTCCACCTGGGGATGTAGGAAGTAGCTCTGAGTTTGAAAACACTCAGCAGAGTTTTGTTCAATGGCCAACTGACTAATTACACTGAGCACAGAGCCAGAGGTAAACCCTGAGCATTTCCAGGGGTGACCCAAAAACTGAAGATGCTCCACGGATAGCCAGGGAGACTCTGGGTTAGGGTTCTGTGTAGCAGCCAGAGAGCATGAGCTTGCCTAACTGTGCTCATAAACAGAACCCCTAAAATTGTATTAACGGGGGCTGGGGAGATAGCACAGCGGGTAGGGCATTTGCCTTGCATGCGGCCAACCTGGGTTCAATTCCCAGCATCCCGTATGGTCCCCTGAGCACCAGGAATGACCCCTGTGCATCACCGGGTGTGAGTCAAAAAGCAAAAAAAAAAAAAATGTTTGAATGTTGGGCCCCTCAAAATGAGTGACCTATGTCCTCACTTCTACATCTGGAGACCCCATTTTTACATCAAACATCACAAAATAGACCAATGTCTCACCTCTAACATAAGTTACACATGATTTGAGAGTTGAGTGGGAGACAGTGGAACATCATTGGTCTTACTTTTTTGTTTGCTTTTTGTTTCATTTAGGAGTCACACCTGGTGTGACTTACTCCTGATTTACTTCTGGCTCTGCGCTCAGAATCACTCCTGTGGGGCTCCAGGTTCCATGAGCTGGGCTGGCGGTCAAAGTGGGGTGGACCCCGCGGCAGGCAAGCACACTCTCCCTATACACTCTCTCTGGCCCAGCCGTGGTAGCTTTAAAGCAAATATTCTCACTGGTTTGACTTGGCTGTAAGGAGCGGAAACACCATTTCACAGTGTCCCCATCATAGTCATCCTCATGTGCCCTGGGAAGGGACTGGGACTCCGAGATCCGGCATGGGCCGGAGGCCGTGGTACCACCCTCAGCAGCCTTTGTGCCGTGTTGGCTGGTGGTTTTTCCAATTCAGAGGAAATGCCCGCCCAGTGTCTAATGCGGACTAAGGGTTGGTGTGGTGAGGAGAAGTGCTGTCTGGATCACGGGCACGGAACTTTTATTGTTGTCAAGAAACAGCAGCTTTTCTCGAACTAGATTAACAAGGTGTTATCCAACAAGACCCGAGGGCTGCTGTTGCGTTAGGGCAAGACTGTTGTGCAATTAGCTTATCAACTTGGAGTATGTAAATGAAGACTTCCGAAGGCCTCCAAAACGACTTTTGCTCTTAAGTAATTTAACTGTTTCCCCTGGACGCTCCTCCTTCTATCTGCTTGGACACTTCTTCCTGTAATAGGCTTTCGTCTGCCTTTGCAAAGTCTGGGCCTGGGATTTGAGTGATTGACGAGAGCCCATTTCTGCCCTCCATCCGTCTCTGGCTTCTCTGGGGTCAACCACCTTTATCTGTAAAGAGCCCCAGAGTTAAGTATTTTTGGCTTTGCAGGCTGTCTCTTTCGGAAAAAAAAAAAAAACCTGACTTTGCCCTTCCAGCAAAAAAACTTTGCAGCCCAAGGAATGTGCAATGGCCATGTTCCAATAAGCCCTGGCTGATAAGAAACTCTGGGGCTGACCCCTGTCTTCTCAATGACTGAGAGCCGTGCCGTGAATCATTGACCATGCAAAGGCATGGCCCCCGCCAGAGCAAGGACACCAGAGCGAGCCCAAGGAGGTGGGCTGGGGCAAGAAGAAATGATTGAATTCCAGGGAGAAGACAGCGGATTCCTAGAAGGGCGTGAGGAGTTGCAGCCTCCTGTCTCCCTGGTGGCTCTGTCCTGCCCTGGTTTTCCTCCTCCTCCCTCGGGTCCTTGCTGCCACAGGTTCTTATGTCCTCCACAGCCAGTTCAGAGCCAGCATCAGGCAAACAGGTGCCGGCGTGGAACTCTGACTCCGCACAGCTTCTCCCAACCCTGCCTAGTTCTTGTTGGGGGACGCCCCATACCTCTGTGGGGGAGCTGGGCCACGTCTCCTCCACACCAGCTCCCCATGCCGCCAGCTGCTCTGTGATTGTCCCTCAAGCCACTTTCTCTTTGTATTTTCAATACCCACGTGCCAAGGAGTTTCTGGTGCTGGGTTTGCTCAAGGCCACACCAGCCGCAGGACAAAAGGGGACTCTGAGCCTTGGGGGAGCTTAGCCAGCCCTCAGCACCCCATCCTCACCACAGGCCGCTGCAGATCGAGGTGACTGGAGGCGCTGAGCACGAATGATTGGACAGGAAGTGAGCACTTTCCGAAGGTCTCTTGGGAGCCTTGGCTTCCACCCTCACCCGGGGTGAGGGAAACGATGACCCCTGTATTAACAGCGGGGCGATGAGCCCCTCCCCCAGGAAAAGGATGAAGCTGACGTGACAAGATGGCACAGGTCTGCATCAGCCTTCCTCACCCCCCTGGGAGCACCCGATGCCAGAAGGGAGAGTGTTTCTGGCACCCCCAGGCACCCTGTGACCCCAGTCTACACTCGGGGGGGACAATGTGCATGAACATCTCCAGCCGAGAAGCTCCAGTCTGAGAATGCTAGATCCAAGATGTGTCTCTTCTCCAACAACCAGGCCAAGAGTCCCTCCTCCCTCCTGTCTGACTCCCGGGGCAGAGAGCAACTACTCCGCCCTCCAGAGCCTCCCCTCTGAGGGCTGACTCAGGCCACGCGCACACGGGAGAGCTGTTGGCGGCTCATGGGGACCGTGTCCAGCAGAGTCTTTCTCTTCAGTGAACGGAAGGCAAGGGCCCGGTGTGGCTCAGGGGTAGAGGGCATGCCTCACATGTGTGGCACTGGGGCCTACTCCCCAGCACTCCAGGGGCGGGGGGCACTAAAAATGCAATGAACAGAAGGAATGACAGACAAAGAGGCAAGCTGGAGACTCAAGCTAGACACTTGGCTCCCAGCCACTGAGTTCTTTTGAGTCCGTAGATCTGAGCCAAAGTCTTTTATAGTTGTGTTTTGATAGGGGCCACACCTGGCCGTGCTCTGCGCCTCTCCCCGAGATACTCAGTCCCCCTGTGTCATGGGCCTGACGGCTCGGGCATGGATGCAGCAGTGGAGGGTGGGTAAGACTTGACTCTGTTTTATTCCCAGAGATGTTGCCTGCAAAATACCACCGGGCCATCTGTTGTGACCCTTTGGGGGGTCAGGGTGTCCATGGGCCATTGGGCCTCAGTTCTTCCCCAATCAGCCTCCTTCAACACATCCTCTGAGGCCAGAACTGAAGAGAGGGAAGAGATAAGAGGAGTCCTTGGGATGCTGGCTACCCCGAGAGTGGGGGGGACAGAACAGCAGGAGCCCCTACTGTGCGTCTCAGTGAAGCATGGGCACACAGGACTCAAGCAGCCAGTGGCGAGAACCGTTTCCCTAGCCAGCCCATGGCAACGGATGGACGGAGGACGGGGGAACGGAGAGACAAGGCCCAGGCTGGTTGGTACAGTTCATTTCTCTCTCCTCCCCAACATGGTTTGCTCCCTGCCCCACAGCACAGAACTTTCTCCTTTCTTCCCAGCACAGGTCGACCTCTTTCTACAGAATAATATTTTCTCTTTCTTCCCCGTCATCATTCCCATCAGTCTTAGTCACAGTCACCACAGTCCTCGTAGACCTCATAGTCCTTATACCCCCTCATCCTCACAGTCTAGTCCCATCATCCTTGCCCCCTTTCTCCTTACAGCACAGTTATACAGAAACCATGAAGGGTGGGGGGACACACAGGTGGGGTTGAACGTTGTCATAACAACAAACAGAGGTAGAGCCACTCCTTCGGGGGAAGTTCTAGGAGATTAACTCAAGGGCAAAATCTCACCTGAGGGTTCAGCACTCCAGATTACTAGGAGATCTGCTCAAAGGCAGGATTCCATCTAGGGTGTATTGCTTTCCCTTTTCCTCCGCTAATAATCCATTTAACCAATTCATAGTAAAATTACTTCTTATAATGTTTCTAGTCATTTTGTATGAACACAGTAAGAGATATACTAAGCTTAAAGGTTGGCTCTTCCTGGGGACATCTTGCTATATATTCCAGACCACAGTCCTCAGGCCAGGTTAGTCTTCCCTAACCCAAGCAGAGTCCTTATTCAGTTACTTCTTTTTGGGGTCATGACAGAGTTTGTTTCATGACCGAGCTCTTAACTTATTATGCTTCTTATGGCACTTAGCTTGTCCCTTTCTGAAGCCAGGTAGCTTACAGCTTGCCCTGGATCCATCCTTGTCCCTCACCGGGACCCTCCTTTTGGGGTATTAGGAACTAAGGGCAACTGAGGCTTAGGTCAAGGAAATAAGATAGATGCCCAGGAGTAAATATTATTTGGAGACAATTAACTCCCATGTTTCAAAAGCACAGCATCAACTGTCTTCCTGTGTCTATACAAAAAGGCCATTGCTAAACCATGCAAGTGACATAAAGGAAAAAGAAAAGCAATATAGGATTATAGTGCCTGATAGAATTGGGTGTGCCTCAGGGGCACTGTTGTGGGAGTAACTCAATAAATCTAAGCTCCCTGCGGGAGCAGCAAAGACAACCCAGTGTTATCCAACACCTACTGGCTGAGCTCCCCCTGTGTACCTCGTGCACAGTAGCCCCTGGGGTCGCCACACACCTCAAAAGGATGTCTGATGGTCCCCATTCGACAGAGAAGAGAGGCGGGAGCCTCCCACAGCCACCTGTGTCCTCCCTCGCGTGGGCCTGGCCCATGTCTATGCCCTTGTCACCAACTATGTTTGTTTCCAAGGCCAAATAAGGCCAACTGATATGTGTTCTGCATGAGCGAACTTAGGGAACATGTTGGACGCTGGGTTATGGGGGTCCTTGAGGGAAACTCTTCTCTGCTTCCTACGTCTGCCCCTCACACACACACACACACACACACACACAAACACACACACACACACACACACACACACACGTGCCCAGGATGCTAGTGGGAGCCTTCTGCAACACACTTGCAGGACCTGGAGTCCTTCCCTGACAGACAGCAGGCTCTGAGGCCTCTCCACACCCTGTGCCTCTCCCCAGCCCTGTGCCCATGTCTCAGGCCGCCTCTCCCCTCCAGCTACCAGCTCAGCCCTGACCAAGCCCTGCCAGGCAGTGGCCTCCCCGGTGCCTGCCCCTCACTTGGAGCCACAGGAAGGTTCCCCAGAACAGCCAAGGGTCTCTATAGCCTCTCTGTTACAGACTGCGGGGGTGGGGGGGTGGAAATCCCAGGAAAGGAGGGGTGGGTGGAGCAGGGTTCTAAGTGGGCGAAGTCAACCCCAACCTAGGACCCAGCGAGCCTGCAGGGCTGAGGCTCCTTCTCTTTCTTGCCCGGCTCGTTGTCCCCAGAACTTGCCCCACAACACCCCACCCCCCGCCCCTGCAAACTGCTGTCTCTGTGCCTTGCCCCCTATACCACATCCTTTCAGACCCGTGTCAGGTTCTCCACCTTCTCTTAAGGGAGGAACTGCAGCTCCCAAGAGTCTGAACCTGCTTGACCCCTGCCCCATCCCCCATGCCCCACAGACCGCATGCTCCCCGGCACAGGGAGAACTAGGCCTGGTTCCCAGGACTGGGTCCCTCTGGGCTGCTCCCATCATCCAGGATGGATGCAGACACACAGCCCGCAGGGAGCGGTGCTGAAGTGGGCACGCCCCTTAGAAGAGGCTGGCAGGGTGCAGACCACCTGCCCACAAGGTTGAAAACCACTGGTCTAGGTTCTTGCTTTGCACACGGCTGCAGCGACCACAAGCCTGGTTCCATCCCAGGCACTCCAGACGGTCCCCTGGGCACCACCGGGGCCACCTGAGCCCAGAGCAAGGAATGACCCTTGAGCACAATGGAGTGAAGGGGTGTAGCCCAGCCCTCCCAGTCCTCCAACCTCCCCAAAAAAGAAGCAAAAGAAAGCCACTGATACAACAGGTTTTCTGAGTTTCCTGTCACCTGATGCTGCTCCAGTGAAAAGGGCCCAAGGCTACAGCTTTCTCTTCCGAAAATGAGGAGTCCCCGGCAAAGCACCCCACACCCACACCCGAGAGGGTGAGATGTAAATAGGATGCAAATGAGATACAATGACATGCAAATGAGACCGCGGAAACTCCCTCTCCAGCGGACCTTCTGTCAGGAATGGCCTCCAGCAGCTTCCTGCCCCTCCCAGGGGCCCCCACCTTCGGGCTCCAGGACGCCAGGCTCTCCTGTCAGACTCCAGGCAGGACATGCACCTGGCCAGGGGCACAGCCTCCTGTCTTCTGAGCTCACAGCTATAAGCCAGGTCCTGCCTCCAGCCACTTCAGCGCATGGCCCAGGACGGACCAACAGCAGGTCACCAGTGAACATCTGTCCCTAGGAGCCCCGAGGGCTCAGAACAGACCAAACCCAGCTTCCTCCTCCTTGGAGAGACTTAGCCAGGGTACTAACCAGTATCTACCTATTTGAACAGGACTGTCACATTCATCTCGTCATTCCAGCAAGGAGCATGGGGTTATCCCCACCCCGCCCCAATGCGGGCTGAACACAATCCGAGTAGCCCACGGCCCTGAGAGCAGAGATCTGAAGTGGCAGAGACAGGACTCCAACCCAGGTCCCTGGCCCTGAGCCATAATTTCTATCCCCATCACCCTCTGACACTGTGAGCCGTAAAAGTCAAGAGACGGGCCCAGGGACCAGCAGTGTGGCCACGGAGAGAGCAGCACCGTCTGGAAATTCATGACTCTCTCGCGTCCACACTGGGGGCACAGAGCAGGCTAGTCTACCCCAGTACTCTGTCCTGCGCTTCGGTTTCCAGGCCACACCCAGTGATGTCAGGGGCTACTGCTGACTCTGTTCCGAGGTGGTTCCCAGTGGCACTCAGGGAACCAAACCTGGGCCTCCCCTGCCCAGCCCGCAGTGCTTCCTCTCCAGCCCAAAGACGTCCCAAAAGCATGAGCAGAGAGGAGGAGTGTGGGGGAACAGCCAGGCCCTCCCCGGGGGGTGCTGAGAGACGAGATGGGGAGAGGGACATGGAGGACAGAACCAAGGTCATTCCAACCCCTAAGCCAGAGAGACTGCTAAAATGTGGGTGTCATTACCCGACATGGGGGTGGCAAAAATTGCCACCAGTTCTGACTGGAAAGGAAACAGGCAGTATCACACAATGTCAAATTTAATAATATCCTGTCGCCATGCACGCTCTCATTATTCCACACATGTTCATTATCTCTGCAGACTGTGAGCGAGCTGGCTTCTGAAACGGAGTCTTCCCTCTCAGCCCCCTGCTCCTTGCACAGGCAGCCAGCGAGGCCTGAGCCATGCCGGGGAAGGGCAATTCTGAAATCATCAGGGTCCCCCCCAAAGGGAAGTGGCAGGGCAATACAGAGAGACAGAGTCACTCCACATTGTCTTGAAAGCATCTTTCTTCGCAGCCAGCGGCATCCCCCAAGGCCCGCAGGCCCAAGGAGGTAGGAAGCACACCATCCTGGGAGGTATGCAAGCAGAAGGAAACTTACAAGCCTCTGAGGCACTGTGGACAGAATTTCTCCGTGGAGAGAGTCCACACCAGACCCTCTTCCATCACGTAGAAGCTCCAGTTCAAAAATGCTGTGAATTTGGTCCCTAGTTTTCTTGGCAGGTCCCATTCAGAGATAGCCAGACTGACTTAAAAAAAGAAAACGCCATGCCATTTTCTATTTCTTTCCAGCCCTTTAAATGTCAATTTGCAGACCAGCACCCTGCCTTTCTGAGCGAGGGGGGGCTGGGGGGAGGGCCAGCCCGTGAACGCCGGGTTTAGAATAGCCCGGCCGCCCGGCGTGGCCAGAGGCGGGTCCGACTTCATGCATTCCTAATGCACGTCTATTTTGAAACCACGAGACACTCGCCCCCCTCGCTGTTCACATCAATATCATACAGGGACGCTGACACAGGGCCATCTGTCCCCACAGATGTCTCCTTTGGAGAGGGGAGGCGGGAGCGCCGGAGGGAGACAGGCATTTTTTGTGCAAGGTCTGCAAACGACAGAGAGATGGTACCTCCCGACCAGAGCGGGGCGCCCGAGCCAAGCCCTGCAGGACAGCTCTCCTTTCCTCACCTCTGTCCCATGCTCAGGCCCCAGGCCTGCTCACCCCTTCATCCACTGAGGGCCCCACGGCTCTGGGCCACACAGCCCTGGACCACACGTCTGAATGCCCATGATTCTAGAAGGGCTGGTGATGAGGAGGGGGCAAGTCCTTTGGAGCATTCCAGAAGGTCCTGGGCGGCACCCAAAGTAGTCTAATCAGGTGGGCTTTCCCCAGGAAATAGGAAGTGAAGGCCTAGGTGTCCTTACCATACGCAGAGAAAGGCAGGCGGCGGCCACGGGACAGGGCTCACTCCGGGCGAGAAGAGCCTCCCCGTGCTCCTTACAGCCTCCGGCTCTCCAAGCCCTTGCCTTTCTGCGCCTCCCTTCTCTGAAAACGCCTTCCCAGGGGCCATGGGCCCTGCTCTCTTCTGGCTACCCCTGGGGATCCTGGCCATCACGGATCTCCACCTGTCAGACGTGCCTCAGAAAGGCGCACCGGGAGGAACCCAGGGAAATGCAAACGATCCTCGGGTGGCCATTCAGAAAGTTCTCCTCAGGTGAACCTGCTCCCAGCACTGCTGAGACCAATGGCTCCTCTCCATGGCCAGGGCTTGCTCAGAAAAGCAAGAGCCCGGAAACTTCCTCTGCCATCTGCTGCCCCGTGGAAAGGGCCACCTGGAAGAATAATGTCACTGTGGGGGTCACACAAGCCAAAAGGGGGGTTTTATTTGACTTTGGTAGTATTTGGGGGTCAGACTGTGGGAAGCTCAGGGGCTACTTCTGGCTTATTGCTCCAGGGATTCTGTGATGCTGGGATCACACGGGGGTTCCCGCCCGTTCTGCCCACTCAGTCCTCTCTGGCCAGGGTTGAAGCTCAGTGGCATCAACTAAGCCTGTTTCTACCCCACAGTAGCCAATCCTTGGACTGGCCAAATAAAAGCTAATGTCTCCCCTGGGCCCACCCTGTTTCCTCAATTCAACGGATCTTGTCCCCAACTTGCCCTTGATAGTGCCCATGGCCTGGAGGGGCATTGAAAGGCAGGATGGCAGGATCCTGGGTGCTCGCTCCCTGATGATGTGCCGGAGTCAGGAGGCCCCACAGTCCCTGGTCCAGCCCTGGAAGTCCAGTTCAGGCTTGACCCACGGCAGCACCCACCCTCTCGTGCCCAGACCTCAGCGTGCCTGGTTTGGTGAGAGGTGAGCTGTGTGTGGTCTGCACGCCTGCCTCAGCCACTGTGTGGCCCATGGAGCCCTAGTAAATTTGGGGGTGCGTGGACACTCGAGAGAAGGGGGTCTGAGGGCAGACAAAGAGAGGAACTTAGAGGGCTCGAACACTGCTCTTAGGGCCGTTATGGGGGGAGGGCCCTTACTTATACAGCTAAAAGAATGATTAGCAGTCAGGATGCGCAATGAGACTCTTTTTTAACCAAGGTATGTAGGTCTTTGTTCTCCCATAATGTCCTTGCACATGTGAGAGACTCAGTGTTGTGTAACATCATGTTTTGATGCACTAGGGAAGGTTAGACACACAGGACCTTGCTCACTTGCTGGGCTCCCCTGGGTGCGCTTGGACACAGGCCCTGCCGCGTCTCAGAGAGGCCACATTCATCCATCTCCACCACATGCCACACTCATACTCACCACCCACGTCCACCAGACCGTGAGGGAGAGCCCAGCATTCTGGGAGCAGGTAGGAGCAGCCCTGCTCCCTGCAGGAGGCCGCTGAAAGCTGCATCTCACACGCACACATGCAGGGGCCCTTTGTGGCCAAGCCCACACTCCCTGCCTCGGAGAGCCTTCCTGTATAGAAAGCCAGACTGCTGGGTGCCCCGAGGTTCGTGTGCCCATGTGTGTGTGTGCATGCATGTGTGTGTTGAAATGTCTATTCAATTTACCATCTTCACCTTTTTCTTGGTGCCAGGGACCACACCAGACTTCCCGACAGACAAACTCTGCTCCAGCCTCTGAACCCACTGGGCCTCATCCGAACCTGCCCAAGCACGCATTCGTCAGCACTGGATGTGCACTGATGTGTGACCCTCACCACCATTTCCAGACCTGTTTTATCATTCAGGGTCAAACTCTGCTGCCCCCTCCACAACACGTCACTCCCTGATTTCTCCTCCTGGGCCCCGGTAACCAGCATTCTCCTTCCGGCTGATGGGTTTGGTTCTACCAAGCCTGCTTCAGTGGAAGCACAAGGATTTCAGGTGGGTTTGTTCACTGGGCAGAACCAGAGCTCACTCATGCTGCATTACATGCCAGAATTCCTTTCCTTACTTCCATCTTCCTCCATCATTCCTTCCTCCATTCTTTCCTTCCCCCATCCCTCCTTCCCTCCTTTATTCCTCTACCTTTCCTCCGTCCCCTCCTTCCATCCCTCCTTCCTTCTTCCTCCCTCCCTCCCTCCCATCCTTCCTTCCTGAACTCTGTTCCAGTCTAGCAGAGCCCCTGTCCTCTTCTCCACCCTCCGGGTACTGTTCCTCGGCCCTGCGGACAGGGCAGTGCTCTGAGTCTAGCTGTGCGTGTGCCTGCTTGAGTCTTTGCTTATGTTCAGGTGGACTCTGGTGGAGCCAGGGCACCCCTCAGACATTGGCCCTGTCCCTATCCCATTCAAGCCGAGACTCCACCGGGAATTCGTGTCAGGGACTCCAGCCCGTCTGCAGTACCTAGTGAACAGAACCCGTAATATGCAGCACAATCCAAAATGGGCGGGGGACGGGGGGCTGGGAACAACAATCCTGGCTCAATTTTCAGCAGCATAGGACATTCAAGTGGTTTCCCCTCCTGGGGGACGGCTGGTGCCCTTGGAAAGAAGCAGACATCCATCTCTGCCACTTCATTTCCTTAACCGAGCAAGATTGGGACATGCTGAGGAATGACACTGCGGGAATCAATGGCACAGACCAAGATTGGAAAAATCAGAGAAACCGAATGGTCATTGCTTCAATCTGCAGATTAAAGTGCTTCCGGGGCCAAAGGCGATGGCCTTTGTCAGCACATCCTTCAGCCTTGACCAGGACCCCCGAAGGCCGTTAGAGGAGGGCTCCCCTCCCCAGGACTCCCAAGGGGACTTTGACTCACTCTAAACATTTCTCTGGACAGATCTGGGGTGTCTCTGGAAATCCTCTTTGCTGGGCCGGTCACTTCTTCGAGTGGCTTTGCTGGGTTGCCTCCCCACACCACCTCCAGACGGAAAAGTGGAGCCACCTGAGAATGAGCCCCACTGTAGGCTTAAACAGAGAGATTCTCCGGTGACGTGGCCCAGCGGCAAGCACCCGCCCCCCGTGCCTGAGACCAGAGCTCGATGCCTGCAACCACATGAGAAATAGTGGATTTCTTCACTACTGGGTCGACCCAGCTGGGACGACGCAGCAGCTCAGGCTGGTGTATCTGTCTGCCCCTCTCACGACCCACCAACTTCCTCACAGTCAGGTTTGAGACCACAGTGCTGGTGGCTCCTTGGCTGCAGGTTTATTTGGCTCTGGTCAGTTCAAAGGCTTTGGCCTGTCACGACTTGCTAAAGGCCCTACGGTGCAGTGGCTGCCAGGAGCGCTGCAGATTCACACGTCAGACTTTCCACTGAAGCTCAGCGAGGTCTGGGGAGAAGTAACCTGCCCGCAGCCCTCCGGCGGGTCGCACGACTCAGCTCAAGCCCAGACCCGCCTCAGCCTCAAGTGCTTTCCGAATCTGAGTTTCCCTGCCTCCAATGTGAGCGTGTCCAGGGCTGAGGGCCTGTCTGTGCCCTCCCTGGGGTGCTCTGAGGGGAGGTGCTGGGCAGGCGGCTGGCTGACCCTCTGTTTGGCTGTCCGTCTGGCTGGCAGTGGCGCACGAGCACGAGAACTGGCAGGACTCCCGTCTGTCTGCACAGCCCACACCCCAGCCCCACGCCAACCAGGGCTCGTGCCCGGCCATTAGAGACTTCATTTGTGCCCTGACGGGGTTTTCAGCAACAGCTGCGGGCAGCAGGTGCAAAGCCAAACAGAGCCCAGCTCTGAGAGGAATCTCTGACTTGTTCCAGCCAGCTGTAGAGAGGCGAGGGGAGAGGGAGGGGGTGGTTCTTGCTGAAGCCCCACACAGAATGGCCCACGCTTAGTGTCCCCGCCATCTTCATCACTGGCTCCAGAAACGGAGGGCCACCTGGCTGGCCACCCAGTCACCCAGAGCCCCGTCCTCCCCCATTCCCATCACAGGGCCTGGGGTGGTCCCTCCCGCCCATCTAACTTCCAAGGAGACTTTGACCCCCTCCATAGCCAGACTCCCCACTCCCTCCTGGGGTGGGGGGGCAAAGCTGAAGTCGGAGGAAAGAGAAGGGACCCATTTACAGCCTTCCCCGCAAGGCCCCTCGATCCCTCGCGTCTCGGAAACTCGGCAGTGGGGCTGGAGGCCAGAAGGGGAGTCTACATTTGCCGCGAAAGCTTACGGGGATCCCCAGTTAAAGGGAGGGGTCCAGGACCAGCAGCTTCAGGTTGGAGACCCAGGGATTCAGCCATCACCCATTCATTCATCCTTCCTTTGGCAGGACCTAAGGTAGAACTTGGGGCTTCACGCGGGCAAGGCCCACCGAGCGGGGGCCCCCTCCCCAGCCGCCTTCATGGCTTGGAGCTCGGGCTGCCTGCGCCAGCGTGGGCACGGCGGGCGGGTGGGAAGAAGTGCAGAGAGGAGAGAGGGAAACTTCCGCTCTCTTGGGGCTCTTGCCCTCTGGCAGGAAAAACCCATCCTCACTAGGTGGATACGCAGAACAGACAGGAGTCGGCCAGCAGGGGACCTCCCCGGCCGGGAGAAGCACGTGGGGAAGAGGAGCAGAGAAGTGCCCCTGAGAGGAGAGAGGTCACAGGGAGGGGGAAAGGTGGGGATCCCCCCAGACTTTAGAGCTCTGGAGCCAGGAGAGTCCCTGCCGTTTCCCTGAGAGGGAGGGCACCCCCGGACAAGGAGGACACAGTCTGGACATTCTGGGGTGGGGCACCGTGAACTGCGGTGCTCAGGGGCAATCCTGGTGGCGCTGGGGCGATCACGTGGTGCTGGAGAGTTCGAGCTCTCCCCGTCCCTTTTATGTGTTTAAGGGGCACAGACCTGGAGGAGGTTAGTAGAGTGAGTCCTTGCTCGATGTCAACGAGAGGGTCTTGGAAATTGGAACTCTACCCCAAACAGCTCTGAAGCCAACAGGTCCTTCAACAACAGGTTGTTTTTTGTTATTTAATTTTAATTGAGTCACCCTGAGGCACATAGTTACAAAGTTGTTCATGATTGGGCTTCAGTCATACAATGTTCCAACACCTGTCCCTTCCCTTCCCATCACCAACGCTGCTACCCCCTACTCCCCCATCTACCTGTGGCAGGAACTTTTCTTCTCTCCCTCCGTCCTCCCTCCCCCCACCTCTCTCCTCTCTCTCTCTCTCTCTCTCTCTCTCTCTCTCTCTCTCTCTCTCTCTCTCTCATGTGCACTCAATAGCAGTTTTATTCAGTGTCACCCGGATAGGTTTTTCTCATCAATGTTATTATTGCTTTTATTTATATATGTGTTGTTTGTTTTGTTCGGGGCCACACCTAAGCATGGGTGTGCCCCCCCACTACAATGAACACAATGTCTGCCAGAGGTGATGGTGCCTGCCCACACCACTGGTCTGTGTGTAGAGCGGGGGGCCTCTATTTCAGCCCTGGGGATGGAATCAGGCACGGGCAGAGAAAGAACGGCTATGGGTCCTCTCTGGCCCACCACACTCTGCTGTCACATTCCAAGATTGCCAGAACCCAGCATGGGAACTGACCTTCGGCTCTTTCTAAAGACACAAGTACCCACCTAAGCAAAGAAACCTGGTCTACGTGTCAGGTGGTCGGCGCTAGTCGGGACCTTCTGTCTGTTTGTTCGGGGCTTGGGGAAACCACGGGGGTCGTGTATGGCTCTGGGCTTGGTCCCCAGCACTGCAAAGGAATCAGAAAGGGGTGTCTCTGTACCATGAAAAGATAAGTCATTACAGAGAGGAAAAACATAAAAGAAGTAGGCAAGAAGAAAACGAAAGTCTCAGGAGCCCTTTGTCAGCCTGTGGTTCTAGCCATGCCTGACCCTCGCACCCTAACCCACCTCCGTAGACCAGCCGCTGCCTGTGTTTGTTCTCGCCGCTGTGCCCGGGGTGTGCGGCGTCGGACCTGAAACCAGGGCCTTCTGCGTGCACGAGAGCCTCACCTCCCCACCCTCTTTTCTTTGTGGGGGCGTTCAGGGGGGCGGGGGTTTCTTCAGCAATCTCAGACAACTCAGAATTCAGTGCTAAAGGTCCACAGTGCTAAGTGCTAGACACAGTGCTGCTCGGGACCTGCAGAGCCCAGGACCACCAAGGCCAGCCCAGCGGTGCCAAGGGGCCTCCCGAGCTCCCCTGACGATGCTCAGGAGGGCGTGTGGTGCCAGGACCAAACCGTGGTGAGCCTGGCAGCCTAACCACTGCGCTTTCTCCCCCAGTGCCGCTACTCCATTGCGTTCTTCTGTTACTGCAACCTTAAGAGTCTTAATAACGTGACTTCGGGACTTGACAGGCAGTGCTTGCCTTCCATGTGGCTGGACCCGGTTCCATCCTCAGCATTGCCTATGACCCCAAGCAATGGCAGGAGCAACCCCTGTGCACAGAGCCAGGAGTAAGCCCTGAGCACAGCCAGGAGTGGCCCCAAGCCCAAAACAACAACAGCAGCAAAAATATCTGTCTGGCGTGTCTCCCCTGTGGGCCACCAAGCAGAGACTCTGCAGGGGAAGAGAGGTGACCCTGTCCAGACGTGGAGCCAGGCCAGGGCTCAGACTGATGCTCGGGTTTGCTGATCCAGGGCCAGGCCTCTTTCTTCCTCCAAGTGCCCTCCTCAGCACCCCCCGAGCTCCTTCAGCACCCCCAGTGAGACCTACTGCCACTCCACTCTGGTTCTCTTCCTGCTTCTGTGTTATTTGACACGGGAGGGGACGGGAGAGCCATCAAGTTTAAACGCATCCATTTATTTGGTCCTTTTCAATCTCACCCACCAGACACGGTAGCCAGTCAAAATAGGCCGTGGGAGGGCTAGGGTGGGAGAGAGAAGGAGATGAAAGGAGGTCCCCAGCCAGGCAGCTCTCTCCCCCTCATCCATGCCCAGGGGAACAGCAGGACTCGCACCCAAGGAGACCAGGGAAAGCCTACAGGGCAGGGAGCCACTGGGGTACAGCCCAGCGAGGCCAGGACAGGTCACAGGGCAGGAAGGGGACACAGGTAACGGGCTCCAGCTGCAGACTCCAGACCAGAAATACATACATTGGGCAGAGAACACACAGCGTCAGGACAGGACCAACCATCGGCCCCTGGAGGTGGACAGAGGGCTCAGGGACAGGACCAGAATGCTGTACACTGGACTAGGAAGTGGGGACAGGGAGAGTGACATCACACTCAGGTCAAACAGGAGGCCTGGACCTTGGCAGGGACGCGGATATCTCCCACCAACCAGTAGACTAACTCCTTGAGCCTCAAGTCTGTCTGCAGGCCTCCCGAACAGTCCTCCAGGACCCACACGCTCAGGAAGGCACTCGCTATCACTGCATCCGGCCAGGGTCACACCCACATCCCAACTGCAACCACAGGGGTGGGGGAATGTGGGCTCTGGGGCAGGGGCGGGGCTTGGCTCAAACCTCACATACTCAATGTCCTGGGTTTGATCCCTGGCATCAGAGGATGCACCAAGCACCACTGGGTGTAGCTCTGAAGGCCCCCAAGAAATCCTGGGTGGCCCTGGAGGCCCGCCTGGGTCTGGGCAGCACTGGACTGAGCACTGACCTGTTGGAGCGGGTCAGCGGAGTCTTGCCAGGAATGACCGGGGTCCCCCGGGCGGGCTGTGCTAATACCTCTTCCAGACAAGCTTTTCTCAGCCCCTCCAGCTCCTTCCCAGGTTCTCGGGAGGAAGGGGGCTGCTGTTGCCTCTTCCTTCATTTCCCTTCCTTCTCCATTCTCTGCCTGTGGAGACTCCCCCTCCTTCTTTCGCAGCCCCAGTTGCTAAATTGCACATCACTAGCGGCTCCTGTAAGCTCCGGCCTCAAGTGTTACATTTCGGTAACAGATACTCCGCAAGCCGCACTTAGCTCCCGAGGGGTGGGGTGGCGCGCTAAAATTACATTTCCATTTCTGTTCCTATGTTTTTAAGCTGTTATTTTAGCATTTCTGACTAGTTCACAGTTGACACCTACTGATGGAAAATTAAATGAGACTTGGCCAAGAGCGAGCCTTCGCTCTCCTCCCCGCCCGAGAAGCACTCCTTTTTGTAACCAGCCGCAGCTGCACAGGGGCAAAGCGACGGCTCGGTCTGAAAATACCAGTTCTCTCAACCATCCCAGCCCACCTCCCTGGTACTGGACCCCAGCTGGTCACCTGCACCCCCGACACTCACCTCTCTGGCCTGTAAAATGGGGATCATGCTGGTGGAACCAGGGGTGACTGTGAGGTTTTCCTGTTGCTGAAAAAAAAAAAAAGCTCATCCACCAGTGACAAGAAAACTTATTCCATGCAAGTAGTAGGTGCGAGTAAATATGCGAGTTCTCACTGTCCTTTTGCTCTGAACTCTTGGCAGTCATTGAATTGGTCCTGTCACTGTCACTGTCATCCCGTTGCTCATCAATTTGCTCGAGCGGGTACCAGTAACATCTCCATTGTGAGACTAGTTGTTACTGTTTTTGGCATATCGAATACGTCATGGGTAGCTTGCCAGGCTCTACCGTGTGGGCGGGATACTCTCGGTTGCTTGCCGGGCTCTCCCAGAGGGACGGAGGAATCGAACCCGGGTCGGCTGTGTGCAAGGCAAATGCCCTACCCACTGTGCTATCGCTCCAACCCTAAGCTAGTTAAAAAGGGATTAAATGTGGAAAATGAATTTCTCTCCTCCATTTAAGTTAGGCTTCAGAGGCATAAGACTCTGTGGGCCTGAGAGATAGAACAGGGGTTAAGGCTCTTGCCTTGTATGTGCCCAGTCCCAGTTTAATCCCCTGTACTTACAGGGTTCCTCGAGCAGTGCCAGGAGGGATGCCTCAGCAGAGTCAGGAGCAAGCCCTAAGTACAGCAAGGTGTGGTCCAAACTCACCTGCCAAAGAATATACAAAAGAACTCCGTCCCAAATACAGGTAAACTAAGTTCCTGGGACCAGTACTCCTTGTTAGACCATTCTTTTTTCTTTCTGTTTTTTCTTGTTTTTATGTCACACCTGGTAGTGTTCGGGGCTTACTCCTGGCTCTGCACTCAGGCATCTCTCCTGGTGGGAATCAGGGGATTCTGGGGATCTAAGCTTGGTTGGCCGTGTGCAAGGCAAGTTCAATTGCTTCAGTCCCTTCCAACCTATTATTCTGGGGGACAATCCCCAACTCCAAAGCCTCACAGGTAAGACAAAGCTGCTCCCACCTTCTTCTGCCTTTCCCGCCACTTGGGTCTCTGGGACAGTCACTGCCATCCTCCCAGCAGCCTTTTCCCTGCTAACTCCTCTCCACACTGCGAGGCCCAGTCTGCAGCGCTCCCCTCTGGGCTGTCACCAATGGTCTCATTGGGCCAGACTGAACATAGAGGTATAGACTGTCCCTTTCTTCGTCTTGTAACCCTTGGCACCAGTGAAATACTTGGCATGCCACAGGAGCTCATAAAAATTCTTCTTGAAAGCATGAGCGGATTAATATGTGAAAAAACAAAGGAAGAACTCCACATGTAAAGACAGTCTTCAATTAATCTACAAATCAACACAGGTTGTATTTCAATAGCATTTTGGTGAAACCTGAACAAACAATTTAAAAAAATTTGTTTTAAGAATACATTCAAGGTCACTGTGGACAAGAACTGAGTGTTGAAAGTAGGTAAAAGGATATATGTGGTAACTTTTCAGTATCTGCATTGCAAACCATAATGCCAGAGCGAGAGAGAGAGTGAGAGAGAGAGAGAGAGAGAGAGAGAGAGAGAGAGAGAGAAAGTGGCTGCCATAGAGGGGAGAAGGTGGGGACATTAGTGGTGGGAAATGGACACTAGTGAAGGGATGGGTGCTGGAACATGATATGACTGAAATCCAATCATGAACAACTTTGTAACTGTGTATCTCACTGTGATTCAATTTCTAGAAATAAAAATAAATACATTTACACAAACAGATATAAAAATGCATTCAAGGGCTGGAGTGATAGTACAGCAGGAAGGGTGCTTGCCTTGCACGTGGCCAACCTGGGTTCAATCCCCAACACCACTCTGTTCCCCTGAGCCTGCCAGGAATAATCCCTGAGCACCACTGGGTGTAATCCCTGAGCACAGAGCCAGTAGTAAGCCCTGAGCACCACCCAAACACGACGCCCCCCAAAATTCAAGAGGGTAGTGAGAATATAGAGGTCAAGGTACTTGTCTTGTAGCAGCTAACCCTGGCTCCATCCACAGCACTACATATGTTTCCCTGAGCACTGCCAGGAGCAATCCCAGAGCACCGCCGGATAGGGCCCCAAAACCATCAAAAAGAGTAAGTTCCTAAGAAAAACGCTCTCGGGTGAGAGTCCGCTCTGAAAAATGCCCAAGCATGATGTGACACTTCATCGGTGGAAATGGTTGACACTGGTAGAAGACTCAGCACATAGATGGTGGGTCAGAACATGCATGCCCATGACTGCAGTCACTTGTGGAATATAAAATAACATAACATGAGACTGACACCCAAGGACAGTAGACACAAGGGCCAGGAAAATTGCTCCATAGTTGGAAGCCTGCCTCATGAGCTGGGGGAGAAGGCAGCTGGGATAGAGAAGGGATCACTAAGTCAATGATGGTTGGAGGGATCACTCGGGATGTGTGCTGAAAGTAAATAAAGGACCAAACGTGATGGCCTCTCGTATCTGTATTGCAAACCATAATGCCCAAAAGGAGAGAGAGAGAGTATGGGGGAAACTGTCTGCCATAGAAGCAGGGGGAGAGCTGGAAAGGGGAAATATTGGGGACACTGGTGGTGGGGAATGCGCACTGGTGGAGGGATGGGTGTTAGATCACTGTATGACTGAAAAACATGAAAGCTTGTCATTGTATCTCACAGTGATTCAATAATAATAATATTATTATTAATAATAATAATAAAAGAACATACATGCTCTTGTCTTTCCGAACATGAGGTTGTGGCACGCACAGCATTATGAACCATCAGGGAAAGATGTGCTATTTTTACAAAACCTTTGAAAAAATGGAGAGCGAAAATGAATAGATACCTCTCTGACAAAGACAGGTGGCCATTAGGCACATGAAAAAGTGCTCATCATCACTTATCAGGGAAATTCAAATAAAGTCAACCATGAGATATTGTCTCACACCAGTGAGAATGTTGCTAATCAAAAAACAAAAAACAAAAACAGGAGCTGGAGAGGGTAGGGCATAGTGGGTAGGGCGTTTGCCTTGCACACAGCCAACCTAAGTTCGATTCCCAGCATCCCATATGGTCCCTGAGCACCTCCAGGAGTAATTCCTGAGTGCAGAGCCAGGAGTAACCCCTGTGCATCGCCAGATGTGACCCAAAAAGCAAAAAAAAAAAAAAAAAGAAAGAAAGAAAGTGGGATGGGGGTAAGAGGAACCTGGGGGCTTAGGTGGAGGAAAGTTGACTCTGGTGGTGAGGATGATGCCTGAAATTCCCCAATGACCAACTTTGTAAATTACAGTACCTTCATAGAGAAAAAGATTTTTAAACTTGTGCCATTTTTAGGAAATGGAAAATCAGCTATTAGCTGCCATGTGGAAATTGCAAAGGGTGAATAAATCACTCTGAGGCCTGTCCACCAGGAATGGTTGTGTCGTGCTGGACCACAGACTGCCCCCAGGCCCAGTGATTTGACACAGGGAGGGCTGAGTTTTGACTCGAGGCCCATGTCCACGACAGGGAGGTGAGAATTTGGGCTCATTGAAATCACACAGGAGCCAGCCCCTCTCACACCCGGCCACGCAAAGCTTGACCCAGATGGGCAGATCTGGCGTTAGCAATTAACTGCTTGGTTCTGGGAGCTGGCAAGATAGTAAAGCAGGGAGGCATTCGCCTCGCACGCGGCTGGCCTGGCTCAACCCCCCCACTCCACATATGGTCTCCTGAGCACTGCCAGGAGTGGTCCTTGAGCACAAAGCCAGGAGTCAGCCTTGAACACCGCTGGGTGTGGCTCCCAAACTAAATAAATTAATAAATGCTTGGCTCTGAACTGACCGTGACACTCCTATGCGCATCTCAGACTAGAGCTGGTCGCGTGACCCCACCCTGTGACAAGAACAGGGAATGAAATCAGCCAGACGTTAAGCAGGGGGGAGAAGCAAAGGGCATCGTGACGGAAGGCACCACACTGGGGACATGGCGTGGCATGACACCACCCTCGTCCCCCACTCTCCCCTGACCTGCTCATTTCCAGCCATTTCCTTTTGTTTGTTTGCTTGTGTTTTGTGGCAATGCTCAGGGGGTGCTCCTGGTTCTGTGTTCAGGGATCATTCCTGGTGGGGCTCAGGAGACCATAAGGGGTGCCGGGGATCAACCTGGGCTGGCCACGAGCCAAGCAAGCATTTTACCCCTGACCTACAGCTCCAACCACAGTTCTAATCATTCCTAAAGAAGGACATAGAGGTGATTATTTTTTAAGTTTTATTTTAATGTTGAATAAGGGGACGTGGGGGTGTTGGACCACACCAGGCTGTGCTCAGGGGCTGTTCCTGACCGTGTGCTCAGGAGTGACCCCTGCCACTACTTAAGGGACCATAAGTAGGGTCAGGATTCAAACTGAGGGAAGCTACACGTAAAGCAAGCACTTACCCCTGGGCTATCTCTCTGATCCAAAATATTTTTCATATTAGAGAGGAAGATGCTTCTTCTTCAAGGCATTAAACCCAGAAACCACACAAGGGGAGGGAAATGACAGAGACTGGAGAGATAGTACAGTGGTAACATGCTAGATTTGCACGCAACTGACCTGGGTTCAACCCTGGCATCTCATATAGTGCCTTGAGCACTGCCAGGAGTGATTCCTGAGTGCAGAGCCAGGAGGAAGCCCTGAGCAGTGCTAGGTATGATTCAAAAGCCAAAAAGAAAAAAGACAGACTTAACTGCAGACACACACAAAAAAACATTAACTTCTGCATGGCAAAATAACCTATACATGAAGACAAAGGACAAGCATAGACCAGAGAAAACATTTGTCAACTGTATGTTGCTGATAAAGGGCCAATTTCCTATACCACACAGAGTGCCTGAAAATCAAAAAGAAGAATCAAGAAGCACAATAATGGGTAAATACAGAATAAAGAATACAAACTGAATGACAACAATAGTTGGAAATGATCATGCTTAACAAGAACTGAGTGTTAAAAGTAGGTAAAGAGATAACATGATAACCTTTCGGTGTCTATATTGCAAGCCACAATGCCGAGAGAGAGAGAGAGAGAGAGAGAGAGAGAGAGAGAGAGAGAGAGAGAGAGAGAGAGAGAGAGAGAGAGAGAGAGAAGAAAAGTGCCTACCATAGAGGCAGGCTGGGGCTAGAGGTGGGTGATGGGAGGGAACCTGGGGACACTGGTGCTGGGAAATGTGCACTGGTGGAGGGACGGGTGTGGGAACATTGTATGACTGAAACCTAATGATGAGCAGCTTTGTAAGGGGCTATCTCACAGTGATTCAATTTTTTTTAATCTTTAAAAAAATATTTAAATGCAAACTGATTCTCCTCTTTTGAGGGCAATTTGAATGTGCCCATGAGAAAATTAAATACTCATACATTTAGTGCAACGATTCTTCTAAGATGCCATACTGCATGAAATCTGCAAAGGTGCTGCTATGTGTCAATTAACGAGGGGGAGCTGGATGATCTGAGATGTGTTGTTAGGTGACCTCATTGCTGTTTAAATACACCCTGTGATTATACACATCTGGAGGGCGTTACCTGTCCATACACAGACTATGTGGCATAGCCCACGGAGAGCACTGTCCGATGTGGGCCCTCACTGGCAGAACCCTAGTCAGCAACAGGGAAGGTTGAAATCACAAGACTGTCGTGATGCTGGAGATGTGGCTCTGTGGCAGGTCACTTGCCTTGCAAGGGAGGAAGGAAGGAAGGAAGGAAGGAAGGAAGGAAGGAAGGAAGGAAGGAAGGAAGGAAGGAAGGAAGGAAGGAAGGAAGGAAGGAAGGAAGGAAGGAAGGAAGGAAGGAAGGAAGGAAGGAAGGAAGGAAGGAAGGAAGGAAGGAAGGAAGGAAGGAAGGAAAGGAAGCCTTGGGAGGAAGGGCGAGATCATGGGAAGGGAGAGAACCCCTGTGTCACAGGGACCACAGACTCAATAACTGCTCCCCAAGATGATGAAGGATATTGGGGTTGGAAAGGTCACGTAGAACTCGTCTAGGAGCTGCACGCATGTCAGTGTCATGTGCTGGCTGCTTAGGTGTGGTGAGTGGAGGGAAGCGTCCAGGGAAGAGTGGGTGCAGATAGAGCCCCACCCCTCCCCCAAGTCACCCAGGCTCCCCCAGCTCCATGGAAACCCCATCCACCCAGGCACCCTTCTCTCCCGCTACAGAGGGAGCACCTTCCGCAGTCGCTCCTCCCCAGCTCCCTCTCGGCGCCCTCGGCCCGCTGACCTCAGCGAACCCACTTAACCCAAACCAAGGCTTCAATTTCCCCAGCTGCAAATTGAGCTCAACCTCGTGGCCCCTGATTTAGCTTCTTGAGCAAAGCCCAAGAAGCCTGCAGCCCACCTCCTTGGAGACATCAGCACAAAAGGCAACAATCGAGAACTGGAGCCTGGATCTATGGTGTCGGGCGGGCCGGCCATCCGCCCCTCTGGGGGCTGGCAGCCGGGGTTACACAGCCACCTCCGGCCGCCCTGGTAGCACCGCGGGCCCCAGAGGGCTCACTCTTGTCAGAATATTAACAGCCTGGATGCATTTGTGTGTTACTCATGATTGCAACCACGGTTCCAAAAGGATTATGCAGCATGCATATTTATGAGACAAGCCCAGACAAAGACTACCACATTTTAAAAGATGCAATTATCTCTAAAAAGTTCAGCTTTATTTTCATGCTAATGAATACAATATTTTTAAGCAAACCTAATTGGTTTGCCTGGGTTCCCATAAAGCCTCTCAACTCATTAAAGCTCTGAGGTTCCCTTCAAAAGGGGCTTTAGAGGAGCTGGGGCCCCCACGCCCCCACCAAGTCGGGGGCTGGTGTGAAGGCAGAGAGTTTTTCAGGCCCCGCTGCAGCTCCTCCCCGGCCCCTACAGACCCTCCCTTCCCAAGGCCTCCACTGGGTGACAGGGGAAGATTTTCCAGAGGAGATTGAGCCCCGGAAATGGAGGAGTACCTGGGGAAACTGAGGCCAGAGGAGTATGTCCTCCCTGTTCTGCACACAGGAAGCGAGGCCAGGCCCCACCACTCTGTCCCTGGCTCCCCCAGGGGGCTGCTGCAGCCCCCACCCAGGGAAGTCCTGGCCCCCTCACCACTTCCCTGGGCCCCACCAACCACTCACCTGCTTTGACATCATCAGCTTCCAGATGCCACTGACTTCTTCCTGATGCTGTTGGGGTTCAGGAGGGCCATGCAGTGCCAGAATGGGCCCCGAGACCTCACAGATGTGAGGCAGGTTCTCTTCCCGGCGCTCACTTTCTCCTTCTCAAGTACTTTCTCTTTGCTTTTATTTGGGGTGGGGGGGGCATGTACTGGAAGTGCTCAGATCTTACTCCTCCTAGCTCAGAGGTCATGCATGGTGCCAAGGACCGAACCCAGGTTGTCTGCGGGCGAGGCAAGCCTACCCGCTGTACAAAATCTCTGGCCCCTCCCGAAGTACTTTCAACGTCCTTGTCTTTGCCATACGTCCTGGCAGAGCACCGTGTGAACAAATGAGCGGACAGAGCCATGGGCACAGAGCGAGTCTGTATGGCCGGGAGCCCCCAGATGTTTTGCGCCACACATGGCATCCTGGGGCTGAAAATCAGGGCACCTGGGCATGAGAGCAAAAGAGGCAGCCGAGCCAGGGCTCCCGCCACTGATGGACAGCGGGGGTATGGCCTCGGAGTTGTAAGCGTCCCACGGAGTTTGTACTGGGCCCTGGTCCATTCAGCGTCCTTCCTCGGCAGGACCAGTTTAGGGAGGGGGAGTGAGGGGCTCTTGGACCTTTTTCTTCTGCACAGAAATAATGTACAAACACCAGAGAAGCTCTCTTGCTTGGAGACTACCATTAGCCCACCTCCTCTGGACGGAAATCCAGGCACCCGGTGTAAACAGTGCTGTCTGGGGATCGAAGGAGGCTCCTGGAAGGACAAGGAGGGTGGAGCCCACGGGCAACGCCAGGAAGGCAGGAGACATGGGAGCCAGGTCAGCACATGGCTTTGTGCCTCCACTTCTCCCTCCGTAAACAGCAAGGGGACCTGCTCAGCTCTGTGTCCTACTGTAGGTTTCTCACAGGGTCCACGGAAGACGCATCGGCCTAAAACTGAACCCAAGTGGAAAAGGAGGTGAACTAAGCATGTGAGATTCCATAGACCTGTCCCCACCTGCCCAGGCCATGGGTCTGCCCACATTGGTCCCAGGGTCAGGTCCAGTGGGGCAGACCTAGAGCGAGAGAGAGAGAGGCCACTGGAGAGGCAGATATTGATCAAGTCTTGACCCACGCCTGCTAATTGGAAACAACCCGGAACAGTGTTCTAGAAAGGGCTGGAAGGTCCCAGCAACAAGGACAATGACCTGTGTGCACTGCCTGGAAAGCAGGCCAGCTGCCGGGGGCTGGGCCTGGGGCAGGGGACAGGGAGGCCCAAGAGGGGGTCTGTGCAGGAGAAGGCTTCTGCCTTGTGAGGTCCTCACAGTCACCCCTGAAGCAAAGTGATCTTATTTCCATTGAATACGGGTTGGGCAGAGGGCTGTGCAGGCGAAGGGGCTTGGGACCCCCAGTGTGGGCTGGGGTGACCTGGGCCCAATACCTCAGCTGCTTATTCCCCACTGCTTATCATCTCCCCCGGTGACCAGAGCCAGACTGGCAAGCATGACATGGTAAGATCGATACTTGGGGTAGGGGTCTAGGGCGATGGCACAGCAGGGAGGGTGCTCGCATGGCGGGCAGCTAGCCCAGGTTCCATCCCTGGCACTCCCTATGGCCCCAGCTCCATGAGGCATGACCATGTAGAGCCATGTGTAATCCCTGAGTGCTGCTGGCGTGGCCCAAGTTGGTTTTTTTTTTTTTTGAAAATTTGGAAGGGGGGACAGGATGGAGTGACAGGACAGCAGTGAGGGTGTTTGTCTTGCAAGCGGCTGACCCAGATTCGATCCCTGGAATGATCGAATGGTCCCCTAGGCATAGCCGGGAATAATTCCTGAGTGTAGAGCCAGGAATAACCACTGAGCATCACCTGGTATGACCCCAAAAAGCAAAATAAATAAATAAATCATTAATTTTTTTTAAAAAATTGGAAATTGGGGGCAGGGTGGAGTTCAGTGGGTAAGACTCACACGTGGCCCAACCACGTTTGATCCCAGCATCCCACATAGCACCGCCAGGAGTAATTACTGAGTACAGAGTCAGGATAGTCCGTGAGCATTTCTGCGAGTGAACACCCTCCTCCAAAAAATGATTTGGAATAGTCTGTTGTGGGCAGGAGGAAGCCCCCCAAAGCCTCTGAGCAGAGAAACTCTTAGAGAAGCAAAGTTGGAGGAGTGGGACAGAGAAACAATGGCATGGCCCCGTCAGAGAATTGGGCTTCCATGGAGGAGACGCCCTCCCAGGCCGCTGTGGGGAAGCTGAGCTCCAGCCCCCACCCCCACCCCCGAAGGTCCTGGGGTCCCAGGGGAGTCACCTGAAGGGCTTTGGGAAGCCAATCCCCGCCCCAGCCCTATCTCAGGGCCACACCCCACACCCCAGTCTTTCCATCTGCCTAATTGGCTTAGATTTATCAAAGTAATTTTTAAGGGGGAATTTTATATGAAGGTAATTATGCTCAGCTGAACTAATTTTATTAAACAATGCTGCCTTAATGACAAACAAATCTGTTATTAATTTGTAACCAAGCAGCTATTTCATTCAATTTGCAGCATCAGTAATGAGCCCTGTGGCCCCCACAGCCCAGAAGCACTCCTGACCTAGGGAAGGCGACCCCAGGGCTGGCTCTGCGGGGACGCCATGACCCCTCAACTGGCTCTCTCCCTCTCGCTCTCCCTCTCCCTCCCTCCCTCTTTCTCTCCCTCTTTCTCTGTCCCTCTCTGTCCCCCCCCTCTCTCTCTCTATCTCTCTCTCTCTTTCCCCCCCTCCCCTCCCAGAAGTGATGCTTTTCAGGAGTGACTCTGGAGAACTCTCCCTGCCCCTCACTGGGGATCTCAATTTCCTCACCTGCAGAGTGGGGTGCATCACAGACCTCGCTCCTGCCGTGAGCCTGTCATGAGGAGTAAGTGGGTTTGTCTATTCTCTGTGCTTATGCCAGTGCCTGGTCTTAGTAACTGCTTCTTGTGATAAGATTCCCAGCTGGCTCTACTGCAGTGGGGGACAGGATAACCTGGAGGCCCTGCCCCACAAAACTCAGTGCCACGCAATTCTCCCCAGATCCATGCAGGCTCCTGGGAACCCCTCCCTCTCTCAAGAGCCTCCCTGTGCCCGTGAGGGCAGCCCCGGCGACCACATCCACAAGGGTTAAGGTCAGCAAAGATCCACTTCCAGAGGAAAATCGAGCTGCACATTGGTGGAAAGCCGGAGGAGCCCCACCAGGCCTGTGGGCTTCCTGTCCCTCGTCAGGCGGGGGCGGGGAGAGGCCTTAGCACAAACTTGGATAAGGGGAGGCTCAGCCCGTGGTCCCACACCCCCGTGTCTTGGTGTCCTGGGACCTGAGCAGCTGCAGAGCCCGCCCTCCGCCAACAGCGGTCAGCTCCTAGCCAGTGGCCACCACAGCCCAGAGCCCGCGGCCCATCACAGCTCTGACCAGCTTCTGCAGCGCGGGAGAGAGGTGCTAAAGGCTTCTATGGAAAACCAGCACAGAAATATGGGGGCCGGAGAGACAGTGGAGGACTGAAAGCACAGTGGGTAGTGTCCTGACCCCTGCTGGGAGAGAGCCCTGAACATAGACCAGGAGTAAGCCCTGAGCACAGCCACATGTGCCCCCTCCCCGAGAGAGAGAGAGAGAGAGAGAGAGAGAGAGAGAGAGAGAGAGAGAGAGAGAGAGAGAGAGAGGCATCGGTCCCCTTGGGCCAGTCCCCTAGGGGACTGTCACTTCTGGCATGTTCTTTCTGGTAGAGAGAGTCACTGAGTCTGGCCCGCAGCTGAGAGGAGGTCAGTCACATTTCCTCTTTGGAAGGAAGGCAGGCCAAAGAACTGGGGGAGCATACCTGAAACAGCGCCACAAACAGCAGGCATACGGGAGGAGAGGAAAGAGGTGAAGAAGAAAGGCTTCCTCCTCACTGCTCCATCATCAAAAAGACTTTCCCCAGGAGACCCCTCTAGCCTTGCCCTATTGTCACAAAAGGCACCATCTCCAGACCCTTCGGTGGCAAAAGGAAACCCCATGGCTGGCTTTGGCCGACCGTGAGTCTCCTCTGCTGGTGGGCACCCATGTGTCTGCCCAAGCAAAATCTGGTTTCCAGGAGCAAGGAAGTGGAGGAGAGTGTTGGTAGGCAGGCAAGATTGCCGCCTGGGGAGAGGATGGAGGCATGGTCTAGGGGGTCTTGGGCACCTTGGTGTGGGGGGGTCAAGTGACCGTGTGTAGTGATACCATGAATATTGATGTAGGCAGGTAGATAGGAAGGGGCCCCAGGGCAATGGAATTCCTTGGGAAGCAATTTAACCATGGCTGCAAAAAGCCAGACTTGCGGACACAGACACTAAGGCCTGATAAGACCCTCATCTGGTGCCAACAGACCCAGAGAGGGCTGGATCCCCCCTCTGAGAGAAGCTCCAGCAGGAACAAAAGCCAGAAAAGGAATCTCAAAGACCATCAACCACTCCCAACTCTACCCCCTTGGCAACCACCCTAGCAACAAACTCATACCTAGATAGAAATCCCTGCATGCGGGGGGGTGGGGGGGGTGGGGGGGCTTAGCAAAGACCCTCTAAAAGTCAACCTGAACAAAGGAAGTGCGCATATAAACTGACCAGCCTATGTGCTGCTTGTGTCCATGTGGCCAAGCACACATGGTGTCCGAGCACATGTGTCGCCTTCATCTCCCCTCTTGAGATGTATACTGGGGCTCTCTCCGCCTCTGGAGTAGCCCATGTTCTCTCTTGAGTATGTGACTCTTTCTCTCTCTCCCTCCTTCCCTTCCCCCAGAAAGCCTCCCAATAAAATCTGTTTTTATTTCGCTGCCCGTCTCCTCCTGAAATTCTTTTCTGTGAAAAAAAAAAACAACCAAGGACCCAGAAGGCCGGGGTAAGGCCTCGGGTTGGTTTTCCTTTCCTACAAAAAGCTATTTTTTTCACTCCAGCTTGAGTCCACAGCTCCCCAAGATATTGGGCTGTGGGGATTAACTCCAATGCCAAGAAGGACAAGTGACGTCAGGTGTGGCTTGATGATGTGGCAGGGACTGGTGGGACTCAGGTCTGTGCTGTGGAAGGGCTGGTTGCAGACTGTATCAGTCCTAACCTTCCCAGCCGGTCCTGGGGCGGCAGAGGTGGCTCGGGAGAAAGCGGCCCTCTCTCTCCTTTCCACTTCTCACAAGCCACCCACTGGGGACCCACCAAGTTCAAGTATCAACACTATTGTAGCCATGTTGCCTAAACTAGAATTTAAATTTTTATTAATTCATAAAAATTGAATTTAGAAGAAGATTGTTGCCGTGTTATTCGATCAGCAGCACAAACGGCTCCCCACTGAGCTGGTGGGCTTCAGACCCCAAACAGGAAACCGAGTCACTCTCCGAACTGCCCTCCACAGCATCAGCTGCAAGCCGATTCCTTCCAGGCTCTGCACCCCTAAAGGATGTTCACTGGTTCAGGTCTGACCTTTGCCCCTTGGGGAAGAAAGCTGGGGCATGATTTAGATTCCAAGTCTACTGGATCCGCACTGCCCTCAAGCACAGGCTTGTCTGTGTCGCTGGAGCAAGTCCCCGTATCCAACGGGAAGAAGGGATTAGGGGATGTGGCTCAGCAATAAAACACCTGCCTTGGATGCGTGAGGCCCAAGTTAAAACCTGGCATCACCCAAACAGCAACAAAACACCAACAGAATGGAGAAATTTCCAGAATTCCAGAGACTGATTGAAAGGACATTGCCAAGTGTTGGGCTTTCTGATCACTGCCAGTCTGCCTTGAGTTTGAGGCGAGAGATCAGTTGCCATCGGAGGACCCAAGGTCCCCTCTTTCTTCCTGTCTGGAATTTCCAGTACAGGGTGCTTTGTCCAAGAGTCGCTGTGGGCACAGGAGCCAAATCCCCAGCCTAGAAGCAACGGGGGGCCTTGTCACCACCTCCAGGCACCCCACCCAGCTGAGGAAGCCTCATTCCCAGCCCCACTTAACAACGCGCAGTCTGATTTAATATGAGCAGCTGATCTCATTGCTTCCATAGCAAGTTTAATTTGCTGGGAAAGCGAGTTGGTGAAGTTCTAATAACGCAGCGCCGCGAATAATACCAAAGAGAGTTTGCATTATGATAACTTTCCAATTAAAATGGATTAATGGAGGAGAAACAGCAGCAGCGGTGTCTAGACAACATATTATGGAACCCTTGGAGAGGGAGATGGAAAGGAGTTGGGGAACAGGAGCCAGACAAACGGAGGGGCTGCGTGAGTCGGAGGCACCCCTGGGTGCAGGGAAGGGGGTTCCAGGGGGGCTCCTCTTGCCCACGGCCCCACTGGAATGATGACTAGAGACTTTTCAGGCTTTGGGGGAATCTGCCTTATAGGACCTGCAGGCTTTGATCCCTTGGTATCTCTTATTAAAATGCAAATCATACCTTTAGTTTCCTCTGCTGGCCTGTCCCCAGGATTAGCCTGCAGCTTCCTGAGAGCACCAGCACCTGAGCAGAGCTGAGAATCAGAACACAAATCTGAGGCAGCCGCCACAGGGGGGGCGCCTCCGGGCTTCCCAGGGAGCGCTGGACGAGGCCTGCACAGCTGTTCCAGCGACTGACCGCTGCGCACAGCAGACTGGCCCGGACAACTCTGTTCAGAACCTGACTTAGAGCCCAGAGACCCGGGGTCTGGGTGGAACTGGACGAGGCTCATTCATGCAGAAGCTTCCTGGAGAGAAGGCTCGGGAGACGCCGCCCCTCAGAACCATGCCGGGCCCCCACCAGTTGCACGAGGAGTCCCATCGCTGAGCTCCCCCCGAGGCTGACTCTGTCACCAGCAAACACAAGGACTGTGGCTTCTTCGCTGGGGAGCCGGCAGTGGCCTCTCCTCTCTGAGCTTGTCTGCAGGTGAGGGGTGCGTGGGGGGTGGAGTAGGTGTCTCATTAGGGGCTCTCGGCCGATGCCGGGAAGGTCTATGAGTGAGGGAGGGACCCAGGGAACAGGCTGGTGAGCCACAGGATTTGGAGGGCAGGACTCCAGGTTTACCCCTTGCAGGGCCTGATAAAGGGCATCTGAACACCTCAACAGAGACTCCTTCTAGAACTCTCCGAGGTGGCCCTGTGCTCGGAAGATTCTACGCAGGAGAATCTTCCCAGGAGCAGCCGAGCCAGTTCCCCCTGGGTAAAGTGCTGCCCCACGCTGCCCCCTGCAGGCTGACTCTCATCACTAGACCAAGAAAGGTGGGCATGTGATGAGCGTGCCAGGGCAGGAGTCAGAGGGATGGCCACCCCCGCTACCTCATTCTCCCTGCCGAACATGGATGCGATATTCCTGCTGAAAACAGATGATCCTGGGCATCAGGGAAAATAGGAGGCAAGAAATTACTAGGGGAAAAAATCACTTCATTTTCAATCAGCACTCCATCTCTCTCTCTCTCTCTCTCTCTCTCTCTCTCTCTCTCTCTCTCTCTCTCTCTCTCTCTCTCTCTCTCTCTCTCTCCCTCTCTCTCCCTCTCTCTCTCTCTCTCTCTCTCAGAACTGAGTCCTTGAGAGAAGGGAGCGAAGCCTCATTTATCTCACACCTGCTGTGACTCAGACATCTTCTCCACAATCCCATTATCATCCTGATCTTTCAGGACAAGTACACAAACCCCATTTCACAGATGATGAAACTGAGGTGCAACATCACTAACTGGTCCAAGGGCAAGCAGCTTGCAAGCAGAAGGACCTTTCGAGTCCCAAGACTTCCCTCTTAAGCCAGATAGTCCAGTGGGTAGGGTGATTGCCTCGCACGTGGCTGAGCCTGGTTTGTTCCTCAGCATCCCATACGGTCCCCTGAGCACCCGGAGTGATCTCTGAGCACAGAGTCAAGAGTAAGCCCTGCGGCAGCATTCACATGGTGAGAGCCACCTTCTAACCCAGAGGTAGGACTTTTTAGTGACTTAGCCTGTAGGTGGTGGTGGGGGGGGCGTTACCAGCACGCCCTCCTCCCAGATAAGATCCGGAGCTGCGGCGTGAGAAATGGACCCTCTGCGCCTAAAGACTATGATCGGGAGGTCTTCTAACCCATTTTGGCACCCAGAGTGGCTTCTTGCAGAAATGCATCTAGACTGTGAACTGAGCTAAAATATCAGAAACCCAAAACCACGCGGCTGCTGTTGCGACTGCTCAAACTCAGAGTCTTCACTCTCGGCAATGAAAAGAAATTATTAAATGATGCCTTTTCAGCAGGCCTGATTGTTGAGGGGAAATTCCAAACAATAATAGCGAGTTCTCTATTGAAATATTGAATGTATTCAAAGTATAGAGAGAATGAAGGGAAGATCATTAGCTACTTAGGTGGGGGCTGGGTGGGAGGGGGGTATATTGGGGTTCTTGGTGGTGGAACATCTGCACTGGTGAAGGGATGGGGGTTTAATCAGTATATGACTGAGACTTAAACCGAAAACTTTGTAATTTTTTTCACGGTGATTCAATAAAATAAAAACTTAAAAAATAAATAAATAGATAAATAATAAAAGTCATGTTTTCAAAGAATTAAAAAAAAAAGAGTAAGCCCTGAGCACAGCTGGGTGTGGGCCAAAGGCCTAAAAAAATAAATAAATGCAAAAGCAGCACAGATTTCTCTCTGTGCCTCTGCTTTCTTAACTTTGTGTGTGAAGGAAGCGCGGGTTCTCCCGGCACCTCTCTCAGACGCAGTGTAGAGGAGCACTGTCTGAGCAGAGATCTCTGGCTGGGTTGGCGGCTGGATATGGGAGCCAGAGGGAACTTGTCCAGCTCTGCCCACCTAGACTTGCTGCCCCCAAACCTCCTTTGGGCACAAGTGTGGGGACCCCCTGTGCTTGGCGTGGGAACTGTTCTCCACTCCCTGGCAGGTTTTGGTAGAGCCTGGATCAAACCAATGGTGTTCCACTAACTGCAGACAAAGAACTACAGCTTAGGGGGTCTAGACTGAGATTCTGCTCTGCCTCTTAACCCTGCAGTCTCTCTCCTGCTGTGAGCTTACCCCAGGGGCTCTGCCCAGCTCTGTTCAAAGCAGGTAGAATGAGAGTCATTTGATGCAGTTTCCCCTTTCCGGGAGCTGCCTTAGAAATAAGGCAGAGTCAGGGCCAGAGAGATAGCCCAGCGGGTAGGGCGTTTGCCTTGCACGCAGTCAGCCGGGGCTCTATCCCCAGCATCCCACATGGTCCCCTGAACACCGCAAGGAGCAATTCCTGAGATCAGAGTCAGGAGTAACCCCTGAGCATCACTGGGTGTGACACAAAAAGCCAAAAAGAAAGGTTAAGAGACTGGGGGAGATGCTCTACATTTTGAGCCCCAGGTTCAAACCCTGTTGGAACAGCCCCTCAAATGCCATCAGACCTGACCCCAAATGTTTTATAATAAAAATAAATAGAGGCAAAAGGGCTATAAGATGAAATCAATGCTAACCGCATTTTTATGTAGCCCCATATACTCAAACTATTATTCTGCCAGTATGTAATCAATATAAGAAGTATTCGTGAACTCCTTCCCACTCTCTCTTACTGGGTCTTCCACATTTTCTGGGTTACACTTGGAGCCCATCTCAATTCAGACACTAGGTTGGCATGAGAAACACTTGCTCTTTTATTCAGCTTTCATAAAGTGAGTAGTTGGAGAGGTAAAGTCACACAACCAGCGATTTCCAAACATGCATGAGTGTTTCCTCGTAACCTGGATTGGCAACCAGCTTTTAACTATGAAGTTGAATAAAATCACGTGGGGTAGCAGGAAATATAGCCTCCCTCAGGATACCTTCCTGTGGCAGCCTGTGGACTCGGAAACTTTTCACAAGGAATCTGCTGACAAATTTGAGTCCAGGCCTCCTCAGAGTTCTCTGCCCAGTTCAGGGGCAGTCGCAGGCCCAGCTGGGTCTGCCCCTGATGCCAGGGGACCTGATGGCACCTGGGGGTTTGGGTCACTTCTCAAGGTTGGGGCACATGACTCAGTTTCCCCAGCAAGCACCACCATCAGAGCTGACCTGCACGCTCACAATACCTCAAAGAAATGTTGTAGAAAAGGCTCCACTTTACAGAATGATCTCCTCCCCTGCTTAGCCTTTCTGGGTTGCTCGCTTGTTTGTACTGCGGGGCACCGGCAGTACTCAGGACTGACTCAGGCTCCGAGCGCCACTCCTGGCGGGGCTCGGGGGAACCCTATGGGGTGCCAGGGATCAAAACCTGGTCATGCATGTGCAAGGCACACCCCTCACCGGCGCTCCTATCTCCCCAGCCTGACCACTATCCCGAAAGGCAGTTAGGAAGAGAGAAGCATTTTGTTAAAGACAGCACCGTATCCCTACAACCTCTACATTTACATCTTTTTTAAAATGACACAGAAGCTGGAATTGACCCCCGTAACCATGTGACTTGAAGCACCTTCACCTCATCTGCTGCCATCCCTCTGCCATCTTTCGGACGCCTTAAACTCAAACTCACCCCTCTCCACCCACCCCAGTGCTCCCTGATACTACATTACTTCCTGCTTTTCTGGGTCTGATTGCTCCAAGCCCTCACACTGGCCTATTTCAGTCCTGTAACACTTCAACACACATGCTCAATGTAGCCGACTGAACAGGGGGTGCTAGGGAGATGGCCCGAATATTGGAGCAGGAGGTCCAAGTTTGATTCCTGACACCCCCCTGGGCCTGCTTGATGTAATCCTCTAGCACAAAGCCAGGAGTAGCCCCTGAGTACTTCCAGCTGTGGCTCCCAAATACAAGTTAACTCTTCTTTAATAATTACATTAAATTTGTTATTAATTTATTAATGTGTGATTGGTTCTTTAATTACACATTCCCAGGAATAGGGGGTCTGGGACCATTGGTTCAGCAGTGAAGCACCTGCCTTGCATGCATGAGGCCATAAGTGTGATCCCTAGAACCAACCCCGAGTGCTGAGCATGATGCTGGCGACTCTACCCTTGGGACATTAAACAAGTGTCCCATGTCCAGCACATGGCCACCAAGCGTGGGAGCCCTACCACAAAGTGTACGGCCAGCAAACCACAACCCCCACCACAGTGAGGAAGGGATGGCAAAGGTGACTTCAAGTAACAGTGGAGCCAGAGAGATAGTTCAACAAGCAGGGCGCTTGTTCTGCACGTGGTAGCCTGGCGTCCCTCCCAGGAACCCCCCAGGGCTGCCTGCGCCCAACGAGGAGATCCCTGAGTGCAGAGGCAGGAGTAGATCCTGAGCACTGCCAGGTGTGATCCCAAAACCACATCGTAATAATAACTGATACTGTTAAGTATGGGGGCCGGAGTCATAGTACAGTGGGCAGGGCGTTTGCCTTGCACGCGGCTGACCCCGGTTTGATCCCCGACATCCTATATGGTCCTCTGAGCAACACCAGGAGTAATTCGTGAGTGCAGAGCCAAGAGTAACCCCGGAGTATTGCCAGGTGTGACCCAAACAAACAGACAAAAAGACTGTAAAGTATGCCGTGTGTGTCACACTTTGTTTATCCATCCATCTGTCAACAAACACTGGAGCTGTCTCTGCGTTTGGGCTACTGTGAACAGTGCTCCCATAAACACGAGTGTGCAAATATTTGGCCAAGCCCTTGGTGTCTTCTGAGTAGAGACCCAGAGTGGAAACGTCGGCAGGTTAGGGTGATGCTGTGTTTAACTCCGAAGAATCGCTCTGCCGGTTTCCGCAGCAGCTGCCCCACTGCCCTCCAGACCGGCCTCGCCACGCAGGGCAGTCTCGTTCCCCCACGTCCTGTCAACACTGATTGCTCTCTGAGTTTGCTTTTCCCCGTAATAGCCATCCTAATGGGCATGTCGTGGGAGCTCATTGCGGTTTTGATTTGTTCTTCCCTAATGACCGATCATGTTGAATATCTTTTCATGCGTTTATTAGCTGGGAGCGTGTCTTCTTTTGAGAATGATCTATTCAAGTCCTCTGCATGTTTTATAAATTGGGCTATTTTGCTGTTATTGCGGAGTTGTAGGAGTTCTTTATATATTCTAAATATCAATCCCTCCTCAAATACGTGATCCATAAACATTTTTCTCATTCCATGGGCTGGGTTTTCACTCTATTAGTAGTGTCCTTGAAGACACCAAGACTGTTAAATGTTCATGAAGATCACTATCTGTTTTTTATTTCAATTACCTAAGCCTTGGCTGTCAGATCTTAGCAATCTCTGACAAACTCAATGTCTTGAAGCATCTCTCTTCTACTTTATTCTAGGAGTTTTTTGTTTTACCTTACACACTTAGGTCTTCAGTTTATTTTGAGTTAATTTTGAGTTAATTTTATATGGCATTGGGCAAAGTTTTCATCTCGTAATTTTGGATGTAAATAGCCCTTTTCTAAATATTTCATGTTGAAAACTCTTCTTTACTTTATCTAATCATGGCAGCACCCTGGTTGAAAATTCTGTGCCTGTGTAAGTAAGGATTTATTTCAGAGCCCTCATTTTGTTCCCCAGGTCCCCATGTACTTCTTTATGCCACACTCTTCTAACTACGGTGCTTCACACGTCATTCTGGGTTAGAAGCATGAGACTCCAACATCATTTCCTTTCAAAGTCATCTTGCTGCCTTCGGTTTCATTTGAGTTTTAGCATGAATTTTCTACCTTCAAATATAAAATTGCTGGGATTTTTTTATAGGAATTTTACAGACTGTTCAGATCACTGTGGACAGCAAGTCTTTAAATCCGTAACCTTAATCCCCCCATTTACTGTATGTTCTTTCAGCAAAACTTGCATTTTTCAGGACTGACGTCTTCTACCTCTTGGTTGTTTATTCCTATGCATTTTATTATCCTTACTGCTACTGTAAATAAAATTACTTTTAGCACAGCAGTAGGGCGTTTGCCTTTCACGCTGCTGACCCGGGTTCGATTCCTCTGTCCCTCTCGGAGAGCCCGGCAAGCTACCGAGAGTATCGCGCCCGCACGGCAGAGCCTTGGCAAGCTACCCATGGCGTATATGATATGCCAAAAACAGTAATAATAAGTCTCACAATGAGAGACGTTACTGGTGCCCGCTCGAACAAATCGATAAGCAAAGGGATGACAGTGACAGTGACAGTGACACTTCCTTTTCATATTTTCTTACTATGAGTATGGAGTACTATAACTGAAGACAGAGAGATGGGACAGGGATAAGGTGCTTAAGACTCTGACTCAAACCCCCAATTTCACAGGTGGCTCCCTGAGCACTGCCAGGAGTCTCTCCTGAGCCCACAGACACAACCCTTGAGACTGAGACTGAGACTACTAGGTGTGATCCCCAACACACACACAAACACACCCCACAAAAAGAAAAAATAGATGAATGCAACTGATTTACCTGCATTGATTTTTGTATGTCACAATTTTGCCAAATTGGTTTTCTCCTATTTGATGGTTTATGGGTATGTATTGTGTCTGGAATATTTTATTTTTTAAAAATACCCAGGAGCTTGAGTAATAGTACAGGGGTTCAGGTGCTGGCTTTGAATACTGCCGACCCCTTGTCAAACCCTGGCACTGAATAGGGTCCCCTAAGCACCACCAGGAGTGATCCTGAGCACCATTAGGGGTAGCCCAAGAAACAGCCACAAAAATATATACAAATGGCCAAAGAAACATAAAGAAACCCACCCATAAAGAAGTAAGATACATAAAGAAGAAGGTTCCACATCACTGGCATTTGAAGCAATACAGATCAAAGCACTGTAAGAAACCACTGAGGGGCCAGAGAGACAGGGGTTAAGGCTCTTGCTCTGCATGCAGTTGAGCCTGGTTCGATCCCCAGTACCACATATAGTCACCAAGCATCATCAGGAACAACCGCTGAACACAGAGTGAAGTCTGAGCCCCACATGTACTCCTGAGCACTGCTGGATGTGGTCCAGCCTCCACCACCACCAAAAAAAGGGAATATACCACTTCAAACCCTTTATAAAGTGGCTATAATAATAATTTTAAAGTAAAAAGTGTTAGTAAGGAAGTGGAAAATGGAAACTCACAGAACATCTTTCAGGGGCCTGTAAAATGGTGTAGCTGCTGTAGAAAATAGTGCCAAAAATATTAAATATAAAACAAATCTATGACTCAATAATTCCACTGCTCAATACATACCCAAGTGAAATGAAAATACACATCTCCAATGTAACACAAATGTTTGTAGCAGCTTTATTCCTAATAGGCAATGGGGAAAATGGTCCCAGGGCTCATGAACAGATGAACTCATGCATGAAAAGTGGTATATCTGTTTGATGGAGTATTACTTGACCAGGAAAAGGGAAAAGGCACCACCACCATCACTATAGCATTGTAGGTCACCCACAGTTAAAAAAGTCAGACACAAGGGAACACATAAGGGATAGTCCCTTTGATGTGAAGTGTCCAGGATAGGTAAATCCACAGAAGCAGAAAGAACATTCTTAGACTATAAAGAAGGAAAGGAAGGGAGTGAGGACTTAATGGACATGGGTGGGATACTGGTGGGAATGTGGAAATTTTGAAACTAGAAATAGGTTGCTTGCACTTCAGCCTGTGAATTCCCCTAGCTGCTGCTGAACTGCACACATTAAAATTAATGCACACATTAAAATTAATTGTATGTTCAATGAATTTCACCTCAATTAAAAAAGAAAGAAAAAGTGACAGAGAGGCAGCGAGAGGGATGCAGAGAGAAGAATGAAGATGGGACAGGAAGGATGAAGCTGTGGCCCATTACAAGAAATTTATTAGTACTATTCGGTCAGCAGCTTGCCAGCGAAATTTAATATGAATCTATATACAAAGATAAAGCCTCATTCTACATAATGAATATTTAATCATGCATGGGTCAGGCAATTTCACAGGAGTAATTAAAAGCAGTCTTTTGTTTATTGCTCCAAAATGATAGCCACCCGCTGACCGAAGTGTGGCCGCGGTGACACATTGGAAACGTCACCCTCTGGCATGTTAGTCAGCAGGAACTAGGGGCTGCTTTCTCCCCTCCCCTTCGGAGCTAATCCTTGTCCTGTCTGCTCACGTGCAAAGCACATCTCAAGGGGAGGCTCCTCCCGGCTCGGCCGCCACGCCTGGGTCCACCCCCCGCCCCGCTCACCACCCATAAGTTAGAGCAGGTAAAATGTTTCTCAAAGGCCACAAAGAAAGAATCGTGCTGCATTGCACTGTCCCCACCAAATCTAGCCAGTGGCAAGTCCTGTCCCCGTGACCCTTGTCATATGCCCTGTCTCTGCCCTTATCTTTTTTGTGGTTTGTTTGCTTGGGGGTCACATCCCACAGTGCTCAGGTCTTACTCCTGGCTCTGTGCTCAAGGCTCACTATTGTGGGGCTCCAGGACCATCTGGCAAACCGTGTGCCCTACCAGCTGTGCCGGCTCTGCAGTCCGCGCGGGGACACTGCTCTTCCCCCTGACCAAGAGCCTCCTGGCCGTGGATCGCTGCCCCCGTCGCCTGACTCCTCATGCAGGCACTGTCCGCTGCGTCGGGGACCTGGGTTCCCACCAGCAGGAAATGACTGACGCCCGGGAGCAGCGGTTCAGCGGGAGCTCCTCGGTCTACAGCAGAGCCACAGAAGGGCAGAAACCCATCCATGCATGCCATGGGGTACCAGCCGGGCCACCTCCTGCCCCTTTGCCTGGCCGTTCGCCAGCACACAGCAGCCCCGCAGCTCTATGAACAACCTCCGACCATCCCCAGTCCTCACGCCAAGCCTCCAGATTCCACCCCAAGGAAGAAGATTCAGCTGACAGCTGGTGCCCACCTCAGCACTGCCTACTCGGGGTGATGGCATGCCAGAGAGACCCTCAGTTCCCAGACACATCTCCTGCTGGGGGCAAAGCAATATTCCTCCCCACTCCTTGCCCAAGCAGTGTTCTTGGCTATCCCCCCCCCCCCCGACCCCCTGCCAACCACTCAGTTGGATCACTCTTCAAATGGGCTGGATATCACCTCCTCTGGGAAGCCTCACCGGATTGCCTAGTTCCCACCCCTCCCCCCTCACACACACACACATCGAATCTGGACATGACACCTTCTGGGTCTCTCTGAGGCGCTCCAGCCCGGTAGAGAACTCACCCTGTTTCTGGGCAGCTCTTCCCTACAAGGCCCTATGTGCCAAGACGGCAGGACTCTTGTTCATCATATGCCAGAGCTGAATACAGAGCCAGCCCGACCTGGAGAAGAAGCCCGGAGAGGAAGAAGCAAGGTCCCTGGTGGCAGCTCTGCCTGGTGCTGTGTGCCCGGCCTGCTTCTGGCCACCCTGAGGTGAATTCAAAGGAGCACTGCCTCCTGAGAGCCTCCCACACACACCCTCATCCAGTCTACCTTGGACCGTGAGTTTCCCTGAGAAGACCCTTCACTGCAGATTCCTGGGCCGGGGCTCCAGAGACGCTGGGCGTGAACCTGCATGGTGCTGGGAGTCTGCGCTTTAGCAAGACCCCTGCATGGCTCAGACATGGACACTCCACAGTCGTGTTCAGGAAACTCCACCTGCAGGTCTTTCCTCTTACCCCTGGGTGCACAGGTGCTCCCTGGTCTCTTCCGCACGGTGGACACGGGCCTGGCATGCCACAGGTACTGGACAGAGCCTGGCTCTCCAGCGAGGTCAGCCACACACTTGTGTCACCACAGCGAACTCTCAGGACACTTCACACAGACGCAGCATGTCTGTTGTGTGCTGGGTCCCAGCTGGGGGAGAGCGAGGGGCATGCTCTCCTAGAGGGGCCCCTTGTGTTGTTCCCATCATGAAGACAACCGGCGAGGCTTGACTTACGGGATCTCAGACTCAGCGTGCCAAGGGATTGGGGTGAGTTCATTGTGATCTCCCCAAAAGCCAGAGCCCCTGGGTGACTGGCCAGAACTAAGACGGGGGCCTGCCATGGGGTCTTCAAGAAGGAGGAGGTTACGTTTCATCCACCCAACATGCTCTCAACAGCCTGTTTGAAACCACCCAAGACCTGTGTCAAACAATGACAATAACAACATAGCAGTCTCGGTGGGAGAATCTTGGACTTACAGTGAACCCTTTCTGGCTGGCTGGCTGTTTGTAACCCACGTGTGGTAGTGCTCAGGGATCCCTCCCAGCAGTGCTCACGGAACCCCAGGGGGATCAAACCCAGCCCTCTTGCATGCAGAACCTGTGCCCAAGCCTTTGACCTGTACATATATTTTTACAGAGGCATCATTCACATGAAATAGAGCAGCGGAGTTTACACGCGCAGAACACTACAGCGAGCAGAGTGGTCCCCACACAGCCTGCACGGCCACTGCCCCACTCTCCCCATTCTGGGTTCCACCGGCAGCGATTTCAGTTACCCAGTATCAGCTCAGTCTGCAAATATTGTGACAAATGAGATATTTTGAGAAATTCACGTCATTTTCCTTCAGTGTTTCATCATTACTGTTATGTGGCTAGTGTTTGCTGTTGATCTCTAACTAGCCTAAGCTGCCAACCAAACTTCCCCACAGATGTGCCTGCACAGGAAGAGATGTGGCAGCTGGAGGGTCAGCCCTACCCATGGCTTCGGACATCTACAGGGGGTCTTGGAATATATCCCTTGTGAAGTGGGGGAGGTGACACTGCATTCACTCATAAACCACCTGTAGTCAAGCAAGAAACAGAATGTTCCAGTCTCCCAAAGCCTCTCCTCCGGACCCCATCACTGCCCTGGCGCCATCACTGTTCCGGGTTCTTCTGTTCTAGGTCCATTCTGCCTGGTCTAATGTTACATCAAGTGAACATGTGCCAACCTTTCTACACCTATACAACTGACCCCTGACCTGCATAGTAATCCACACCAGCAATGAATTTACAGAGGCATAACTCACATGAAATACAATAACGGAGTTTACACGTGCAGTACAATGAATTTTGAGCGAATAGTCCCCCACATACACCACACTGCCACAGCCCCCTTAGAACCAAAGCACTCAATATCTAGGACCACCAGTCCCACCAATGTGTGTATCTGGAAGAGGAGGTCTGTCTAGTGCAGTTCTTACAGCTTCGGCCATGGCTGACTCCTCAGCCATGCTCTCATGAGCAACTCAGAACCAGGGCCACCGGATTCCCAACCTCCAGGAACTGCATGTGGTAATGCATGTTCTCTGTTCGGGACCCATTACTATAGAAACATAAAGAATCCAGCCAGTAGCAGTAGCCATGCTGCTCCTCCTCATCCTAGTCACTGAGTCCGCTTATCAGCCAAGTCCCGATCCCTGGACTTCTGTCTCCAAACAGCCGTTCCACTCAACAGGCATTTAACTGAAAAGCAAGAGTGTAACACAACTGGCAGCTGTCCTCCATATCTGAGCCCTTCCATGTGTGAGTCATCGGAACCCAGGGTTCAGCAAAGCCAGCTAGATTCAGTTCCCCTTGTCAGCTGTATACTGTGGTCGTGGGATGAAGGCCGTGTGGGCAAACCTCAGAATGTTCCGGAGACACACAGGTTGACCTGTCTCCTTCTGATGAAGAATGGCTGAGCTGCCACATGGATTACAGAGAGATCTTGGCCGTGAACAGACCAGAAGGAGAAGAGCTTAAAGCCCCTGGCATCTTGACATACTAGCCCGGAACCATCTCTCCGCAGGCTTTGACATGAGAGAGAAAGAAACTTCTTTCTTGCAGAAGGCACTGATATTTTGGGCTCTGTCACTCACAGCAAAGCCTAATTATAGCTGAGACCAAAGCAAAGGGGGAGGGTGAGAAAAAAATTCTTGGGAAGAGACATACTGGCAGTTACCTGAGACCGTGGAAGGGGAACTGGCAGAAGGTGTCAGAAGCACAACCTTTCAATTACAAGAGAGCAAGGTACCGGGAGGCCGCTGTCCACTGGAGCCAAACGCCCTGTGCTGCAACGTGATGGGGAGCAGCTAAGAGAAAGGAGCCTAAGTTCCCACCGCAAGGCCAAAAAAGCACTTCCTCTGCTTTTCTTTCTTTCTCCCTTATTTTTGTATCTAACTAAGTCATTTGTGCTTTGCATCAGAGGGATCCCTTTTCCCTATTTCCCTTTCATCGTATGCACCTTTGGGTGCTAAGATTCATGACAGTTATCATTTCATGTATGTGTATGTTTGGTCATGAGGCTGCATTCCTTAGGCATTGCTGCATGCCGTTTGATCCTCAGCAATCATGGGAAGGGGTTGCTTTGCACGCAGGAACCCCAGGTTTGATCCCCAGAACTACATGACCCCCCAAAGCACTATGCTGGAAGTAATCGCTAATCACCACTGGGCATGGCCCTAAAACAAAACAGTAAAGGGGGAAAGATGGGAAAGAAAGGAACTTATATTAAGAAAACATGCGCTGGGGCTGGAGCAATGGTACAGCTGGTGGGGCATTTGCCTTGCACACGGCCAACCCGGCTTCGATTCCCAGCATCCCATATGGTCCCCCGAGCACCACCAGGAGTAATTCCTGAGCGCATGAGCCAGGAGTAACCCCTGAGCATTGCCAAGTGTGACCAAAATTTTTTAAAAAAGCAAAAAAAAAAGAGAGAATACATGCACCGAAAGAGGGGGGAGGGGGGAGGGAAATGGAGAGAGAGAGAGAGAGAGAGAGAGAGAGAGAGAGAGAGAGAGAGAGAGAGAGAGTGTACAGGAGCTCAGGCACTTGTGATACACAGGCCTGACCCTGGTTCCATTCCCAGTGCCACCGATGGTCTCAGAGGCCCACCAGGAGTGATCCCTGAGCTAGGAGTAAGCTGTGAGCAGGCTGGGTGTGCCCCTGCCCTCCCCAATAACTGTACATGCCAACATTGTGTGTCTCAGAGATTATTTCTTTTTTGTTCACATGAAAAACCCTAAGGCAGAGATGAGAATCCCCCAGTGCATGCAGAAACAAAGGCTAAGAGAATCCCCCAGTGCATGCAGAAACAAAGGCTAAGAGAATCCCCCAGTGCCTGCAGAAACAAAGGCTATGAAACCCTCTCCACTGCCCGTCCACACTGAGCAGGCGTTTGTCTCGCCCCTTTGGAGTCCTGCACCCAAGCCCTCACTCGCCGGCACCCTGGTCTTCCTTCTCTGACCACATCATCCATCCCCGTCCCCCTCCAGAGAATCGCTATGGTCTCCCAGTCCACCACACACCTCGAGGGGTCCTTGACTGCAAGAGAGTCCTGGAAACTGGAGCCACAGGCCGGCAGGATGGGAGCAATGCCGATGCCGCTTCCTTGGCCGTCCGGGGGGTCAGGCGCGGGCACCGCCCAATAATGCAGGATTCCTACTTCCCCTGTACCACTCTCACTACATTTAGGGGATTTAGTTTCCTGAAACTTTCGGCTTCCTGAAGCTCATCCCTGTGATCTGATATTGGATCAATCAAACCTGGAAGAGCTTTAAAAGCAGCCACAGGGGCTGGAGCAATAGCACAGCGGGTAGGGCATTTGCCTTGCATGTGGCCCACCCGGGTTCGATTCCCAGCATCCCATATGGTCCCCAAGCACCGCCAGGAGTAATTCCTGAGTGCAGAGTCAGGAGTAACCCTTGTGTATCGCCGGGTATGACCCAAAAAGAAAAAATAAATAAAAGCAGTCACAAACTTAGAGCTATTTTGTCATAGCTTCTAGCTTGTGGCAGAGAGGACCAGCTCTCAGTTAAAATCCTAGGGGCAGGTTGGAGCTATAGTACAATGGTGAGGGCAGTTGCCTTGCATGCAGTTGACCCAGATTCAACCCTGGCACCCCATGTGGGCCCCTGAGCCTCTCCAGGAGTGAGTCCGAGTGCAGAGGCAGGAGCAAGCCTGAGCACAGCTAGCTGTGGCCCCAGGCAACTGTCTCCAGAGATGAGCACGGTAGCTCGGCATGCAGCTTCTTGGCTGGAGACTGTGTTTCCCAGACTTCTTTGCACAGGGTAACCAGAGGCCGAGTTCTTGCTGCTGGCACCTGAGAGAAGGTCGCAGGCCTGCATTTTTGTCAGACTGCCTCAGAAGTAACAATGTTTCTAATCCCATTATCTCCTCACAAAAGCTAGTTTAGTGACAATCCAACTAAATCCCCAGCCATTCATCCCCTAAACTAGGATGCCAGTCTGACCTTAAGCTTTTTTTTTTGGGGGGGGGCGGGGGACAGTGCATCTCATTGGTGTTCAGGACTTACTCCTGGTGGGGGGTGGTCATGCAGTGCTGGGGGTCGCACCCAAGCCTCCTGCTTTCAAAACTAGTACTTGGATCTCTCCAACTTGAAGTTTCTTTTTTAAAACAAATTTTTGAGTTTTGGTCATATTTTTGGTCACACCTAATGATGCCCAGAGGTTACTCCTGGCTCTACACCCAAGAATCACTCCTGGTAGTGCCAGGGGACCATATGGGATTGAACCCAGTCGGCCGCGTGCAAGGCCAACACCCTACCCACTGTACTATCTCTCCGGCCCCTCAACTTGAAGAGTCTTAAGGCACTTGGTCTTGAAGCCTCAACTTCTCCCTGTCTGGGTTTCTTCCAGCCCTAACCCAGAACGCCTCTGAACCCACCTCCACACTGCTCAGCCCCCAGCCTCGCCCTGCCCCTTCCCAGGCAGTGAGGGGTGACCTGGGGGTCCACCTGGGACACCGCTGTGCCGGCTTCCCTTCTGACCGTGCCTCCGCCCCGACTCCTCTTGGCTTCCGGAGACCTGCCTGCCACCCCTTGGAATGTTTGAACTAACCGTTCTGTGCTCTTGATTTCCCGGGGATGCGGGGGGGACATGGAGTTCTCTGACAATCTGCAGGGGGCCCTGCTAGGCTGGCGCCTCTGCAAGGCCCACAGCCAGGACCCGCCCTGCCAGCCTCCCCCAAGGAGACCTGCAGACAGGTCAAGGGGCGGGGAACCTGCCGTGTGAGTTTCACAACTGAAAGGGAGGCTGATGCGGGTTCAAAGGGCGGGAGTGCAGGCTCTGCATTCTGGGAGCTGACACCCTGGGCCCCAGCGAGCCACCACCAGGAGCCGGCCCTGAGCACTGCCGGGTGGCCCCAAAATTTAAAAATTAGTGAGGGGAGCTTGGCAACGTGAGAAGAGGCACCTTGTTTTTGCTCACCATCAAATCCCAACACAAATGGCATCTGTGGAATGAATCGCAGGGCATGCAGGAGCAGAGGGGCTACTAATGGTGCTTTCCAAAACCAAACGTTTCCCTGCCCCCCCCTCCCCCGCTCTCTGGAGGGCCCCTGGCTCTGGAGCTATGAGGACTGCCTTTGCACATGAGGAAGCCCTGGGGTTTGGACTCTGGACCTCACACAGGCAGAGCAAGCAATGGAAGCCACTGAACCATCTTCCAGGTCCCTCCGTTCAGACATCTGAGCATGGACCTGCTCTGTCTTGAGGATAGAGTCCGACTGTGCCCTGGCCACTCTCCCCAAGACCTCAAGCAGACAGAAGGACGCTGAGGCAGCGCCTGGAATCCACCCAGGACAAGTGGAAAGTGGAGAGGCTGGCCGGGTTGCACGCACTGCATATTTTCTCAGCTGTCTGGGGCTAAATATAAAACAATGGAAATGAAAGGAGGGGGAAGGAGACTCACTGAAAGAAGAAATCAAAGGGGCTCAGCCATCAGCTTATGTTTAGCAATAAGCAGGCTAATCACAAAGGAAATTAAAGGCGAATTTCCTTGAAGGAGGAAAAAAACAATCCTTTAATTGGTTCCCTCTGCTCTGAAGTCACAGCACCTGCCCTCCATCTGCTCCCAGAGGGAAAAGCGGCCAGAGGCAGGGCTGAGCCTCCCAGACTTTCCCAGCATGCACACACGGGCAGACGCACAGGGAGCATGCACACAGGCACGTATGTCTGTGTGGGGATAGGTGTGTGCACATGTTCATACATGTGTGTGTATGCATGCTCACACACACACATAGAGTTTATCTCTGTGTGATTTAAACTATACAAAGTTGGGGCCGGAGCAATAGCACAGGAGGTATTTGCCTTGCACAAGGCCCACCTGGATTCAATCCCCAGCATCCCATAGGTTCCCCGAGCACCTCCAGGAGTGATTCCTGAGTGCAGAGCCAGGAGTAACCCCTGAGCATGGTGGGGTATGGCCCCAAAACTTTTAAAAACAAACAAAAAATTAATTACACAAATCCAAGGCCAGAGAGATAGTACATCAGGTAGGACACTTAACTCGCATATGCAGCCAATCCAGTTTGATTCTGGTACCACATATGGTCCCCTGAACCCCACCGGAGTAAGCCCTGAGCACCCCTGGGCATGGTCCAGAACAAAAAAATAAATAAATAATAAAATAAAACAAAATAAACTACCAGCCAGAGCCAGGATGTGACTCAGTGATGAACCCTGTGTCTCCTGCGCATGAGGCCCTGGCACTGCGTCAAGAATGAGCAAATAGAATCAAATGCCCAGAGCCAGTGTGGAAAGAAGATCAATGCCATGTCCGTCCTCCCGGCACTTACTTGCTCCAAAGTCTCCACTCCCCGGACAGGGTGTGCTGGCCAGCGGGCTAGTATCCCTGAAGTGTGACTCGCCGGAAGTGGCAGTGGGCCAGCCCTGATGGCCAACGGGAGAGGCCAAGGTCAGAGAGTGCTCTGCTTCGTCGTGACTTGTTGAGGAGTCGGCCTCGGCCACAGGGCAGGCCCGAGTGGGCGGCTGCCTGGCACGGGGAGGGGGTTTCCCCCGTACAGGGAACTGTCACCCGTGGATTTGCCACAGGGACGTGGGGATGGTCCTGCTTTGGAGCGCGGAGTGCGCGGCAGGCGGGAGAGGAGAGGGGATTCTGTCTCGGCAGCAGAGCCGGGCCGCTGGGGGGCTGGAGAGCACAGCCAGTGGGAGCACTCACCTTGCGTGGGCCAATCTAGGCTTGATCCCCGGCATGCCTAGAGGCCACCAAGCCCACAGGAGTGACCCCTGAGCACAGAGCCAGGAGACTGCCGCTGGGCTGTGAGGGCGCTGCAGTGGACCCTGGGACTGGGTTTGCACAGAACCCCTCAGGGACTGTGTGTCTTGGAGACCCACCGGGCCACGTAAGAAGCTGCAGGGAGCAGGGAGCAGCCCCTGCCCTCTCGGCCCAGTGTCCTGCGTTACTGAGTGGACAGAGCTGCGGTCAGTGGCCACCCTGACCAGTCTGTAGGAGGCCACCGTGGGGCCAGGGCTATGATACAGCAGATAGGCGCTTGCCTTGCACCTGGCTGACCTGGGTTCAATCCCTGGTATCCCAGGTGGTCCCTGAGCCTTCCAGGCATGAATTCCTGAGTGCAGAGCTGAGAGCAAGCCCTGAGCAGTGCCCAACCCAACAAAGCACAGGAGGCCCTGCTGTTGCTCTCCGGAGACGCCCTAGCTGCGAGGCCTGGAGGTGGGTGGTCTGGGATGGCCCAGGCCGGGTGCAGTCCTGGGGCCTCTCCTGCGTCGGTCCCCTGGGGGTCTCTGGGAACCCTTTTCTGGTGAGCTTCCCCAACTCCCCCCACAGAGGCCTGGAGATGGGGAGACGCAGGTACAGACCCCAACAAGCACCCACCGCCCTGCCCTTTGCCAAAAGGGTAGGGCAGAGAATGAAGGTCAGCAGGGCAGCTCAGTGGAGCACCCCCACCTCCCCAGCTCAGGCTCCAAACCAGGCAGGAGCACAAAAGCCCCGCCCCGGACAGAGCGGGCAGAGGGGGCCCCTCTGGAGCCCCACGTGCCTGCTGGCCACCTGCTGGCCACCGGCGACAGGAGCCCTGAGGAGCCCTGCAATCAGCACCATGCACCTGAGCAGGGGGACCGCCCAGGCCACAGAGAAAGTAACTTGTCATCTCACTCTGCCCTTGGTTCTGTTTTAGAGCTGGAGGCGAGGTGGGGGGGTGCGTAACACACCCTTCAGCGCTCAAGGGCTACTCCCAGCTCTGTCCTCGGGGGTTCTGATGCTGCTGCTGGTGTGTGTGTTGGGGGGGGAGGTCATGCAGAACTGAGGATCAAGCCTGGGACTCTGTATGTGCTCCAGCCTCCCGGTCCCTGGCGCTTGGGATACTGTCCCCTGAAGAGCCACCAGATCCTTCCCCAAGTCACGGAGTCAAGAGTACAAGGACCCGGGCTGGAGAGATGGGACAGCGGAGAGGGCGTCTGCCTTGCACACAACTGACTCAGGTTCAATCCTGGCATCTCGCCTGGTCCCCTGAGCCCACAGGAGTGATCCCTGAGTACAGAGCCAGAAGTAAGCCTGAAACACAGCCAGATACGGCCCCAAAACAGAAACAGCAGGAAAATAGAGTGCAAAAAGAAAAAGACTTTTCCCGACGTTGCTAGACCCTCCCCACTCCACCCACTACCACCCCTGTTTCAGGAAACCCGGTCAGGCACCAGCGTCTGGCCCTGCCTTTGGTGGCAGCCTGGCCCCATGGGGACTGAGCGACAGTGAGAAGGAGTACTTGACTTGGTCTCCAGCATTTGGCTTTGGCTTCCTCAAGATGCCAGTGAAGTTCTGGGCCTCAGTCTCCTCGTCTGTGCCATCCGAGAAGATGCTGGTCACCCTGGCCTTCGGCAGACTAACCTAAAAGCAACTGCGGAGCTGAAGAGCTAACCTGGCCGGCGCACTCGCCTCACGTGTGACTGCAGTGGCAATGACGGCCGAGTCACTGCAGATGGTCCCTTGAGAAGTCAGGTGCGGTCCCCCAAGTCAGTCAATAAATGAAAGCAACTGCCTCCCTGCATTGCATTGGTCCAACTCCTGACTCCAACAGGCCCCATGTTTTGACGGTAAAGGGGAGAAGGGAAACATCTTAGCCAAGCTCCCGAGCGTGGCATGAAACATTGTCTGAAGTCCACAGAATGTGGACACACTAGGTTAGAATCAAGATTCAAAAAAGTCTGATGAGGGTGCAGGGAGCCAAGTGACGGAGCACTCGCCTTGCATATGTGAGGGCCCAGGTTCCAACCCCAGCACTGTGGAATCAAAGGCCTGAGGGAAGACATTTCCTGTGTAACTTCAACAGCCAAATTTCTTTGCTTTGAACTTGCATGTACTTTCATGTACAATGGTAACATCCATGACGTTGATACCCAGGAGTTCTGCTTGTTAACACAGATGTTTCGATTAATTACAAGTTGCACCCTAAGGAACATGAAAAATAAGGTTTGCTTGATATAAAGAGCTTTTCACAAGAGCAGTGATGCTCAGTGACAGGGCACATGGTCGGCCTGTGGGAGGCCCTGGGCTTGGTCCCCTGTGTCACACACCCCACAGCCAGGGGATAGCATCAGTGTCCCCCAAACAATGCCGAGGACAGCACCCCCGAAAGTTTGATGTCCAGCCATTTCAATTTTAGGTACAACTATTAAGAACTAATTATAAATGCGTGCAATGATTTGTGGATGTTGCTGTTTTTTCATACACGAGATAGCAGCAAAAGTTACAGGGGCCAACAATTGGTTAGAATTATGGCGTGTCCAAGAGATGGGATATGATGCAGACTCCAAACAACGCCTGGTAGGAGAACATTTAATAACACTGGGAAATGTCATTTGTGTTATCGAACAGATAGAAAAGCTTATAAAATATTATAGGTCGTAGGATTCCAATTCTGTGTAATTACAAGACTATACAAACCAATGTTGGGTGAAAAGTCATGCCCAGGGCTAGAGAGAGTGCCTCTGGGAAGTGGAGTTCATGGTTAGCGTGTGGGGGTCCCTGAGTCCATACCTGGCACTGCCTGGCCTGCAGCACTGCCCAGTGAGGCCCCTATTGTAAATAAAAAGTAATAATCAAAGAGATCATATAGCCATCCAGCAAGTGCTGTGCGTGTGGCCAGCACCAGCCTGGTCCCTGCCTCGCATGCTCCCACCACATCTGCAAGCCCGCGCAGTGAACCACAGCCCAGCCACTGCCGGGAGGGGAGGGGTCCTGGGCCACTGAGCACTGTGTGGGAAACTGCTACCCCCCACCGAAAAAAAAATAAGATGAGTTAAAAGTTTCAAGTGAGGGGCTGGAGTGATAGCACAGAGGGTAGGGCGTTTTCCTTACACGTGGCCTACCCGGGTTCGATTCCCAGCATCCCATATGGTCCCCTGAGCACCGCCAGGGGTAGTTCCTGAGTGCAGAGCCAGGAATGACCTCTGTGCATCATCAGGTGTGACCCAAAAAGAAAAAAAAGTTTCAAGTGACTCTGCTGAATGAAGAGAGTGAATCAAAACTCTTCTTACATTCTGTCCTTTTTCAAGATTTCTGACTAGCAAGCATGATTGTTGATAACTGATAGGAAAGGCAATAAATATCATTTGGGGAGACTGCACAAATCCAGCCCCAAAAGGGTCTTGAAAGCTGAGCTGGAGAAGACTCAAGCTGGGCTCTCCCCGTCCTCCTCCCTGTAACTGCTGGTTCCCGAGCTCCCATGCCTCCCTCGGTGGGAATTCCAGCCCACACACCAAGTGCTGGCGAGGCCGTGGCTCCGTGGCACCTATAGTGGCCGTGGCATGTGGTACAACCACTTAGCAAAAACATGTTTCTGACAGCTGAGCTCTCACATGCCCCAAACTCATCCCCCAGCACAGGCCCTGGGGGACAGGAATGGTAGGGGCAGAGCAACAGGTCAGCGGGAAGGCCACCTGCTTTGCACACAGTCAACTTGGGTTTGATCCCCAGCATCCCCGAGCAAAAGCAGGAGTGATCCCTGAGTGCAGAGCCACGAGTAAGCCCTGATCGCAGTGGGGTGTGCCCCCACACAAAACAACACCAAAGAAGAGGTTAAAAAGGTTGTTTTTAACCCAGGATATACTTGTCTTCTCTGTTTCTTTTTTTTCCCAGACTTGCCAGATGTTTAGTTATTAGCGCAGCTTTGATTACTGATTAATGCTATGACAGAGGAAGGGAGTGGGAGAGATGAGGAAAGACAGGGCACAGGGGGGAGGAGGGGAGCGGGGCAGCGGGGGAAGGAGGAGAGAGGGGTTGGGGCCGGGCCAACAATGAGAGCGCACTGTGAAGCAGGGACATGAGCAACGCAACTCCGCTCACACGAAGACTTTTGAAAGGGTGCTAAGCTGGGAATCAGCCCCGGGGCCAAAACTGTATTGAGTGAGACCAGGAGTTTGACCCCCAGGACTGCCCACGCATGCACACGTGGTCTCGGCAACTCTACTGTGGGGGTCCCCAGTGCTACAACAGAGTGCTGTTGCCAGTGCACAGAAGGCACATGTGATGATATGTGGGTTAGGAGTACAGCAAATGTGTGGGCGAGCACCACCATGAGCACTGGGGAGCACTGCCATCAGATGTGTGGGAGAATCACCGCCAAAGGGGTGATGCTGGGCATGTGCATAAGCACCAGGACTGAAGAAGAGCACTCAACCCAGGCAAGCACCTCAACCACAGGGGCAACGGGCCGTATGAGCACCAACAGGGAGCACCATGACCCAGTTTGTCACTGGGGACTGAAGGGAAGGGGGAAGTTTCTAGACCTTCAATAATAACTCAATGGAATGTGATTCAGACAATGCAAAGGCAAGAGACACTCACCTGCAAAACTGGTAAAACGGTGACTTCTGGGGAAGAGGCTTCTAGAACTGTGTATGTTTGTTGAGAGGAAGGGGGTAAGTGGGTGAATCCCACGTCCAGCAGAGTCTGAACTTGAGCTGGGTGCTCCTGGCACCCAGTTTGCTACACTCAGCTGTGAATGTGTGATCATCTATTTGATTACTATTCCGAAAGCTTGCACATCCTTTCTGTGCACTTCTTTGGTACGTATGATTTATTTCACAATTAAAAAGGAAAAAAGAAAAGAAAAAAACTGGGTGTATAAATTAATTAGAGTGCAAAGAAGGATTACAGAGAATGTTTGGTGTTCTCTACAAATACTAATAAGTAATCAAAGTCCTGGCACAATTGATCACCAAAGAAATGGAGAAAGCACCTATAAATCAGCATGAAAAACGGCCTCTAACTCCAGAGGCAGGCCGTGTGCTCAGTCCTCGGAGAGCATGGTGCTGGATCCTAGGCCAGCGCATTTGAAAATAGAATTACTTTTCTCTCCTTCCCCAGCTCCCCCAGCTTGCAAAATGTGACAGGCTGTTACCACGGAACCTTCTCAGTCTCAGCCCAAGAGGAAACTCCGGACCAAGGCGCAGTGGCCAAATGCTTCTGGCCCAGGCTGGAAGCTGGCCGGGGGCTTCCCTATAGAGCAGACAGTCCCTTCACCTCCAGCTTTGCCCTGGAGGAGGGAACAGGAGGCAGCTTCCAGCGAGAGGGGAAAGAAGAGGGGTGCAGAGAGGGCTCCAGCACCCCCAGCAGTGGGGTCTGAAGGGCTGGCCTGTCCCTGATCCCCTTAAAGCGAGTCACAGCAAGATTAGGAAAGGGCTATCAAGGCACACGATGGCTGTGGGCCGGGATGCAGCTTTAGTGACAGGCGCAGGGAGGAAGGGCTGGGGAGGAGCCTCTGCAGAGCAGGAGCTACCCCCTGTGGGGTCAGAGGCTGGGGAGGGACACAGTGGGCCCAGAGAGGCCCGTCCCAGAGATAATGCAGCTGGAGCTGCTCTGGAGTGGACGTGCTCAGAGGAATCCAAGAGATGCCCAGGAAATAATGAGCCAGCTGGGGGCTGGAGAGAGAGTTCAGTGGGTAGGGCACTTAACTTGCACATGGTTGATCCAGGTTCAATCCCCAGCACTCCATGTGGTCCCCTGAGCCCACCAGGGGTGATCCCTGAGCTCAGAGCCTTGAGTAAGCTCTGAGTATCAACAGCTGTGGCCCAAACATAAAAAAAAAAAGGATGAGCCCACTTTAGGGGCCAGAAGAGGGCTAAGGTGGTCTGGAGCACACCAGCCCGGGAAGGGCCCCAGTCACAGTACAGCAGGGACAGCACTTGCCTTGCATGTGACTGACTGGAGTTTGATTCCCAGCATCCCACATCATCCCCCGAGCCCACCAGGAGTGATCCCTGAGTGCAGAGAGAGGAGTAACCCCTGAGCACCACTAGTTGCGGCCCCCAGCCCCAAAACAAAGAAATAACTAGCCAGCCCCTCCCTATCGCCAGGTAACTTTGACTCCAGATGGATCGCGCTCTCTTCTTCCTCCCCTCTGAAAGAACTCTCACGCCGGCCCCGCCCAGCCTGGGGGACTTCCGGCTGGTGGGGGAGTGTCCTCTATGTCAGAAGCGTTGCCTCAAAGGGGCGTGGCCTATTTTCGGAGCAGCGGCCGCTAACGTGGCCGCAGTCATTTTTCTCCCTTTCCTATACTGTGTACTTAGGTCACAAATCCCTATGGCCTACTTACTCAAAGAACAACCTGGCCATCTCAATCACTATATGCCTATAAGCCAGTAACTCATCCTAATTCCAGAAAAAGTGTCAGGAATACAACTAGGTACACAAAGCCCTCATAAACAGACCATAGCCTCAAGCCTTGACTAGATAAGGCTTCCTACATAAACTAGGAAGATCGCAGTAATGTAAGGAACTATTCTAGAAGGGGGAAAAGATTACCATTATCGATTTAGTTCGCCTAGAATCCCCTCCTGGAGCAAGAGGAATAGTGATATAGAATCGAAGGTTTCACCTCTATTGTTCCATAACAACATGAAGAAACATCGAAAAAACCCGCCACAAACAGAAAATGAAGATATTCCAGAAACCTCAATAGAGGTCACCCACAAATACAACCTCCTCTCAGATAAAGAATTCAGAGAAGAAATTGTGAAGTGATCGAGGAACTCAAAGCAACCATGGAACGGACAGCCAATAAACTAAGGGAGGATATGAATACAACCATGGAACGAACAATCAATAAACTAAGGGAGGATATGAACACAGCCTTGGAACGGACCACCAACAAAATACAGGAAGAAATGAGAGCAGAAATTTCAAACCTATGAACAGAAGTCACAAAATTAAAGGAATCGGTAGATGAAATAAAAAGCTCAGTAGTAGCCCTCAACAGTAGAATGACTGCAGCAGAAGACAGAATCGGTGAGCTTGAAGATGAACTGCACAAAGCTTACAAACAACAACAAATAATGGCAAAAGACCTCAAAATGGCTCTAGGGCGAATCAGAGTCCTAGAGGATGACCTCAAAAAGAACAACATAAGAATCATGGGAGTACCAGAAGCACAGAGAACTAATCCCAATGAAAAAAACACAGTTAAAGACATCATTGCTAAGAAATTCCAGAGCTGGAGAATGAGGGCATCCAGATCCAAGGAGCCCAAAGAGTGCCAGCTAAAAGGGACCCCAACAAAAAAACTCCAAGGCATATCATAGTCACAATGATGGATGCCTCGGATAGAGACACACTACTGCAAGCAGCAAGGTCAAAGAAGGAAATCACATACAAAGGATCACCCCTTAGATTTATAGCAGACCTATCAGAGGAAACCCTCCAAGCCCGAAGACAATGGTGGGATATAGTGAAAAAGCTCAACGAAATGAACATCTCACAAAGATTACTCTATCCGGCTAAACTCTCACTTAAACTCGAAGGAACCATACATTATTTCTCAGATAAACAACAACTCAAGAACTTCATAGACTCAAAACCAAACCTAAAAGAAGGTCTAAAGGGGCTGCTGTAAGACAAAGAAAACCCTAACAAGAACAACAAACCCTACAGAAAGGTGGCACATAATGCCATGACAATAATCTCTTTCAATGTCAATGGGCTAAATGCACCAATCAAGAGACACAGAGTAGCAAAATGGATTCGGAAACTAAACCCAACTTTCTGCTGCCTACAAGAAATACACCTGAACAGTCAGAGCAAACACAGGCTCAAAGTCAAAGGATGGAAAACAATCCTACAAGCAAACAACTCCCTCAAAAAGTTGGAGTGGCCATACTAGTATCTAGCAACATAGATTTCAGGCTGAAAAAGATTAGAAGGGACAGTGACGGTCATTTTCTATTCATCAAGGGATACGTACAACAGGAAGAAATCACACTCCTAAACGTATATGCACCTAACGAGCGACCAGCTAAATATTTAAAGCAATTCCTAACAAACTTTAAGGAGGACATCACTAGCACCACAATAGTAGTCAGAGACTTCAACACCGCTTTATCACCTCTGGATAGATCAACAAGAACAAAACTCAGCAAGGAAACAATGGCCCTGAAGGAAGAAATAGAAGAGAGAGGGCTTATAAACCTATACAGGGCTTTACACCCCAAAAAGAAAGAATATACATTTTTCTCCAGTGCACAAGGAAAATTCTCCAAAATATACCACATGCTGGGTCACAAAACATACCTCAACAGAATCAGCAAGATAGAAATTGTATCAACCATCTTCTCGGACCATGATGCACTGAAAATAGAAGCTAAGCACACACAGAAACGGAGCACCAAATCGAACACCTGGAAATTAAACAATTCCCTGTTGAACAACGAGTGGATCAAAAAGGAAATCAAGAAAGAGATCAAAAGATACCTAAAAACAAATGAGAATGAAGACACAAGCTACCAGAACCTATGGGACTCAGCTAAAGCTGTGTTAAGGGGAAAATTTATAGCCCTGCAAGCATTCCTCAGGAGGGAGGAAAGAGCCTACATAGAGAGCTTGACTTCACAGCTCAAGATCTTAGAAAAGGACCAGCAAAAGGAACCCAAGCCAGACCAAAGGAAATAAATAATAAAACTTAGAGCAGAAATTAACGATAAGGAAACCCAAAAGACAATCCGAAAGATCAATACAACAAAAAGCTGGTTCTTTGAGAAAATAAACAAGATTGGCAAACCGCTAGCAAGACTCACAAAGAAAGAAAGAGAGAGAACCCTAATAAACCGAATCAGAAATGAAAAGGGGGATATCACAACACAAACCAATGAAATTCAAAAGATCATCAGAAACTACTTTGAAAATCTCTATGCCATGAAACAAGAGAACCTAAAAGAAATGGACAAATTCCTTGATTCCTACAATCTCCCAAAACTGAATCAAGATGACTTGGAATACCTGAATGGATCCATTAATATCAAGGAAATTGAAACTGTTATCAAATGTCTTCCTCAAAACAAAAGCCCAGGCCTGGATGGATTCACTAGCGAATTCTTTCAAATATTTAAAGAGGACCTGTTACCAGTTGTCTTCAAGTTATTCAAGGAAATTGAAGAAACAGGGACTCTACCAAACAGTTTCTATGAAGCTCATATCTCCCTAATACCAAAGGCAAACATAGATACCACAAACAAAGAAAACTACAGGCCAATATCCCTGATGAACATGAATGCGAAGATTCTCAAGAAAATACTAGCAAATAGAATCCAACAACTCATTAAAAAAATCATACATCACTATCAAGTAGGATTCATCCCAGGGATGCAAGGATGGTTTAACATTCGGAAATCAATCAACATAATCCATCATATCAACAAAAGTAAAAAATAAAAATCATATAATCATTTCAATAGATGCATAGAAAGCATTTGACAAGACCCAACACCCATTTATGATGAAAACTCTCACCAAAATAGACTTAGAAGGAACTTTCCTCAAGATAGTCGAAGCTATCTACCACAAACCCATGGCAAGCATTATCCTTAATGGAGAAACACTAAAGGCCTTCCCTCTAAGATCAGGGGCAAGTCAAGGATGCCCACTCTCACCACTTCTGTTCAACATAGTACTGGAAGTACTTGCAATAGCAATTAGGCAAGAAAAAGACATTAAGGGTATACAGATAGGAAAGGAAGAAATCAAGCTCTCACTATTTGCAGATGACATGATTCTATACCTAGAGAATCCTAAAACCTCCACTAAGAAACTGCTAGAAACAATAGACTTGTACAGCAAAGTTGCAGGCTATAAAATTAATACCCCAAAATCCATGGCCTTCCTATACGCAAATAGTGAGTCAGAGGAAAGTGACATTAAAAAAAATCCCATTCACAGTTGTGCCCCAGAAGATCAAGTACCTAGGAATCAGCCTAACTAAGGAAGTAAAGGATCTCTACAAGGAAAACTACAAAACACTACTCAATGAAATAAAAGAGGACACAAGGAAACGGAAACATATTCCCTGCTCATAGATAGGAAGACGTAACATTGTCAAAATAGCAATACTCCCCAAAGCACTATACAGATTCAATGTGATCCCTATAAGGATACCCATGAAATTCTTCAAAGAAATTGGTCAAACACTCCTGAAATTCACATGGAACAATGAACACCCCCGAATAGCTAAAGCAATTCTTGGGGAAAAAAGACGATGGAAAGCATCACCCTCCCCAACTTCAAACTTTACTACAAAGCAGTAACAATTAAAACAGCATGGTACTGGAACAAAGGCAGAGCCACTGATCAATGGAACAGGGTGGAATATCCCTACATGCAACCCCAAATATATGATCATCTGATCCTTGATAAGGGGGCAAGAAATGTGAAATGGAACAAGGAAAGCCTCTTCAACAAATGGTGCTGGCATAACTGGACAGCCACATGCAAAAAAAATGGGCTTAGACATCGACCTAACACCATGCACAAAAGTCAGATCAAAATGGATTAAAGACCTCAACATCAGACCATAATCCATAAGGTACATCTAAGACAAGGTCGGCAAAACCCTTCACGATATTGAAGCTAAAGGTATCTTCAAAGATGACACGGAACTAAGTAATCAAGTAGAAACAGAGATAAACAAATGGGACTATATTAAACTAAAAAGCTTATGCACCGCAAAGACACAGTGACCAGAATTCAAAGGCAATCTACAGAATGGGAAAGGATATTCACCCAGTACCCATCTGATAAAGGGTTGATATCAAGGGTATATAAAGCACTGGTTGACCTCTACAGAAAGAAAACATCCAACCCCATCAAAAAATGGGGCGAAGAAATGAACAGAAACTTTCTCAAGGAAGAAATACGAATGACTAAAAGGCACATGAAAAAATGCTCTTCATCACTAATCATCAGGGAGATACAGATCAAAACAACTATGAGATACCACCTCACACCACAGAGACTGGCTCACATCCAAAAGAACAAAAACAACCGCTGTTGGGGTGGATGTGGGGAGAAAGGAACCCTCCTACACTGCTGGTGGGAATGCCGACTGGTTCAGCCCTTTTGGAAAACAATATGGTCGATTCTCAAAAAATTAGAAATTGAGCTTCCATTTAACCCAGCAATACCACTGCTGGGAATATACCCCAGAGAAACAAAAAAGTATAGTCAAAATGACATCTGCACCTGTATGTTTATCACAGCACAGTTTACAATAGCCAGAATCTGGAAAAAAACCGAATGCCCGAGAACAGATGACTGGTTAAAAAAACTTTGGTACATCTACACAATGGAATACTATGCAGCTGTTACAAAACATGAAGTCATGAAATTTGCATATAAGTGGATCAACATGGAAAGTATCATGTTGAATGAAATGAGTCAGAAAGAAAGAGACAGACACAGAAAGATTGCATTCATATGTGGAATATAAAGTAGCAGAGAGTTACGAGCTAGCAATGATGCAACCTCTGGCAGAAAGCCCTCTGGACTTAGTCACTAAAATACTAAAATACAGAAATCTAGAACCTCATAGCCGCTACTGTGGCCACACGACCTCATATCTCCTCATTCTCAGCAATGGAAAAACAAATTATCAAATGCTTCCTTTCCAGCAGGTCCGACTCTGGGGGGGAAACTCCAAACAATAATAGTGAGTTTTTTTGTTTGTATGTAATCAAAGTAAAGAGAAAGTAAAGTGAAATTTATCAACTACACAGGTGGGGTGGGGGATGGGGGGCGAGGGTTGGGGGGACGTTTACTGTGGTTCTTGATGGTGGAATATATGCACTGGTGAAGGGTGTTCAAGCATTATGTAACTGAGACTTAAGCCTGAAAGCTTTGTAACTTTAAACATGGTGATTCAATAAAAAAAATAAATTAAAAAAAAGAAATAAAATATATCTGGCATGTGCAAGGTGGAGAGTTTGACCTCTAGCACTGCTGGGGTAATGCCTGTCTTTTTTTTTTATCACTCCTTATAGTGCTTGGGGGACCATATGGGCTGCTGGGATCGAACCCAACCCAGGTTGGCTGCATGCAAGGCAAACGCCCTCCCCACTGTGCCATCACTCCAGCTCCACACTTGTCTTTTAAAGGGGAACAGCCCTTATTTTTTTCTTTTTTCAAATAGTTTCAAAGCCAGCTTTAGACATCTATAAGCACAGAGAACAACACTGTGCTCACAAATGCACCAGACCCCAAACGCCCCCAACAGTCCCATGAGATACTGCCTGTCATTTATTTTTTAATGATGGGTGGGGAGGTTTGGGCCACACCAGCAGTGCTCAGGGGTCACTCCTGACATAACCTGAAACAGAACCACAGTCAGCCACAGGAAAGACAAGAGATTGACAGCCACATGATCTCTCCAGGCTGGCCTTCCCCTACATCCCCTCCCCAGACAGGCAGCTAAATACAGCGCTCACTTCTTGCTCTCTCTCTCTCTCTCTCTCTCCCTCTCTCTCTCTCTACTCCTCCTCCTCCCCCTCCTTCTTTTCTCTCCCCCCCAGCCCACCCCTTTGATGCATAGACCACAGATGCTAGCAAGAGTTAACTTCGGGGGAAGAAAATGACTCAATGTCATTTCCCATTTCAGCAGATAAAATGAAGAAAACTCATATGAAATAATATCGATGACATTCAAACCCATTCATATTTTAATTCAAAGCCTCCTATCAAAAACAAACGCTTTCTTTAAAACTTTTAGCGCGTCGGGGACAGCAGCACCTTCCTCCACTCAACAAAGTCTCGCTATGCAGCTGATGCGGCGTGCAGCGGTGGAACGCGAAATATGTTTTCTTTAAACTGATAAATCATGTAATCTAAAATTAAATCTATCAAAAATGCTCAAGGCCTATGAGGAGAAAAATATAAAGCTGTTTTGAAGGGCCCGTAAGAAGATTTAACTCACAGGAAGATGGAGCAGGGCCACGGGCGGGAGACAACACAACCACTCTCCCCGCGCCGGGCCATTAATTCAACACCAGCCCACGAAGATCCCGAAGGAATTTTTCCATAGGACTTAACAAGATGATTTTAAAATTAAAATGAAAGGAAAGAGTGCCAAGAATAGCCAAGGCAATTTTGAAATAAAAGAGCCAGAATTGGAAGACTTCCACTTGCCAGATATAAGGAATTATTATAAAGCTATTAAAATCAGCACTGTGGTGTTGCTGTAGGAACAGATAAACCATGGAACGGACTGGGGAGCTCAGAAATAAACCCTGAAATATAGCTAAGATGTAGCAGAGGTGGAATTACAAATCAGTGTAATGAATTAGCCTATAAATAACCAAAGAAGAAATGAATTATTTTATAAATTGTTCTGGGAAAACTGGCCAGCCAGTGGGGGAAAGAAAGGTAAAATTAGCCCCTTTTCTTGCATTGAAAATACACACACACACACACACACACACACACACACATTTCAAGGATATTAAAGACCTAAATGAGGGGGAAAACCCATATTTTTTATTTTTAGAAAAACTATAAATATTAAAGAATACTTTTACAACATCCATATGAGAAAAATTTGAATCAAAAATTTAATGAATAAAACAATACCTTCTATAGATTTTGCTCCACAAGAAAGTGAAGGAGAGGGAGAGGAGGAGAAAATCTCCATCTCTTCAAAGAGAAAGAAATACACGTTCACTACAAACTAGGAAGGAAGTTTTATAAAATGTCAGAATAAATGGAAAAGTATAAGTCTGCTGGGCAAAGACTTTCATTAATGAAATAGAAAAGATTGAGAAAAGTATTTTAATAACTAAAGGATTAGTATCCAGAATGTATGATGAACTTATGCATATCAGCAAGAAAAAGACAATTCCACAGAGAATTGGGCAAAGCACATGAATAGACAAATCACCGAAAAGCACAAGGTGAGGGGGAAAATGATATAAAACAATCATGGCCACTTCGTGCTGATGGGATCTGTAAAAAATGTATATTGCTGGGCCCGGAGCGATAGTACAGCAGGTAGGGCACTTGCCTTGTGTGGCTGACCCAGGCTTGATTACCGGTATCCTCGGAGCACTGCCAGGAGTGATTCCTGAGTGCAGAGACAGGAGTGACCCCTGAGCACCATAAAGAAATACACACACACACACACACACACACACACACACACACACACACACACACACACACACACACACCAAAGAATGCAGTGATACCAGAAATAGGGCCTGGAGCGCAATGGAAGTCTGAGAGCAAAAAGGGACAGAGCCAGGGAGAGCAGAGCAGCCTCAGAGCTGAAGAACACTCCCCTGGGAATGCTCCCCGAGAATGCTCCCCTGAGAGAGGCCAGAGAGGACAGCCCAGCCCTGCCTGGGGACTGGGAATGAGATGCAGGCGTGGTACCAGGACTGTTGTTTTGTGCGAAAGAGAATCTTGGTGTGGGCTGGGGAGCGAGGCCGGGTGTCGCCCCGGTGTCTCTGAGCACTGCGAGATGAAGAGACAGCATTGCCAACAGTCGCTCCCTCCTCAGAGGGGTGTTCCTTCGGGCTGGAAGGGCTCCTTCTGGGGAGAGGGGTGTCGGGGCTTAGTCCCCGTGCTGTGCTTGGGGCTCACTCCCAGCAGTGCTCAGGTACCGTGTGGTGCAGGGGCTGAGTCCAGGCTCCCCACGCGGAAAGCACACACTCCACCCCCCAGTCACCTCCCAGCCCCACTCGGCATTTTAATGTGAGAAAGAAGCCACGTGTTTCGTCCTTTTCCTTTCTTTCAGGCACCATGATTTACAGTCCTGCTCAGATCAGGTTCTAAATTCTCCCGCATACAGTGCTCCAGAGCCACCCTCCACATCACATGCTTGCTCGCTTGTTTGGGGACCACACTCGGCGGTGCTCCGGACTTACTCCTGGCTCCGAGCTTAGGGGTGACTCCTGGTGGGGCGGGGGAGCCAGCCAGGGTGTGGGGAGGGGCTTCCAGGGGCCCCCAGGGCCGTCTCCTCCATGTGCACTTAGGGGAGGGACTCTTAGGGACTCTTCCCAGGGGAAGAGAAGGCTTCTGTGCAGGATCGACAGCTTCCTGTCCCTGCCTGGTGGCCTCTGTGACATCTGGGTCACTCTGGTTCGCCCCAGGAGAGTGGGGACACGGCATCACCTTCCCTAGCACAGCCAGGCCTCTGGGAGGCCGTCCTGAGAACGCAGGGCTGAGGGTGACACCCCCACCCGTGAGCTCAGCCACAGACATAGTCCCTGGGATTGCAGATGCCACAGAGATTAGCTGAGGAGAGCAGCTGGGGAGGCCCAGAGAGGGCGAGGGCCTTTCCCAGACACACAGCAAATGGACCCCAGGTGGGGCCATGCAGCCCTGCCTCCTGCCTCACCCCTCCTCCTCAGAAAGCAGCTGCCCCGAAGCCCAAGGCTTCGCACAAAACAACTGGGGCTGGAGGGCAACACATTCAAACATGCCCCGAGTGCTGGAACGAGGCCCAAGGAGGCCTTGTTTTCTCCCAGGTCCCAGAGCCCCAAGCAAATGCGTTCCTGAGCCTCTGCTGTGGACTGAGAGCAGCACAGCTGAGCGTCAAAGACAGGAGAGCCACTGGGGGCCCGTTGTCTCTGCCACGGCCACCAGCATCCTGGTCTTGGTGCACACCAGGCCTGCTGGGCGCCATGGCAGATGGAGCCATGGCAGAGAGAGCTACAGCAGAGAGAGCCATGGCAGAGAGAGCCAGGGCAGAGAGAGCCACAGTAGAGAGAGAGCTACAGCAGAGAGAGCCATGGCAGAGAGAGCCAGGGCAGAGAGAGCCACAGTAGAGAGAGAGCTACAGCAGAGAGAGCCATGGCAGAGAGAGCCACAGTAGAGAGAGCCACGGCAGAGAGAGCCACGGTAGAGAGAGAGCCACAGCAGAGAGAGCCACGGTAGAGAGAGCCACGGCAGAGAGAGCCACAGTAGAGAGAGCCATGGCAGAGAGAGCCACAGTAGAGAGAGCCACAGCAGAGAGAGCCACGGCAGAGAGAGCCACAGTAGAGAGAGCCACGGCAGAGAGAGCCACGGTAGAGAGAGCCACAGCAGAGAGAGCCACGGCAGAGAGAGAGCCACAGCAGAGAGAGAGCCATGATATCAACTTCTTCAAAAACAGCATTCCATGTGTTCTTCTATTTTCAGGGTAAACAGGAGGCATTAAATAAATCATGTTAAGTTTACAAAATATTTTATTTAACTCATCAAGGCATGGACAAGGCTTATGACCTTTCAAAACTGGGTCTAAATATGTGAGGGAGTCATTCAACTATTTTTTTCCAATGGGGAGTAGTGTTTATTGCTCAGGAGCTCCTCCTAGTTCTGTGCTCAAGAAAGACCCTTGATGTGCTCAGGGCACCATAAGCAGTGCTGGGGGTCAGACCAGGGTTGGCTGCATGGAAAGTCTTCACCTCTCCCTGGCCCCATATTCTCTAGTTCATGAATCTGGGAGGGTGCTTTTAAGCAGTACTCCATGGTCCAGAGGCAACTTGCAGCAACTCTCGGCCAGTGGGGTAGGACAGTTCAGTGCCCAAGTGCTGAGGTTCTGGGGACCACCAGACCCTCCATGATGAAGCTCAGGGGCATCCATATGGCACCAGGGTGTGAACACAGTCTCACACGTGCCAGCTATGTATCCCTGAGCACTGAGCCATCGCCCGGCTTCCTCATGTATGTTTGGTTTTGTTGCTTTGTATTATTTGGGGCCACACTTGGCGGTGCTCAGGGATCACTTCTGGTGGGGCTCAGGGGCCAAATGGGATTGAACTCAGGTTGGCCACATGCAAGGCAAGCGCCCTCCCCACCATGCTAGACTCTGGCCCTTTGTTATGGAACCTTAAAAACATGCACCGCTGGGCTGAAGCACACGCCTGAGGCCACGCGTGCAGAAAGGTGGGTGCTCCATGGGTCTACACACAGAAAACATGAAGCTTGTATTGGGGCAGAGGGATGCCAGAGGCCACGTGCGGCTTCCCTGAGAGGCCGTGTGCAAAGGCCCGGCGTCCTCAGAGGCAGCTGCACTGCCGTGTTGTACAGGCGACCCTGGCCAGGGAGGCGATGCTGGGCTGTCTGCCCAAGTCTGTCACTTCTCTCACTCCGGGTGTCCTGCCGACCCCTCTCTGTCCGCCGTGCTCCTCAGAACTCTTGACTCCAGTTGCCAGGAGGAAGGGGGTCTGCAGAGGGGCCAAGCCTAGAATGTGTAAGGCCCCGAGTAGATTTCAGCAGAAAAACCAAAACCCCCAGCAAAAATAAAGCACGGGCAGAAAGGACAAGCGCCTCGGTGGGCCCGGTGAGAGGCAGGTGACGGTCCCAGGGCCGGGGACAGGCTGGGCAGGGGTGAGTGCGACTGAGCTCCTCCCCGCACAGCAGCCCTTGCCCTCTGAAGGCTGCCGGCGAGTGAGGCTGATCTGGATGAGACCGTGTGTGTGGTCCGCGAGGAAGGGCTGGGCCCACAGCAGGGGTCTTGCAACTGCTCCCTGGCCGTGGTGCACTGTACAGAGAGGAGGGGTGGGGGCTTCCTGCTCCTCACGCAGGGGCACCACCAGGCGGCCCCCTGCAAGTGGGCCGAGCCAGCGAGGCAGTCAGGGACAGCGCCTCCTCTGCGGAGGCAGCCTCCCGGTCCCCCTTTGAGAAATGATTTGGGCACGGGGCTGCTTTCCTGCCCCACCACCGGCTAATCCGCGTGTGCAAGAGCGAGCAGGCCGGGCGGCTCAGCCCTGGCTTTGCTCAGAAAGATCCGGTTTCCCCTGGACGCTTCTTGCCAGTGCAACATGCCAGGAGAGATTAACATTGCTGAGAGCAACGCGATGCCCTGGAGAAGGGGATTAGTGGGCTCCGGGGCGCTCGTCAACTCGAGAGAGACGAGAGAGACGGCGCATTGGGGATCGACTCCCTGCCCGGCGGAAGCAGTGTCAGTCCCAGTGGAGCCGACACGAGGAAAGCAAAGCCCTGGCCGGGAGAGGCAGGGCATTGGACTAGCCAGAAGACCACGGCCTGGGCTCTGGGTACCCATGCAGCCTGGCCAGGGACAGCGCCAGAGACAGGCGAACCCTGAGACCTCAGCTGGTCTGGGCCCTGTGAGCCAGCCCGGCTCCAAGGGTGGCGGAGCCAGCATGGCAGCCCCACGGCAAAGGCGAAGGGCTGGCCTGGAATGCAGCCAGCTTCCTGCGCACAGACATGGCGGCGGGAGTGGGGGCACCTGCAGGGACCCATAAACACTCCGTGGGATTGTCCCGTGGTCCATTATTCACAGAGGGGAGGTCAAGGAGGAAAACCTGGGGCTGGGGCTGGGCTCCATCTCGGGGAGGGATGAAGGGGCAGCTGCTGGGCTCCAAGACCCCACAAAGACCAGCCACTGGGGGCAGCAGGACAGTTTGCAGGAAGTGGGTGTGAGCCCGCCTCCCACCCAGGGGGAGACATTGAGGGTCTCTCGGCACTGAGTGACAGGTGCTCCTCGAAGACGTGGTAATGGGACGGGGAGAGGATCACCCTGCCCCTCCCTACTGCGCCCCCCCCACCCCGTCTCCAGCAGCCTCAGGGGGACCCAGCAGAGAGGCCACGTGAGGAGGGGCCCAAGAGTGGCCTCTGAAGATCAACTTCGTGCTACTTGTGGAATCACCAGGCTGGCCGGAGCACCCAGCAGGGACCAGGGACTCGACGGGATGTTTCCAGACGCCTGAGAAGCTGGAGCAAGGAAGCATGAAGGGGAAGGCTGCAGGCACAGTGAACCACAGCTGTGACCCTCATCCTTGCTCGTCATGCCACAGACCTGCTAGAAGGAACGACTTGCAGCGGCAGAGAGAAGGAAGCAGCTCTAGAGATTGGCAGGCTTGGCCAGAGACGGCACAGTGGGGACCACCTTGCACGCGGCCCACCCAGGTTCCATCCTCGGCATCCCACATGGTTCCCTGAGCACCTCTAGGAGTGGCTCCTGATCACAGAGCCAGGAGTAAGCCCGGGAGGACAGGAGAGAAAGTACGAGGGTTAAGGTTTGTCTTAAGGCCTTTCTGTTTGTTCTTTGGCATCATACAGCAGTCCCCTGAGTGCTACCAAGAGTGATTCCTGAGCACAGAGCCAGGAGTAGCCCTAAAAACAAAACAACAACAAATTTCAAAGGGAAGGAGAAAGTGATCATTTTGCCCAATATTGGAGTTCTTCCTGGGGCAGCTCCCTGGCCACCGTCATGCTTGTAGGCTCACTCTGAGCAATGGCCTTGACGGGGAAGAGCTGTTGCCGGGATGAGTGGCAATTCTCAATGACTAGCATGGCTTTCTGGCCTGGCCATTGCCTGGAGCCAGGGGTTGAGATGGGAAGAGACAAGACCTATGGCTTCTAGAAGCTTATTGTCCCATCCCTGCATTAGCTCATAGAAAGCCCGTGATACCTCGTGACACTCTGTCCCATTTAGCCCATGGAACCATAGATTTCCCCTCCTCTTCCCATCTGTGACCTGCATGTAATGGTTCCTTTCTGCCCCTATATAGCCATCATCCTCCCCAATAGCCTTCGTCATATGGCCATCAGCCCGTGAGTCCCATGGGTAGTAGCTCCCAGCTTATCCAGGCATCCATATCTTTGAGTCATCTGCTCGAGATGCCGTGACAGCCTCCGTGTTCCCAGGTCTCGTAGAGGCACTGACAGCTACAGCTCAGCAGTCGTCAAGCTCTGGCTCTGCACGTGCGAGGCCCTGGGTTCGCCGCGCCCCCCAGCACAATTTAAAAAAATTAAAAGCTAAGAATCACACAGGTAAATATGTTTCTAAATGACGCTGGTGACGCAAAGCAGATTAAAAGTAGAGCGTTCAGGCCAATGCCATGGAAAGTGGACCAGTGGACTTAGTCGGGAGAGCAGGGTCAGATCCTGGCCTGATGGAACGGGCAGAGAGAAGGGCAGTGTGGGGAACAGCACAGGACATGAGGGGACAGGCCGTGCAGACCCACGAGGCAGAGCTGAAACTGGAAACTTCTTGGACTCAAACACAGGCCCCAGCATGCAGCGCGTGCCCCAAGATGCACACCCACAACTCATGTCCCCCAGGCCACGTCTCCCGTCCTCTGTGCTGTCTCCTGACCCCCACAGGCCCCCGAGAGCGGCTCCACGCACACTTCTCTTGGTCTTGTGAAAGTGCCACCTGCCTCTGTTTCAAGCATTTGACAAGCTCAGACATGTAGAAGGAACCTGTCTGTGTGTGGCCGCCATCAGCTACAATCCTGATTGGATTGTGCATTTGGGTTTTTATTTTGCTTTGGGGCCAAACCCAGCAGTGCTCAGGGGTTACTGCTGGCTCTGCATTCAGGAATCACTGCTGGCAGATTCAAAGGACCAAATGAAGTGGCAGGAATAGAATCTGGGTTAGTCATGTGCAAGGCAAGTACCCTCCCCACTGTACTATTACTCAGGCCAGAAGGAGTTTGCCTTGCATGAGGTTGGCCCAGGGTCCACCTCAGCACTGCATATGGTCCCCTGAGCTGTGCCAGGAATGATCCCTGAGCACAGAGCCAGGAGTAAGCCCTGAGTATTGCCAGCATGCCCACCCCCAGAAGATGTTACCCCAATGGTCCCCATGTAGAGTCCAGAGCTTGAGGTCCCAGTGAAATTCTGTGGACATACTCTGTGACCCCAGGCAAGCCTTAAACCTCCTTTCCCCTCCCACATGGACTGAAGAAGGATGAGACATTCTCCAATGTCCTTCGAGCTCCAGCCAGAGGATCATGTGTCCAGTGCCCACAGAAGGACAAGTCCAGGGGCCAGAGCAACAGGCAGTGGGTCTAGCATTTATCTTGCATGCAGTCAACCCAGATTTGATCCCCAGCACCCCATATGGTCTCCAGAGTGCCATAAGGAGTGATCCCTGAGCAGAGACAGGAGTACCCTGGGCATCACCGGGTATGGCCCAGAAACAAAATAGAAGGCTAGGTCCAGAGGTCCTGGAGGCCACTCCCCAGGTAGCGTCAGCCCTGAAGAATGACTCCTCATGGGACACCGGAGTCACCAATGCAACACTTTGGGGCAAATGTCATTGCGGGTCTCAGGAATTCAATGACACTTTTTCATGAAACAATAGGCAGGAAAAGAATCAAGGCACATTCCAAAGACAATTCCAAGATCTGAATCAAGTTGCATTTTGAAAAGCTTGAACATGGTGACAAAGCAAATGATGACTCTCCTCTGTGGCCGACACTGGGAAGGCCAGAGCAACTGCTTGGACATCTATGGTGATTCCAGGGAAGCCAGAAATGGGCCCAAAGCATCGTACTGCCTACGGGGCCATTTCTCTCCTATAAATGCGTGTGTGTGTGTGTGTGTGTGTGTGTGTGTGTGTGTGTGTGTGTGTGTACATTCTACCATATTTCAGGTTGATCTGGGAAATTGATTAAGAAGCGGAGAAGACAAGGACCAATATCATTTTCATCTTTAAAAAGTAAGGAGGAGGAATGAATCTGTTGTACAACTTTGGTATGCAGGTTCTGTGACTGCAATCTCCAGGCTCTCACAGAGTCAGGGATGGGCGGCCTCCCCCACCCCCACCTGGCAGTCACGCCCATGAACTGCCTCTGGCACCCTATAAACTCATAAACCTGCCGTGATCCGGTGACTCATAAATAAATCTTGAAAGAGATCAACAAGCTGGAGAGTTGCCTCCAGACCCTGCGCCAGGCTAAGTCTAATATACAGGGCACCCTGGAGGGGGGTGGGTGAGCCCACCACCCACCCAGATAGAGCTGGCAGCCGGAAACCTTCATAGGCAATCGATGCCATGCTCACATACGAACTCCCACAGGCTCAGGACAAGCCTCATCAAGAAATGAATCTTGGGGCTCGAGCAATGGCACAGCAGGTAGGGTGTTTGCCTTGCATGTGGCCGACCCGGGTTTGATTCCCAGCATCCCATAGGGTCCCTTGAGCACCACCAGGAGTAATTCCTTAGTGCAAAGCCAGGAGTAACCCCTGAGCATTGCCGGATGTGACCCAAAAAGCGAAAAAAAAAAAAAAAGAATCTGTTGAAAAACTCAGGTGTGCGGGTTTTGTGACTAAAATCTTCAGGCTTTCAGAGTTGGGGATGGGTGACCCCCTCCCCCAACTCCCTGTTCTCTAAGGACCCTGGCAGTCATGCCCATGAACTGCATCTGGCACCACATAAGCTCATTAACTGGTTGTGATCCAGAGATTCATAAATAAATCTTGAAAGGGATCAACAAGCCGCAGAGATGTTTCTGGACCCCAAGTCACCATCCAGTTAAAAATTTAACTCCAGCTATATCACCCCATTCAAAATCTTAGAATTCCTGGAGTGCACGGCCATGAATCTCATATTCTACACTTCTGATATGCCAGGAGTAGCACATCTCATTGGAGGGGATGTAAAATAAAAGTAAACTAATCTTGATTAAGAAAATATTAGCACACAAGGTTTAACCTGTAACATGTTAGTAATATCTTATACAAGGGTTTAATGGCTCCAGGATGGAGCATCTTCACACACTTTCTTCTAAGGGAAGCTTTTTTGATCATTTTTAGCAAAGTATTCATAACAAGTAATACAAAATAAATTATCTAGGGCCTGCTATTATGGCAGGCTTGTGTGATGGTTGGGAAAGTTGGGAATAAAGGTGGTGGGAAGGTGTAACGATGGTGGGACTGGTGTTGGGATATGGAGAGTAGCAAGTCATAGTGAACAACTTTATAAAAATAAAATTTTAAACTTTTTTTAATAATGGAAGGGGAGCTAGTGCAACAGTACAGCAGGAAGAGTGTTTGCCTTACGTGCAGCCAGCCCAGGTTTGATCCTGGCATCCCATATAGTCCCCTGAGCACAGGTGTGATACCTGATCACAGAGCCAGGATAAGTCCTGCGCACAGCAGGGGATGGCCTAAAAGGTAAAAAATAAGCAAATAGCTAAAAATAATGGAAGGATCTGAAGATAGAACTAAGGTCTGGAGAGCATGTTTTGCTGCAGGAGACTTGGGTCCTGCCCCCAACACCACCTGGTCCCCTCAATTCTGTGGAAGTGACCCCTAAGCAATGAGCAGGGCATAGACCCTGAGCACCACTGGGTGTGACCCCCCAAAAGCAAAATAAAACAAAAATAAGAAGAATATAGCACCAGGGCTCGAGAGATAGTGCAGCAGGTAGAACATGTGCCTTGCAGAGCAGACCCGGTTCTAGCCCCAGCATTTCATATGTTCCCCTGAGACTTGCCAGGAGTGATTCCTGAGTGCAGAGCCAGGAGTAGCCCCTGTGCATTGCCGGGTGTGGCCCCAAAAGCAAAGGAAAGGGGTGGGAAAGGAGTGGAGTGCCGGGGAGATGGTTCAAGGGCTTGTGCACATACCCTGCGTGGATGGGACCCACACATCACACAGTCCCTGGAGCTCTGCCAGGAGCAAGCCCCAAGATGAACCAGGAGTTGGCCAGAGCACCGTGCGGCCTCCCCTGCCCTTAAAGCCAGAAACATGGAAAGCAATCAATCAAAACGATGAAAATAAAATAAATAGAAGCAAAGCAGGGTTTCAGATGTATTCCCATACAAACCGAGTCACAGGACATGCCGCGTGAGCTCGGGCAGTCAGGCTGCTCTGGGCCCTGCACACCAACTCCTCGGTGTTTGTCAGGGAGTGGTGTCCAGCTTCCGGCACGGAGAATCATCCACGTGGACGCCTGGAGAGCCGGGCAGGGCCTCACTGGGAGACGGAAAGAGGCAGTTGCCCTCCCTGCTCCCAGGACCCCCGTATGCCAGCTGCACCCCCCTCACGCAGCAGAGTGGCCACACACGGCCCCCCGAGCACTTGGGCATGTGCTCCACGTGAACTCAGCTGGTGACGCCAGGCCTGGGGCCAGGGCCTGCAGAACCTGCTGCTCTTGCACGAGCTGTCCCTTTCATAGTCATCTTTCACACTCCATAAAGCTCACCTTGATAATTGGGTCCTGTGGTTTCCAGTCTTGTCACAAATTTGTGCCACCACCACCACCACCACCACCACCACCAGAATTTACTTCCTGGACCCATTTCCTATAGCTCTGGCCCTGCCCCCTCTGGGCACCCTAGAAACAGAATCCCACAGCATGCAGTCTGGGGACTAGCTTTTCACACTTTAAATTTTAATTTGGTTTTTAAATAAAATCGTTCTTATTCCTTGAATGGCCAAGTAATAAGTCACCGTTGAATGAGGCTGGAGCAAGCGTACAGTGGGGAAGGAGCTGGCCCGGCATGTGACTGACAGCTGACTCCAGACACCCCTCATGGTCCCCTGCGCCCTTCCAGGAGTGATCCCGGACTGACCATTGCTGGTGTGACCCTAAATTGATCAATTAATTAATTAGCAAGTCGTCACTGGACAGAGGTCAACGGTTAGTGGATATCTGAGCCTTTTCCTCCTTCCAAGCCGGGACGGGGCTGACTGTTCTGAACGTACGAGCAGGCGTTTCTGGGTGAGCATGCATGTCCTGTTCCCCGGGCCAGACAGCCACGTGTCCAGTGGGGATCCCCCTGGACATCCCCCAGGACTGTGTGAGTGTGTGTGAGTGTGTGTGTCTGGGGGAGGGCCCCAGGCTTCTCTCTCCCTGAGGGTTGGTCTGATCTCCCGACGTCCTTCTGTGCTACCTGCAGATCTCCTTCGGAAACGTGTTCTTTCCAGTCTCTTGATCATTTGATTAGTTTGTTTTCCACACTTGGAGTATTTGTTTTTTCTGTATCTTTAGCAAAAATGCTTTGTTTTCCATAATCACTCTCAGGAGTAGACCTGCGTTTGGACCACAGAGACGATACACAGGTGTGCACCCACACCTCAGTGAAAAGGGTGCTCCCAGGCGAGCTGAGGGGGCGGAGAGAGCAAGTTGGCCCTTGTGGAAAGTGGCCCCCAGGACAGTCCCCCGCCCTGAGTCCCCCGGGACAGCCCCCGCCCCCGAGTCCCCGGGACAGCCCTCTGCCCTGAGTCCCCCGAGACAGCCCCCCCGCTGAGTCCCCTGGAACAGCCCCCCGCCCCCCCCCCCAGAGTCCCCGGGACAGCCCCCTGCCCTGAGTGCCTGGAAGCTGCCACAGGCTCTGGCCACAAGGGTAGGTCCTGGGGGTGGCTTGCTTGGGCAGAGAGAGGCACAGCTGTCCTGGAGGCCACTCCATGACCAGAGTAGAAGGTCCAGCAGCACGGAGGCCCACCCCAAGGCAGAGGTCTCAGCTTCGGGACCCCCACTCCCTTGTCTGTCACATCTTACACTCCATGCACATCGCCACACTGACCCTCCCTGCAGCCTCGAGGTGGATGTGAGTTTTCAGGGCCCCGGGGCTCCTGGAGGGAGGTGGCCAGGAGCACCAGCAGAGGGATCCTGGCCGCTCTGCCTCACAGCTGAGCCGCAAGCCCAGGCCCGTCCCTGGTCCCCCAGCGCCCCCTGCTGCTCACTGCACCCTCCTCTGCAGAGTCCCCATGCTGAGGGCTGCAGGACCCCTGCAGAGTCCCCACGTGAAGGCAGCCCCCAGCCCTTCTGCCATGGACCCACTCTCCTCCCGAACGTCTCCCTGGAGGCTCAGCTAAAGCAGAGGAAAGAAACGAACAAATGCTGGGACTGGAGTGACAGTACAGTGAGGAGGGCACGCGCCTTGCACGCAGCAGGCCTGGGATCCATCCCCGGCCCCCCCACGGTCCCCTGAGCCGCGCCAGGAGTGGCCCCTGAGCACTGAGCCAGGGGTAGGCCCTGACTAGAGACAGTGGTGAGTCCTGAGCACCACCGGGTGTGTCCTCCCCCTTCCCCGCACCCACCCTGCCCCTCCCCACCCAAAAAGTAAAGATGACTGGATTTCCTTTCTCGGCTGGAGGGAACCCAGGGCCCGCCCAGGGAGCGCCAGCACGAGGATGTTCATTCCTGCCTGTGGGCTCGACCACGCGACCCCGCGGCCCACCCGTGGCTCACACTTGAAGTAGTTTAATCTAAACAAACTGCAGTGCCGCCATCAGCATGCTAAGCGACCAAAACCCTATGCCGTGCTACCCTTGTGTCACAAAGCAGACGAAGGGCGGCTCTCGCCCCAACCCTCGCCCTAGGACCCCCTAACATTCACCTGGCCTGGCTCTCGGGCTTAGCTTCTGCCATGGCCAGACCTGAACTCCAACAACAGCCCCAAGGCAGGAACCAAGTGGCGAAGAGAACTCTCTAGACTGATGCAGGGCACTGGCACCGAGCGCCCCACCCGGACCCCTTGGAATCCCACGTGGAGACAAAGTGGCCCAGACCCCCGCAGCGCTCTTCCCGGAGCCTCAGTTTCCCCACCTGCTGACGTCCCAAGCAGGTACTGAGATGCCGTCCTCTGGAGTGAGGGTCCCTTGGTGCTTGGACACTTGGGATGCCACCATAAACCGGTCACCGGGACAGGTGGAGGGGCCACTGCAGCCAGGAGAGGCCCAGGCCCCACAGCCGGTCCACAGAGCAGGAAGGATTGGGAAAGTCTCAGCAGTCACAGCCCGTCCCCCGCAAGCTGGGGGCGGGGGAGGGGGCTCCCCGGTGGTGGCACCCGATGTTCAAGTCCAAGGCTGAACGGCCAGGCCACCACCCTGCTCCAAGCTTTCCATGCCCTCCAATGAGAAGCCTCAGAGGCCGGGGGCAGATCCGCCCTGTGTGTCCCTGCAGACTGAGGCCTCCGGCGCTGACGGTGACGGCAGACAGGAGGCTCTCGGGTTTCTGGAAGGGCGGCGAGAGCAAGGCCAGGCCAGAGGGTGGCGGGCGCAAGCGGGCACAGTGGGCACTGCAGGCCTCCTGGGAGGCTCAAGAGACTGGGAGGGGCATCCCCCAGGCAGGCCTCAGAGGGGGGCACTCAGAGGGGGAAAGGCGCAGGCTGGAGCCCCCAGCCCAGGCGGGAGAAGTCAAACCCAGCCCCAGCCCTGCCACCCCGCCGCCCGCCCTGCGCTGCCCCCTGCCCACCATCCGAGCCCCGCACACGGCTGCAGCCGGGCCGCCGCCTGCGACAGGAGCAACTCATCCATTTTTCATGGCCCACGCGAGGGAACAGGCTGTCTCGGGATGTCAACAGTTTCCAGGCAACCAAGACCAAGCAAGGACACGGTCCTCTCACCTGAAAAGCTGCTTCCTTCTCCGCACGCCTGGAGCTTGGACAGGGAGGGCTGTGGCGGGGGCGGGGAAACCATCTGTGACCGCAGGGACCGGCTCAGACCTTGGGGGTTAGTGGTTGTCTGGGTGACCCCACCAGCGGATCCCGTCAGTCTCCGCCTGCAGACCCAGCCCGCCGCTGAGAGGAGGCGGCTGCTTCGGCCCCTGGACCCACATTTCCCCGCATCCTCTGGGCCTATGTCCAGGCCACAACCAGGTCTGGCTGGGGGACACGGGGCCTCCATCGCTGTCTTTCCAGTGGGCCAGCCCAGAGTAAAGGAGGAAGGAGCTGCCCCAGGCCTCCCTGTCCCCGTGTCGGGCTGCCCATGACCCACAACCCCGGTTTCCGGGCCCAGCGTGGAAAGGACCCAAAGAAGACCGGGTTTGACCAGGTGGAGGGAGAGAGAGCCCTTCAGCAAACGTCTCCGACACTGAGTCCAAACCCAGACAGAAAGGAGCTGGCTAGCATCTCCGAGGCCGCCCAAACGCCAGTTCCTTTACCTCCCCGAGATGCTGGCCGGCACGCGGAAGGCGCCTTCCCGAGCCGCGGCCCACGCCTGCTGTTTGCCTTTCGTTTCCCAGTGAATGTCAATGGAGACTCAAGAATAAGTCAACACGGGTCCTCGCGGTGAATGCCAAGGCTTGTTAGCAGAGTAAACCGTGTGCTCAGCCTGTCTTAGGAGAGCCTCTGCCGAGTAAACAGCGGGAAGGCTGGTCCTGGAGAGCAAACAGAGCGGCGGCAAGGCTGAAGGTGACTCCAGGGCCTGGCCCAGTCGCCCTGCAGCAGGAGGCGCGGGGCTGGGCCTGCGGCAGGGCAGAGGGCCGGGGTCTCATCTGACGCAGGACCGGCCCTCTCTGCCCACTGCAGGGAGCCCTTCTCTGGGCGCGCGCTGCGCGGTGAGGGCCCAGCAGGAACCCCGAGTGCCAGCCTCCAGGCCCGGAGTGCTCGACCCGGGGAGCAGGGCCCGTGACGGCCGTGCCAGCAGTGGGAACGTGTTCTTGGCTCCAATCAGGTACCACCTTTACATCTCTCAATATTAGCTCTGGTTCAATATTATTCCCCAAGGTTCTGGGTAGGAGACTGAGACGCTTCAGCCCTCTCGCCAGCACTCGCCACTTCCTTGAAGGCCTTGTTTACACAAGCTTCTTGCTTTTCCAAGGAAAGAAATATTAACGTGGTCCAAATCTCTGATCCATAAACCTCTCGGGCTCACAAGCCCTAGTGCAGCCGCTGACCTAAAACCATTTCAAAGAATTCTCTGCCAAAGAGGAAAAAAAAAAGGTCAGGGACTCCACTCTTTATTAAATTGATGGGTTTCTTTCTTGCAAGAGTATGTTCACGGCACAAAACTGCAGTGAATCCCATGAGTCATTTGTTTAATTGCTGAGATTGAGTCTTAAGTGGACATGGTAAAGCAGTGAGTCACAGAGCCGGGGAGATTAAAATGGAGCCATGCATGCCAGCTCCCCAGACAATGCAAACTTCCTCCCATCCCTAAAGTCAAAAGAACATTTTTTTTAACATGAGGCCAAGTGTATTTCGGGGAAACTAAAGGCCATGAAGCCTCATGTGTCTTACAGGAAAAGCAGAGGTGGTGTGTTCACATGTAGCTCCGTGGGAAAGCACGTGCCTGGACTACACGAGGTCCCCGATTCCACACCAGCAACCCCCACACACCCACTCGCACACTCACACTTGCACCTATGCACAGTCACACACACACACACTCACACAAACACACCCCTCGCCCACACGCACTCACACACCTGCTGGAGTGGTTTCCATCCGGCCGTTTCCTCCTACAGCCCTGGAGGGACGCCGAGGGCATGGCGCGGACCACACAGCCACTCATGGTTTTTGTTTTCAGACAAGAAGTGAACTTGAGCGTATTAAGAGGAAAAGTCAAATGTGCTAAGTAAATTACACAGCAGGCAAGACCATACTAAAGAGCACTTGGCTTTCCTCTTGGCCAGGTCGCCGGTGACATGTAAACATGCCTTTCCTCTCCACGGTGTCCACTGACTCGCTCCCGCAGGCCGGCTGCCAGGCCCCAGCCGGCCCAGCCCGGCCCAGCGGCTCCGCTGAGGGATGAGACCAGCGGAGGCCAACTAAACCAAGCCGCCATTCCCACCATCGGCCACCAGGGGGCAGCACTGAGCCAACAGCTGGCGAGGAAACTCCTACAAGCGGCAGCTTTCGGCACCGGGCAATTCTGCCTATTTACTAATTTCACTACTCCTGGAAGTCCCGTCCACCTATTTCCACAAACACTGAAGGGATATAAAAGCAGCCCCTCCAGTCAGAGAAATCATTTCCCCCGTTCTCCTTACTATTTAAAGGGATGGCCAGAGAGACAAGAGAGTAGGTTAGGTGCTTGCCTTGCATGCAGCCACCCCAGGCTCCAGTCCTGGCATTTCATCCAGCTCCCTGAACCCCGCCGGGAGTGATCCCTGAGCGCAGAGTGAAGAGTAGGCCCTGGGCACAGCCAGGTGTGCCCCCTAACACACACAGCAACAATGGGTCAATCCTCCATTAGAGATAGGGGAAAAAACCTATGGGGGGGGGGGGGTGTCCACACCTGTGGTGCTCAGGGCTTACCCCCAGCAAGCTTAGGACCATATGGGGTGTTGGGGATAGACCCTGCCAAGGCAAAAGCCCTACACGCTGTACAAACCTAATATTTTTCTGAACAGGAACTGTGCTCAGTCTTTTACAGGTACCATCTCATCTAATCCTACAAGAAAATGATGTGGTAAGTGTCATCACTGTCCCTGCTGTGTCAATGAGAAGCCAAAACACAGAGGTCAGGGCCAAAGACCACACAGCCCTATGCAGGCGGAGGGACCTGAGTCAACTCGGGCACTGGTTTCTGGACCTCAGAAAACCTGCCGTCTGTAAGAGTCATACTCTTACACTCGTCTCCCTGCACCCTCAGGCCCTCCCCTGCCCAGTCTCAGCCTGATGCCCTGGAGTGTCCTCAATGTCCTAATTGAGCCAAAACTGCTTTAGCTCTGGTCAGATTTCTTCCACAGCTCCGAGTACAGTCGAGTTTCTCTCCAGGAGAGCCCGGCAAGCTACCGAGAGCATCCCGCCCGCAGGGCAGAGCTGGCAAGCTCCCCGGGGGCGTATTGGATATGCCAAAAACAGGAACAAGTCTCACCGTGGAGACGTTACTGGGGCCCGCTCGAGCAGATGATGAGCACGGGAAGAGAGCTACAGTGCTACAGAGAAAGAACCACACTATCTCCCTTTAAAAGCCGTCTTAGGAGGGACCCAGTGATAGCACAGTGGGTAGGGCACTGGCCTTGCACAGCCAACCGGGGCCAGATACCCGGCACCGCTTGACGCGACCCCCAAACCGAGCAAGAGTAAGTCTCCTAGGAGCCGGAAAGGAGGCTCGGTGCCGGAGCAGACCTGCGCGCAGGCAGGGAGGGGCGGGGCGCGTCACGGCTTACACCAATCAGCAGCCCGGTCAGTGCCCCCGGGGCCCGCAGACCGCCAGGCCGAGCGAGGGCTGGGTTCCTCGGACCAGACGCTCCCGGCCCGGTTCCCGTCCTACCGCCAGGACGGCGGCTGCCCCGCGCTGCCGAGTCCCCCGGCTGTGCGGGAACGGGGAGGGGAGCAGGCTCACTCGGCCGCCACGAGCCCTGACGTCTACATCGCTGCGTCCGCCCCAAAACGCAGCCAGTGAGTGCTCGACCTCCCCGCGGAGACTCACGGTAAGTCAGTGCTGCACTAATCCTAAAGGACTTGGGGACCAACTTGGAACGCCCCCTAGCGGCCAACGGGGCTCGGTGCAATTGAGCTCTACTTCCGCGGCGCCATGGGAACGCCCTTCCCTAGCCCCGCCCCCACCCAGAACAGGCGCTGATTGGCAAACGGCGGGTTACAAGTCCCGTGCGCGTGCGTAGCCATAAGATTCCGTAGCACGAGCCCTAGTTCAGGGGCTGAGTGCTTCCTCCGCAGTGGTGCGACTCCGGTTCGAAGCCCTGAGGATGTCGCCTAGGATCTAAAGGTCATTTTGTAGCTTAGTTGTGCCACCTGAGAATTCCATCACCCCGCGGACAGTCTAGAAACACCATGCTCTGTGGAGGGGCAAAGGGCTGGAACATTGGAATGGTTCCCGTGGGAGCCCTGCGTGGTAGGCTGAGGCCAGAAACCAACTAGCTTCTAGGCCTCATGCTCAACTGGGTACGGTCTCCACCTCCCAGACCTAAAGACCCAGGTGTGCAAGAGGCCTAGCTCAGCTGGCCCTGGGTGCAACCCAGGCATCCTACATGGCCAAGGATGTGCCCAAGCCCGTGGAACGCTCTTCAGCCAGGACTCATGTAGCACCAGGATCTCATACATGCAAAGTGTGTGCTCTATCACAGGCCCCAGGGCAGGTGATGGGAACTGGACCTGATTGCCCACTGCAGGAGGTGGGGCTGGGCCACACCTGGCTGTAAATAGGGTACAAAGCCAGGCCCCCAAAATGTGTATTAGTGAGTCACCCATGAACCTACCTCGGGGACAGGAAAAGACTTAAGTCGAACTATTTCAGTTCCAATACCTTGGTGACCAATTAGAAACGTGAAAGCAAAGCTCCTGGCAGCATCAAGCCCAGGGAAGAGAACTCAAGGCCTAGACCTGGTGCCGCAGGGGGGGGATTGGTGCTCTCCTATCCTGCTGGCCCCCACGGATTCCAACTTACCGTTCTGACTAAGAACTCAGACCATAAGACTGCTGTCCAGACCTGGAAGACCTGAAATCCACACAGCCCTGGCCTCAATTATTCCAGTCCACTGGAAGGCAGCTTCACCAAGCATGCCCCCAGCCCAGAGGCAAGACCAACAGTAGCCAACAGTTCAGCTTTTTATTGAGCATATTACAAAAGGTCTAGTCAAAAAGACCAAAACCCATGTCATCGTCAGATTCCTCAGATTCTTCTTTCTTTGCTTCCACTTTCTTCTCCTCAGCTTTAAGAGAGAAACAGAACAAGTCAGTCACACCCCTCTCAATATTCTCAATCCCAGAGCCTTGGGGTACCTTATTTGTATTGTCCAAAACACTATTTCTTCCTGAGCAGCCCCATCTAGTCGTTTGCTATAGGCCTCTGCCGCCACATCCCCCCCCCCCCCCATAGTGGCAGGGTCTTTCTTCCAAACAAGCTAGCAATCTGCCTGTAGGACACCTCCCAGCACACAAGCCTCCTTCCTACCTGGTGCAGCAGCGGCCGAGGGAGCAGAGCCACCTGCAGGGGCAGCCCCTGCTGCGGGGGCAGGCCCACCAGCCCCTACATTGCAGATCAGACTCCCGATGTTGACATTCGCCAGGGCCTGCAACACACAGGCACACAGGTACAGCTGTGTTCCATCCTTACACCCCCGTTTCCCTGCTTGACTAGGAAACCAATGGTTCCACCTGGCCGGTTAACAAAAAGCCTTGCACACCCCTAAAACATGTAAACATATATTTACTCTTTCTAAACCAATGTTACCGGGGCTGGCACAGCGGATAGGGCATTTGCCTTGCAAACAGCCGACCCGGGTTCTATTCCCAAGCACCACCAGGAGTAATTACTGAGTGCAGAGCCAGGAGTAACCCCTGTGCATCGCCGGGTGTAGCCCAAAAGGCAAAAATAAACAAATATATGAATATTCCCTTCAAACTTTTAAATAGTCAGGTCTAAGTTTAGAAAACTTGGTCACATTGTGATGGTAGTTATCACAGACTGACTTATCTGGCATGCAATTCAAAGGGCTTGGCAAGTGCTAAGTCACTTCTCAGCACACATTGCTGATCCCTCCCCATTCACCCATTCGCAGTGACCTTCCACAGCCAGGGGATACCGGGAGTGTCTTTGGGACAGTGTTCGAATCTTCTGCCCCATTTCACAGGCCCAGAAATTGTGGGTGCTGCCAACAAAGCTAAGATTGTTTGTGGGAGTGTGTTACGTTTGAGCACATGGGGTTATATTTAGAGCAGGGCCTCTAGTCCGGCCCACCTGCAGTCTCCCAACAAGTCTTGACATTTGCTCACAATGAACGCATACTCTCCCAAGAGAAACGCAGGCGGGGAGGAATAAAGACCAACCCTCTAGCCACTGGACTAGTGAGGACCAGATACAAGGAAACAACAACCCCAAATGCACTCACCCCTGGGGTTTGTCTGTGGAGCCAAAGTGCCAACCCGGACCTCACGGGCACTCCATGTTCTACCGCTGAGCTATATCCCTCCAAGGGGTTTTGGGAAAGATTTCAAAGGGCTACGAAATATTTTACGCCATTGCACTAATTTAACGAAAGGCCTGGATGGATTTTATGTAGTATGTTCTTCCGTATTAAGCTCAACGGTGATTTTCTGGGTGCCTAGAAAGAAGACCCCTATAAATGAATATGGGAAACCTGAAGCAACTATTTTGGAAAATATCGGGATGCTTTCTTTTAGTAAGTTGGGACAGAGCTGCTACCTGACCCAATAATGCCATTTTTATAACTCTGTTCATAAGAGACCATTCGTTTAAAAGAAACCTGGGGCCCGGAACAATAGCACAGCGGGTAGGGCGTTTGCCTTGCACGCAGCCAACCCGGGTTCGATCCCCGGCATCCCATATGGTCCCCTGAGCACCGCCAGGAGTAATTCCTGAGTGCAGAGCCAGGAGTAACCCCTGAGCATCGCTGGGTGTGACCCAAAAAGGAAAAAAAAAAACCTGTATGCAGCTCACCGTTTTGTGTTTACTAGACCTAAAATAACCCAAGTATCTAAAACTCTTACTCAAAAATCAGTACATTTAAGCAAAAAACCACCATAGTTTAAGGCCAAACACTGCTAATTTTACCCACGGCAACTGGAGGGCAGAGAAGCCGGAGGGGCACTCCCGAGGGCGGGTGGGCGCGGGCCGAGCCGCCCACTCACGCCCCGCCGGGGGCGACCCCGCCCGCGCTCACCTTGGCGAAGAGGCCGGGCCAGAAGGGCTCCACGTTGACGCCCGCCGCCTTGATGAGCGCGTTGATCTTGTCCTCCTGCAAGAGAAACACGCGGTGTCGGCGCGTCCCGCCGCCCGGCCCCGCCGCCCCGCACGTGGCCGCCGCCCCCGGCCCGCACTCACCGTCACGGTGACCTCGTCATCGTGCAAGATGAGCGCCGAGTAGATGCAGGCGAGCTCCGAGACCGAGGCCATGGCGCGGTGCTAGTCGCCGGATGAAGTGAGGGTCACCCCAACGCGGCCTTAGCTTCCTCGGAAGGACCGAGCACCTTGGAGGCAGCTGCGGAAGAGGGCCCGCGCGCCTGCGCCCGGCCTCTTATACGGCTCACGCCGGCCAATCGGCGGCCGCGCGGGCGGAAGAGGCGGGGCGAGAGCGGCCCAGCCGGCCATTCGTGGTTCGCGTTGGCGGAAAAGGCGGGCCGACAGCGGCCCGCCCGGAAGCGGAAGCGCCGGCGCACGCAGCTACCGCGGGGGAGATGGTCGCGGGTTCCGGAAGCTGCCGAGTGCGCCGCGGGCTTAACGCTGGCCGACCGAGAGGGTCTCGCGCGGTCCTCGTCCGTCGCCCGTCTACTTAAACTGCGGCGCTACTTCGCGTTCACCCAAGGGCGGGCCCGACACCCGGCGGGCCGGAAGCCAGGCGCGGCCACTAGGGTGCGAGCAGTGGCCCCGGAGGAGACGGGAGAGCTCAGTGTTGCCGTGGAGACAGCCGGGCGTTAGCCCCCGACGCAGGGCGACGCTGCGGGGCGTTCCTTAACGCTCGGCGAGGCACGTGGCGAATGAGGGTCGTGGGTCACAGGCCCGAGTTACCGCCTGGGGGCGCTGTGTTAAACCCCGCCTCGCGCCCGCAGGGAGGGGCGAGTGTTGGATACGTGATAGGAAACCGTTTTATTCCAGACCATCAGAAAGAGAGAAATCTTTGAAATTCGTGCATCACTTCCCTTTTGGAATTTGTCTATTTTCCATTTCCCACTGACCCCACAAACTGTCTTTTATTCAGATTAAAGCTTCTGTCGAATGTCCTCTGTTTAGATTCCTACTTAGAGCAGGTGTAAACAATCTTTGTAGACTCAAATATTTGCCACAGGTGTGAACGTATCATAATATCCCAAACTTAAACTTTTCTTCTTCTTTGGAAAACATGAAAGGTTACATGGGTGTAACCTTGTAAGGGAGCCCAGGAGAAAAGGTCTTACGAATGTGATGGAGAGTAACTGGCAGTGTTACTATCATAACATTGAACCCCTGAAACTTGAATGTTTACACTCAAAGTTATGTCACCTCAAATAAGTTTTTAAACAACAGACTAACAAGTTTTCTAAAAGTAAAAACTATTTTTTTGAGTTTTCATCCAAATTTAGGAATAGAGTGGAATTTGGGTGGGAAACGGTTATTGGAAGACTTAAATCTCAAAAATGGTATATTTAACAACAAAGAGGTAAATGAGATATATAGATATGCAGTAAAATGAAATTTTGTTCCATCTTAAACTTTACTTAGAAACTTAATTTTAAGTAAAACTTCACAATATTTTGTTCCCCAAGTTTTTTTATAACTACAAACCAATCTGAATTTTAGAATACAGAAGAAGGAAAATTACCTGCATGCTTAGTTGTCTCCAAGTAACAGGATTTCAGTCAAAATCTCATTAGAACTTCCAGTGGAATTTGACCTCTTGACCTTAAACTTCAATGGAAGAATTAATAACTAAGATATTATGAGAGGATTTGCTGTAAATGTAAATTCTTCTGAGATTTTGGTCTGCATGATTTCCTATGTCTCAAACAGAGGCATTCAAATATATGCATGGTGAATGAATTCAGTGAGTCAGTGACACACAAACTAATCAACATACAGAGAGCCCACACTCTCACACCATTGGGGCTTGGTATGGTCCGAGCATGATCTTTTAAATGGTGGTGGTGAAATGTGGAGTTGAGAGGGAGAGAAAGCGCAGGGCAGAAGTAGCTAACAGGCTGTGCATCTGCTTTGCATACCAGAGGCCCTCCGGGTGTGAGCCCAAAACAAAAAAGTACTAGAACTTACTAGAACTAGAACAATACATTTTCTATGCAGTTAAGAGTGTGTTTATTTTCTTTAAAGAAGTTTTAAAAATACATTTTTGTTTGTTGCTTTTGGGGTCACACCTGATGATGCACAGGGGTTATTCCTGACTCTGCACTCAGGAATTACTCCTGGCGGTGTCGGGGGACCATATGGGATGCTGGGGATCAAACCCAGGACGGTCGCATGCGAGGCAAATGCCCTACCCACTGTACTATAGCTCCAGCCCCTAAAATACAATTTTTAGAGGTTAACATGCACATAGGAAACAACAAAAAACAAGCAAATAATAGTCAAAATTAAAAGCTGACATGTCTGACATGTCCTTCTATTTCCTGCTTTTTTGTTTGTTTTTCGGGGACAAACCCCCTTTGTACAACTTGGGTACATATAATCTTTAATAACATAATGCTGGAGCAATAGCATATCAGATAGGGCATTTGCCTTGCACGCAGCCTACCCGGGTTCGATTCCCAGCATCCCATATGATCTCCTGAGCACCACCAGAAGTAATTCCTGAGTGCAGAGCCAGGAGTAACCCCTGTGCATCGCCAGGTGTGACCCAAAAAATAAATAAAATAACATAATGCATGCTTAGTTTTGTAGGTATATAAACAGGACATAGGGGTGTATATTACAGAAAGTAAAGCGTTTGCCTTGCACACCACAGACTTGGGTTTGGCCTCTATGTTCCCCCAAGTCTTGCCAGGAGTAATTCCTGAATGCAGTGGCAGGTATGAGCCCTGAGCACAGCCAGGGGTGGTCCCCCCAAACAAAAAACAAGCAAATGAAAAGACTGCATGGTTTTATCTCATGCTTCTTTATACACCATGAATAGTTATATTTCAAAATGAGTGGGGTAATTTTTCAGTTTTTCCCTCACACAACAATGTGAAAACAGTCCTGTAAAATTTTAAAAGGGTGAATTTACTGTGGGATCAGTGTATGTAGGTTTTTGTTTTATGGCACATCAAACACAAGGAAAGCCTCACACATACGAAATGAATGCTCTACTACTCAGTCACATCCCTGGCACTGAAAGTTTTTTATATTCATTTCTTCTTTTAAATTTTATGAGTTTTTACTCACATCTCTTCTACCCCACCCCTTGTTGTGAAGACTGGGGGTCACACAGAGGCTGTGGTGCTTGCACACTCCTTGACCTGTGTTTGTGCACACGCTTGCTGGCCTGGCACTTGGTTGAGGCATGCAGTTTGCGGCCATGGTGCTCATGTAGCTCCCCATGGATTGCACTTGTAGCCTTGGATTTTTCCCTCATTGAAGTGTTTGTCCAGAGTCACACATTTTTTCTGTGTCTGGAGGGAAATCATTCGTGCTGCCAAGGGACAGTCAGCAGAGTTGTCAGCCTCCAAAGGCACCGCTGCCTCGACTGTCCCTGGCACCTTTCAGCAGCTGAGCACCGGGGTCCTGGACTCAGGATCGTGCGCTTGAAAGGCAGGTGCTCTCGGCACTGTGCTATTCCTGCAGGTCCAACAACTGTGTTTACTTCTGGTTTTCTGGTTTCTAGTCTTACATTCATCTTGTTTTTAATATTTGCGTAGGGTAAGATAGTTATCCAAGTTTGTTCTTTCCCATTGTCCCCATTGCCATTTATGAAAAAGACTGTCCCTCAGCAAGTATGCTTTTGGCTAGCTTCACACACACACACACACACACAGAGTCTTAAGGGCTTTCCTATATCTTTCCATCAATGCTTTTTATTGATATTTTGCTTTAGCTGTCTAAAATAGCTGGAAATCAACTTTGGACTTCTGTGGCTCCATATAAATGTCAAGGTTAAAATTCCAGAAAACTCACATTGAAGTTTTGATGAGTATTCCATTAAATCTTTAAATTGCTTTCAGTAGTATAGCCATTTTCACAATATTCAGTCCCCCAGTCCAAGAGAACAATATCTTTTCATTTATTTTCTTCAGTTTCGCTTACCACTACGTTTTTGTTTTTAGTATTATCTTTCACCTCCTCGGTGAAATGAATGTATTTCTAGGTATTTTACTCCTTTTGATAAATGGGATCATTTTCACTTCTCTTTCAGACAGCTTGTTACCAGTAACTAGGAATGCAGCTGATTTTTATATAGATTTTGCATCCTTCTACCTGAATGAATTCACGTATTGATCTAAGAGCTTTCTGGTGGATTCTTTATGGTTCTGAGTTTTGTATTGTTTACGAAGAATGAGTTTTCCTTTTCAATTTGGAGACCCTTCTTGGGGAGGTGGAGCTCTCCAGGGGTGCTGGGAGCCATCAGGGCTATATCAGGGGTACTAGGGAGGCCACAGGTGACAGGGACCACCCCAGGCCCTGCGCCGGTCCGCAAGCGCTCCAGCCTTTCAGCTACTGTTTTGTGCATTTCTTTTTGCTTGGGGGCCACATCTGGCAAAGTTCAGGGGTTGCTCCTGGTTATGAACTCAGGATTCATTTTTGGTAGGTTCAGAGGCTCAGGAGATGCCGGAGATGAAACCCAAATTGGCTGCATGCAAGGCAAGCAACCTACCCACTGTACCATCAGTCAGGTCCCCATTTTATCCTCTTCTGCCTCCTTACTTTTTCCCTGTTATTTCCTTTCCCTATTTTTTTAAAATTTATTTCTACTTTATTTGGGCAAGGAGGGTGGGGGTGCACAGCCAGCGATGCCCAGGGTTCGCACTTAGGAAATCACTCCTTGGTGCTTGGGGAAATGCCAGGGATTGAACTCAGGTGGCCGTGTGCAAGGCAAGCGCCTTATCTGCTGTGCTCTCTGCCCCCTCCTCTTGAGGTGGGGAGGGAGCTGGACCACGCCCAGTGGTGCTGAGGGGTCATCCTGGATCTGCAATCATGAATTACTCCTGACGGTGCTTGGGGGCATCATTTGGAATGCCAGAAACCAAACCTGGGTGGGATATGTGCAAAGCAAGCTCCCCACCACTGTACTGTCACTCCAACCCCTCAACTAGGACTACAATACACACATAAGACATGAAACATGAATTCCAATTTTATGCTGGATGAAAGTGAGTGTGGACATTTTGTCACCGAGTATGATGCTAGCTTGACAATATGGCTTTTATTATTTTGAGGTGAATTTCCTCTTACCCACCTGGAGACATTTTTAATCAAACATGGGTGTTGTCAGTTGCCTTCTTTAATGGCTCTTGGCGTGGCGCTAGGGCTGCTGGTGGGATGAGCTTCCAGAGTCCAGCATGACACCCTGTGTTGCAGGAGGACCCTAATCTTGGCTCATGCTGCTGGGAGCTTCCCCAGGCCTCACGCTTCCTTCTCATTCTCCCACAAATGGGCGCCAGCTAAAGGCAATGGATGGATCTGGGCATGGATGTTAATGACCATCACACAACTTTGCATGTCTTAGTGCTTTTTATTCCAATTTTTTGGTATACCTAAATGCCATAAAGTGTATATATACAAAATTTAAAACAGCTTCTAACATGGTATTGTTAATGGCCAGTGACATCTGTGCTTCAATTGTCAAACGTGTCTAACATGCATTCTAGCAGCTAATCAGTAGCAGCATTTGTTTTGTTTACAAAACCTTAAATACTCAGAATCGGGAGCAAGAGATCCTCCACCCATTTCCCCAAGTCTCCAGCTGGTACCACCATTCAGATCACAGGGCTTTTTCTCCCAGGAGGTAGCAACATGATGCCCACCATAGCCTTGCCACCCGACTCCGACTCGGCACCAGGCTGTTTCAATGGGCGCCCCAGGGGTGGGCAGGTGAGAGACACCACCCCCCACCCCAAGGGACCCAGGCCAGGCAGCTGACAACCTCCAGAACCTAACAGCTGCCTCCCTCAAGGCCGCTCCCCACATGCTCGGGCCGAACCTCAGGTACAAGTGAACATATTCCTGGACATGAGACACTCCCTACCCATTCTCCATAAGTGCCACACCACATTTGATGGGGTTCAAATAGTCGGCAAAAAATCATAGAGGGAAATATATATATATGTGCATATATACATATCTTCAGATATATACACAAAAGCTCACCTCATTCAACCTTTAACAACACGTTAGTGATATCCTAAAGGTCTTAATGGCACCTGACAAAATAGAACAATCTTCACACTGTTGCCTCTATGGATCTTTTTTGTAGCATTTTCAGCGGTTTTTCATAATAGACAAAATATATTATTTCGGTTGTGCTTTGGGACAGGGATTAGGGTTTGGGATAGAAACATCCCGAATTTGGTGGTGGGAAGGTGTAATGGTGGTGGGATTGGTGTTTGAATATTAAATGTAATCAAAAATTGTGAACAACCTTATAAAATAAAAAATATAAAAATACTCAGAGCAAGAAAAGTCACAACCAAAAAATGAAGTGTGATCTAGATATATTCTTCCTTAATCAGAGAAGACAAACTTTCATGAATTAGTTTATCAAGTATATAATAAATATACAAAAATATTATAAGAAAGCAGTTCATATAGCAATAGACAAAGTCGTTCTCCACTATTAATATTAAATACGGCAAGGCATGTCATGAAGTCTCTCAAATCATAGCTGTCTCGGAACAGCAGGGGATCTTTGATCTAGGCCAGTGTGCGGTGTGCTGAGGTACGTGAGAGGCAGCAAAGCTAGTCCAGCATGGTTCCGCAGACAGACAGCACCAGCGCAGATGGAAACGTCTCACAACTGAGATGGTCAGTTCATGGCTTCTTGCGCCTAAAACATGAAAACCAGAACTTGGTATTGAATTTCGTAATTGGGAATATGTTTATAGTAATCTTGTCTGTAGAACACCTTTAAGAGAACTCCTGTTTGATCAAGGGGAAAGTTAAGCCCTTTCGAATAGTCTGAAAAATAACTTAGGAAAAAAGTTTCCCCAGTATTATTTTGTTGTGGTTGTTCTTGGGCCACATCCGTGACCAGAAGGGTTGCTCCTTGTGACACTGAGAAACTATCTAAGGAGCTAGAGATGGAACAGGGACTCACACATGTAAACATTCACTCAGCCCTTTGAGCCTTCCTCAGGCCACAAAAGTCCTGTTTTGTTTTTTGTTTGTTTGTTTGTTTGTTTTCTGAGATTTAAAATCAGGTCCCAGAGCAATAGTACAGTGGGGAGGGCATTTGTCTTGCATGCAACCAACCAGGGTTTGATCCTTAGCGCCTGGTCTGACCCTTGAACCCACCAGGAGAGATCCCTGAGTGCAAAGGCATAAGTATGACCTGAGGAACCCCAGCCGTGTTCCCAAAAACAAAACAAAAATAGGACTTCCCATCTTTATTCTTTGCAATGATGCTTCCAAATTGCCTGAGAAATACATATATTTAAAAATGGATTTGTGGGGCCAGAGTGAAAATATTGCAGCAGATGGGGCATTTTCCTTGCACACAGTGGACCCAGGTTCAATCCCCAGCATCCTATATGGTCCCCAGAACACTGCCAGGGGTAATTCCTGAGAGCGGAGGGAGAGTAACGCCTGAACACTGCTGGGGGTGATCCAAAAGGCCAAAAAAAAAAAAAAATTTAAATTAAAATGGATTTGTATTGGTTGGTCTTTGAAAGAGGTTCTATTCAAAAGGGAATACCCTGCCATAGTGGCAGTGTGGGGTGGGGCGGGGAGATGGGATGGGGAGGGTGGGAGAGATGCTGGGTTTACTGGTGGTAGAGGATGGGCACTGGTGAAGGGATGGGTTCTCGAACTTTGTATGGGGGAAACATGAGCACAATAATGTATAATTCATTTCAAAAAAAAAAAAAAGAAAGAAGTTCTATTAACATAGGGGTTGGTGGGAAATAGAGCCGACTCGTGTAAATCTGGATAGATGAGGGGTAGGTGGTTCTTTCCCTTACTCTTTTACAACACATCCTGCTGTAAGAGGCCCAAGAGGCAGGACACGGGAATGAATCAGAGTTGCCAACTCCGACTAAACCAGAGGATCTCCGTTCAGCCTCTGAGAGCTCTGAGCACCAGGCAGAGTAAGAGCACGTCTCCTGTCTCAAGACTCTTCACCTCTCTAACTGCTCCTCTGCACCTCCTCAGTCCTCAGCCCGCTGCCTCTTGGAGTCTGTCAGAGGGCCTGACCCACCACCACTTATTTCCTCTCAGAAGAAAGGTGGAGGGTGGGGCCAGGAGTGGCAGCATGAATAAGCTTTAAATGTATGAGGCCCCCGGCACCAAAAAAGGAAAAATTTTAGGAAGTGGCTGGTGAACAAAGGGGTGTGGCGGTGGAAAGACAGAGAAAGGCCCAGTCCATCGGTACTCACTTGGGTTGTGCATGGTGCTGATACCCAGGTCCCAGCTGAGAGCCTGCTCTCATCTCCACAGCCACAGAGCACTAATGGAAAAACACAGGTCAGTTCCCCTCCCCGTCAAGCACAGCCTGGCTAGGACGGTTCAGCAAAGGAGAAATCCAGTACTGCATTCTAGTTCAGCAAAGACTCCGTGTTGCATGAGCAGCCAGACAGTATTTGCTCTGCACAGGTCACAGAAGCTGACAGCAGGGAGCGTCTTTAGAGAGCCAACAGGTGAGAGTTGCTCTGGAGAGAGAGTGGCCACGGCCAGCAGCTGGCCTCTGGGCCGTCATCCTTCCAGCAGATGAGACTCATCAGGAGTAATGGTTCCATATAAGTTCCTATCAATTCTTATCAAGTCCTCTGAGTTTTTCTAGGGTAATACGCCCACTTGACTCTGCATCATCTCCCTCTACCGCCAACTCCGGGCTTTGAACGGAAAGGAAGACAAGAGCCAAGCAATGAAAAGGCTCTGGGGATCAGGCAGGAGAACAAACGAACACTTTACATTTCACAAACACTTGGTTTGCCCTTTCTCCCTTGCCACAGGGAGCTTAGGTTTATCGGGTACCCCCCTCACAGGGCTCTGGAGACACTCCCACTCCTGTTTATCCATAACCTCTTCTCTGTGCTCTCCTCCCCAGCCAGTTAATCACCTTTTCCCCCTAATCAGGTTCTGTTAACTTGTAAGGTCAGATCCTTCTAAGGACACTAAACTTGTAAGTTAAATACTGCTTTTCTCCTCTTTTGTCTTATGCCTAATTTACTTTAAAGCAATGTCCTTTTTGTATGGACACAGGAAGACATTTATATTATGCTTTTGCAATTTGGGAGTTCGCTGACTCCAAATAATATTCACTCCACGGCATCTGCTTTCTGGACTTAAGCCTCAGTTGTCTTTACTTCCTAGCATCCCAAAAGCAGGGTCCCAACGAGGGACTGAATGGACCCAGGACAAGCTGTAAGCTACTCTGGCATTGAAATGGGCCAGGCCAACTGCCATAATTCTTTCTTTTTTTTTTTATTTTTGGGTCACACCCGGTGATGCACAGGGGTTACTCCTGGCTCTGCACTCAGGAATCACCCCTGGCGGTGCTCAGGGGACCATATGGGATGCTGGGAATCGAACCCGGGTCGGCCTCGTGCAAAGCAAATGCCCTACCCGCTGTGCTATTGCTCCAGCCCCCAAGTGCCATAATTCTTAACTAAAAGTTAAGAGCATGGTCCTGAACAAACTTTGCCATGACCCAAAAAAGGTAACTGGATAAGGAGCCTGCTGGGCTTAGGAAGACTAAACTGGCCTGAGGACTGAGGTCTGGAATATATAGTGAATGTCCTTAGGAAGAACCAAACTTTAAGCTTGATGTATCTCTTACTGTGCTCATACAAAATGACATTGCTAGAAATATTAGAAGTAAATTTACTACAACTATTTAAGCGGATTACAACTGAGGAAAGAAGAAAGCAAAACACCCTGGATCAAATCCCACCCTTGAGCAGATCTCCTAGTACTCTGCATTAATCTTGAGTTAATCTCCTGGAGGAGTGGCCTTACCTCTCTTTGTTGATTTGTTAATGTTCAACCCCACCTTTGTATCCACACCCTACATGATTTCTATATAAACTAGGCTGGAAGAGTGGGCAGGGGAGCGAGGAGGAGGATGAAGGGGAGATCCAGAAAGAGAAAAAAGCAGAAGAATCAGGAGAATGGAGAGGAGATTGGAATAAACTGCAACTGACACCAACCAGCCTGGCCCTCCTTCCCCCCTCTGTCCTCCCTTCGCCATCGGCCGCCCCGGGGTAGGAGAAATGTCGCCGAGACCACCGAACATAGGCAGCGGGGAGAGAGAGCCACTATGCGGGCCCCCTTTGTAATTTATTTTTTGAATACACAACCTTACACTCTTCAAATAACGCCTGTACTATGAGGCCAGCCTGTGGAACTGTGCTGTGTGCTCACACGGAGGCCCCCTGCACCTTAGCAAGCAGACAGGTGTTCAGTGTTCATCCTACCCTTGTTTCCACATCGGTCCACTCAGACTCGGTCCCGTCTGGCGGGGCAGGCACTACTGCGGAAGATCTTCGTTTCCGACTATAAAAATGGGGAAAAACAACACGACAGTTACTTTTGAATCTAAGAACAGGAGAATTATTAGAAACTAAGAAATACCCCCCCTTACACACACTCCTTTGGAGAATCAGTGATACATTTTATAGGCTATTTTGCTCCTCAAAAATGAGCAGCTAAAGATTTGATGATTACTCACCCAGTTGGTGATTCTTGTTTTAATGTCTCAATATCCGTAAACTGAACAGACTGTCCACCGCCCCTTGTTTTATAAACATCACCCTAAAGCCAAGAGAAAAGCCACCATCCCGTTATCGTTGAATACACCCAAATAATAAACACAAATATATTCCAACTCGAACTTAAGGCTCAACCCTTTTATAGAAACTCCCATCGGCAAAACCAGATGGTACTAAGGAAAAGACAGTTAAATTTGAATATATATCTCCTAATATATACATATATATATTCTATAATATTCATTACTGCGGGGGAAAACTTTGTATAACTCATAACTTAAATTTAACAATGCTATTTAACAATCCTATCAAAGAATCTGCTAGAAATCTTGAAATACTATAAGACATTTTCATACCACCCTCCCTATATTAAAATAAGAATACTGTTTTAGCTATAATTATAATAATATCCATCCTCTAAATTAAATTTAAAGAGAAATTTTTGTTCCGCTTCCAGTCATCCTTTACATTGCTGATTATTCATCATCTATGATCACTGGAAAATTTTTGTACAGGCAAGCAAGAAAAAGGACTATGGGTAGGTCAATAATAAGTAATTTTTTTCCCAGCTGTTTGGGTCACACCTGGCAATGCTCAGGGGCTACTCCGGGCTCTGCACTCAGGAATTACTCCTGGCAGTGCTCGGAGGACCAAATGGGATGCTGGGGATGGAACCCAAGTCAGCCGCGTGCAAGGCAAACGCCCTCCCCACTGTACTGTTACTCTGGCCCAATACTATGTAAATTCTGATAGATCAGTTTGTTGTTTCTTTTTTTTAAATCTTGAATTGACAGTAAGGCATAAAACAAAATATCTATTTTAAATAGGTACTAGATCTGGGGGCTGGAGCGATAGCACAGTGGGTAGGGGGTTTGCCATGCACGCAGCCAACCCAGGTTCGATTCCTTCGCCCCTCTCGGAGAGTCCAGCAAAGTACGAGAGTATCCCACCCACACAGCAGAGCCTGGCAAGCTCCCCGTGGCATATTCGATATGCCAAAAACAGTAACACCAAGCCTCACAATGGAGACATTACTGGTGCCCGCTCGAACAAATTGATGAGCAACGGGATGACAGTGATACAGTGCTACTAGATCTGGAGTTTTGCTGATTAACCAGCAAATTGAAGCTTCATTCAGCAGAAAGTGGATTTAATTCTTTTTTTTTTTCTGCTTTTTTGGGGTCACACCCAGCCATGCACAGGGGTCATTCCTGGCTCTGCACTCAGGAATTACCCCTGGTGGTGCTCAGGGGACCAATGGGATGCTGGGAATCAAACCCAGGTCAGCCACTTGCAAGGCAAACAACCTGTGTGCTATCACTCCAGCCCCCAGATTTAATTCCATTTAGATTTACAAGCAGCGACTGAATTTTTCCAAGCAAAGCCAGGGCAGACAGAATTCCTATTCTATGTTGACAGTGCTGTGTTCATGCAAGGAGGAGAGACATGACCTTCCATACATGTGCTTCTCCTGGTCATGCTTGCTTTTACCTTTATCAGCTTAGTCTCAATCTCCCCATCGGAGGCTAGTTCCTGGTGGGTCAGCATGTACTTCTCACACTTAGCTAGTGCCTTTTCGTTTGCAACAGAGACTGTGATGGCGTGAGGGACATGTGGCTGCATGACTGTCTCAGTTTGCACGTTAGAGGCAGGCTTATGATCTACCCATCTGTCTCCCGCAGAGCGTGATCGCCTGTGTCGGTGACGGATTGGTGGTGCAGTCTGATCAGGTTCAAAGAGGAAATCAAGAAACAAGCATAACCCAGAGTTAATTTACGGGTATTATTAGAAGTGCAGCAGGTTGGGCTACTTGACAGTTTTCAAAAGCTAAACATGTTAATTATTTGATTTACATATTCCTTTTAAACACAAAAATGTTCCTTTCTTAAAACTCTTGTATTTTAAACAAACCAACAAACATAAAAGCTTGTATCTATTCTACCAGAGAGCTTCCATTTCCACAAAGAACAAAAGGAAAAATTTGGGGAACATGAACAGACACCCGTGCTTTCAGGGAGCATTCAGGACACAGTTCACTTTGCATTCTCAACCAAAACTAGTATTTGTACTATATTACGGAGTAATATATTAGTTCCACGATTAGGTAAAAAAGTTTGCTAAGATCAATTAAAGTTCCAAATAAGCCTCTGAAAGCATGATTCTAAATTAAAGAACACATTCCCTATATAATGACCAAAATAAAAGTATTGGGGGGGAGTGGGGGGGTAGGGGGGAAGGATGCAAGGGGGGGCGGGGCTAGGCACTTGGACAAACCCAGCTTGGGCCCAAGCACTGTAAGACTCGAAAGCATCTGCCATGTGGCTTGTTTAAGTGGGTGGCAATAGCAAAACAAATGCACAAAGCTTTCCAAAAGCTAAACATGTTCATTATGTGATTTGAATATTCCAGTACCACAGAGCCCTCACCTTCAAGTGCTGGCCCAGTTGTCTGAGAATTACAGGCTAAGCATTTTAAATCTTAAAACTTAATGGAAAGTTCAAACATAATGACTGTGTGTGTGTGTGTGTGTGTGTGTGTGTGTGTGTGACTCCCCTGTGGTGTGTGGGTCTGGGTGTGACTCCCCCAGTCTCCAAACAGTACTTTCTTTTATTTTTTGTTTGGTTTTGGACAACATGGAACTTAGGGCTGAGACCTGGCTCTGTGCTCTTGGGTCCTTTTGGTGGTACACGGTGGTGCAGGGGGGGTGGGGGGGGGGGACGGACCATATGAGGTGCCAGGAATCTAAGCAAAGGTAGCCTCGAGCAAGGGAAGTGCCTTAACCCCTGTACATCTCTCTGTCCTTCCCTCTAACTATGTCTTAATAAGGTCTCCAAGAACCAAATAAAGACTATAGTAGCCATACAAAATACTAATTGCCTCTAATCAAGTGTCATTAAAATCTGAAAAAGCTTTATATATTTATATATACATATGTATCAGATATAGGCTAAAAAAATCTTTTATATGGAACATAAGTATTAGTTCAAAGCAATGAATTATCTTTGCAACTATGCAAATATCTTCTGCTTGTAAAACTCAAAGCAAATAAAATAGTCCAATTTGGGCTGGCTAAAGCTGGTCAAGAACAAAGGTCCCAATTTCAAAATGTCTGGAAAACGAGCACATTCTCCTTCTGTAAGGAAGAAGTGAAGCTCTAGTGAGAACTCAAATCACGATACCACAGACACGGGCAACAGAGTTTGCCACCAAGTCTCCTGACTCACAGCATCCCAGAAACTTCCCATTCTTAGTATGGCACGATGGATGCAGGACTGAGAGGTCTGCCTCTCAGGACACACCATGAACAAAGGTGGCAGTTTTGTACAACAACTTAATTATTACATTCTGAAACGGGCTTCAGAGAGAGGACACTTTATAATTTACCATCATTTATACAATAAATGTATTAAAAATTTCTCATTGAAGAATAAGTTTAATCCACTTGACAGAATTTTTAACTGAAAATCATAGAAGCATAGATGCTAGCCTAAACTTTCACTGCTGCACTTCTAAAGAGACTGTGATTTTAAGTAAGAAGTGAAAGATCTCTAGTAAATCCTCTTAATCTCTCGGAGTCAAATGAAATATTATATCCATGCTGACCAGGCATGTGCAGGGCCTTAAAGAGAATTCATCTAGAACTTTCATGAAATAAAGTGGATTTATTAGAGCTGATCAGAAAGACCATACTTAGTCCCCTAAAAATATTTCATTATTTGCCAAGTAAATAATTTAAGAGACTTAGAATTGCCTTAGTAAAACCCTTGATAAGAAATTCATCACCATCCCTTAAAAAAAAAAAATTAAAAAAAAAATTCATCACCATCCCTTAATAATCAGGAATACAGGCCACCTAAATGAGATTTGTCTGAACCCTATATTATACAACCAAAAATCTACAGCAAATATAAGATTAATTGGTTTAGTTAAGCTTATGTTAAATGTACATTCACAACATTAATCTGGTCCATTGAGATTCAAAGAAACATTTTAATTCTTAAGAAGAATATAAATACTAAGAGAGCATGAATTTGTTCACATGCCCTGGAGTGAGGCAGAGCCCATGTAAACTGAGTTCAAGGTCTTGAGAAGCAATTTACTAGATAAAAACCTTTAGGAGTCACCAAACCAGGTCCAGAGGTTCAGGGGCTCTTCCTGACTGTGCTCAGGAGTGATCCCCGGCAGTGCTCGGGGAAACATTTTCGGATTGAACTGCGTTTGCCTGTAAGACAAGTTACCCCCGTACTATCTCTCCAGCCCCTGTCTGATTCTTGGAAAAAATAAAGTCAATGTCATAAAATATATAAATAAAACTTTTTTTATGAGGGGGACTGCTGGTGTCAGGGGGAGAGCTCAGTGGCTAGAGGCACAGGTCCTGCGTGGTCCTTTGGGCGTCCCTGATTGTGGCCCCAGTGTTCCCCAGCAGACCAGGCCTGAGCATCCAACTTCCCGGCACAGTTAGCCGTCTCCCCAGGAACGGTCCCCAGGCCCCCAGGAGAACAGCTTGGAGCCCCCTACTGAAGTTAAAAGGAGGCATACTTTATTTTTAAAAGAAATTAAAGGGGCCTGAAAGATAAATACAGCAGGTAAGGTGCTTGCCTTATACACGGCTGACCTGGGTTTGATCCCTGGCACCCCATGTAATCTCCCGAGCCCTACCAGGAGTAATCCTTAGGTAGAGAGCCAGAAGCCCTGAACACAGCTGGGTATGGTCCCAAAACAAAACATACATAAGAACCATATTAAAATAATCACGGATTAAAAAAATCATTGCTGAGACAATGGAACAGAGTAAGACTGTATATTAGAGGATCCTGATTTAATACCAGGTGTAATTGTTTTGGGGCCACAAACTGCGGTTACATAAGACAATGGCATTTTTAGGGAGATAATGTCATGAAGTCTTTTACTTACTTTCAAAAGTTCAAGGGGGAAAGTTTGCAATATCTGCATAAAGTAAAACAGGTAAATCTAGGCAAGGGGAAAAGATACAATATCATTCTTTCGGTTTTTCTTTGGTTTTCAATTATTTCAAAGGAAAAGTCTGGGAAGATAACTCTAAAAACAAATGCTCAAAAGCAGAAAAAAAGTAATTCAATTTGGGGAAGGAAACCAAAGGGAAATGGGACATGTGCACGGAAGACATTCACACTCCCGGGCTTTGACGATGCTCATCGGCACTGACCAGGCTGCGTGCCCAGTGAACACACGACTTCACTAAGCGAGGGGCAGCATTTCTGCGGCTGACTGTTTTGTTGTTTTTTGTCTCCCAGAGGAATAGCTAGGCCTCAGTTTCAAGCAGTTGGATTTTGAATAAAGAAAATTAGACCTTGTTTACAATGGGCTCTCTTACCAGCTCTATTACCAGTGGGCTCTCTGAAGCACAGAACACAAAAGCAAGATTAAAATCTACTGCTACAATATGTAGAAACAATGCTGGCACTAACCCTGCGGAGATGATCCTCTTCTACTTCTAGCTCATTCCTGAACGTGGGAACCACCTCCCTGCCTTCAGTCCAGTACATCCCTCGCCTTCTGTCTGACACCATACAAGTTTTACTTTGTCCTGGCTCCTGCTGCCTACGCCTCGCAATGGATGTGACACTGACAGGCGTGTTGTAGGAGGGAATTTTCTGCTCCCATTCGGAAATACAGGAAGCTACAGAAATGCTGCTGCAAGAGTTAGAGCGCCTATGTGGCTGTGGCTGGCTCATGAGTTGCTGGCCGTTCGGAATCTGAGCAATATAGTTACTAGAAAGCTAAAAAAATCGAAAAGAAATGAATGAGCAAGACTGAACACTGAAACAGTTACTTTTCTATATGCTTAGCACACAAAGAGACACTATTTGTACTAATACTGCACTAAGAATTTTTACTACTAACAAAAATTTGGAATAAACTTTCACTCAACTTGTGCTTAAACTACATTTTAAAACATGTGTAAATGTGAGAAATATAAACATAAAAAACTGGTTCTCATAAAAACAGTGATTTAATTGGAACACATCTTCCCTTGTACCCATTAACTGCAGGCACACTTACAGGGACTGGAGACGGAGAAACAGATCTCTGAGTGACTCTTTCTCGGTCCCGCTCCCGAGAGGGTCTCTCTGGCTTCTCGGCTTTAGGCTCAGTGACTATTGCCTTCAATTGTTTCAGCTTTTCGTCTTTGACCCAGAGTTTGTTTTGCATCTCCAGCTGTTTGGCTGCCACCCGACGTTCCTAGAGGTTATCAAGGGCAATACACAACTTAATTCAGTGATCACAAACAAGCACACTGGGTTACCTCAACATCTGATTTCCTAAGGAAGACATGTTCCAACTCTTCCTGTGCTATTTATGTGTCAGAAGTGCTGATTCCCGTCATGGATTAGAAAGGGCGTTTCCTAATGAACAGTGGCTACCACTGCTATAGACCAGAGCCCTGTTCGACAAGGACGGGCTTTCAGAGTCTGACCGTCTGAATCACTCTCGCTCTCGGCAGCACTGCAGGGCCGACACTCACGCATTCCTTCTCCCATTTCATCGTCGTTTCTGTCACCATGCCCTGCAACCTAGCCTCCAATCTCTTCTTATCGGAAAACTGCCGCTGAAGTTTTTGATTCTGTGTTTCAAGTTCCTGCTGCAGATTGCGTTTATCTTCTTCATATATAGTAGTTGTTTTTTCTAGGATTTCAATCTGGAAAGGCAGACATATTCAATATTGGCGATGTAAAATATCGTGTAGTTAAAAGTTATAATTAACTTCCTCTGAAAACTATCTTGTCCCTAAGTTTAATGCCTAAAACTATTATTTAAGCTATCTTCAGAATAGACTCCTGGGTCAGAGATACAGTACAGGGGTGAGGCACCTGCCTTGCATGCAGTGAACCTAAGTTTGTTCCCACCACCCAATATGGTCCCCAAGGAACAGAGCCTGGAGTCAGCCCTAAGTATTGCCAGATGTGGCCCCAAACCAAAATTAGAATATAGACTACTGTGCTGGTTGAGATTGTTTCTCTCCAGAATGAGTATATGCTCCTAAATCCTCTGCAAATAAGAGAACATATATTGCAAGTTATAGTCAAAAAGCATATTGTAACCAAAGCTAAACTCTGAAAAAGTCTCCTAGGATCTCCCTTGTTAGGGCCAGAGAACCTACTCTTAAATTGCTGAAGTGTAACTCATAAAAAATTATCCCTCCAAGCATTTCACTCACATTTCCTGTTTGGTTGTTTTTTGGTGTTTTTTTTTTTGGGGGGGGGGAAAGAAAGTGGAGAATACAGGATAGAATATAAACGTTATAAACCAAATCATTAACTCTCAGAAAGCAGTGGTTACAGCCCCAGATAGCAAAACAGCCAAGTCAGAGACCCATACTAAATGGCCATTATAACAGCACCCAAAACCCAAAACTAACCTTATATTCTAAAGTTCTGTTTTTCTTCTCCAGTTGTTCTATTTCCAATTTCTGTCCTGAGATCACCTTTTCTTTTTCATTTAGTTTTCCTTGAATGTAGTTTTCTTTATTTAAAACAGTACTGTCAAATTCTTGCAACAAAGTTTTAAAATGTGTTGCTGAAACAAAAGCATACAGGCCAAGTTTACTCTAAACTGTAGAAAAATGAAATCAACTTTGTTTACCAATACTACTGAGTGGCAGTAATCAGAAAACAAGGGCTGGGGAAATGGTACAGTGGGTATGGCATTTACCTTGCACACAGCCAGCCTAGGTCTGATCACGGGTTACACCATAGGGCCCCTACCTCACGCGCTGCCAGGAGTGATCCCTGAGCACAGAGCTAGGAGTAACTCCTAAGCACCACTGGTTATTCCCTCCCCCGCCAACAAAGAAAACAAGTTTAGAAGCAAATCAAAAGACTGCTTCTCAGTTCTACAAAAGACATTCACTGAAACTGTTAAGGAAAATGCACTCTTTCCTTTTGCACTATGATATCCCCTTTCCAATTATCAAATAATTGGCTTCAGAAATAAAAACACAAAAACAGAGCTAACACTAGATTAAGATCAGTTAATTCCTAGCCAAAGTCTGGTTGTGTGACTTGTGCAAACTATTTATCTTTCTGGGCACATTTCCTTATTTTAAATGGGAGATTAAAGACCACTCATCTCACATCTTACATAAAGCTTCCAATGAACTGATGAAAACCACAGACACCTACACTATCTGGGGGCCAGGAAGTCGCTCAAAGAGTCACTACTTCTACCAAGAGTGCAGCTCCTGAGCTGGGTGTGCCCTCAAAACAAAATCCAAAGGAGCAGTAGATGCATTTACAGAGCATTTACTCTGCCCAGGCCGGTCACTATTCTGACTTCCACACTGCCACTCACCCGCTCTCACAACCTTAGAGCTGAGCAATTACAGTTCACATTCCGCAGGTAGGCAACTAAGAGCCAGAGGACCAGGTGATTTACCCAAAGACCAGATTATTGACGATGTTAAAAGCCTTTCAATTAGTGGTAGGAACATTTACCTGTTAACTCTAAAGAGAGAAGGACTCACATTTTTCTTTCATTTTATTTTCTCTGAATAAAAAAAAAAAAAAACCCAGTGGGGTCACAGGTTACTGTCACTGTCATCCCATTGCTCATCAATTTGCTCGAGTGGGCAGCAGTAACATCTCCATTGTGAGACTTCTTGTTACTGTTTTTGGCATATTGAATATGCCACAGCTCTGCGTGTGGGTGAGATACTCTCAGTAGCTTGCCAGGCTCTCCAAGAGGGGCGCATGAATCGAACCTGGGTCAGCCGCGTGCAAGGCAAATGCCCTACTGCTGTGCTATCGCTCCAGCACTTAAGGAATATGCCTTCTTGTAGATGTGACCACAAGGTCTCCTGAGCACCATCAGGTACAGCCTGGAATCAGAACATCATGGCACCATAGTGGACATGGAACTACCAGCTCAGTCGTCTGGCCAGACAGGTAAGAAACTTCTTGCTAAGTGCACAGCTAAAAATCCTTTTCTAAAGATCTATGCTGGTCTTTCCGCCGATGCTGCTGCTCGAGCAAGATCGTGGAGCCCAAATGAACTACTTTGGACACCAGCAGCCCACTGAAATACCTCCAGACTGTGAACTGAGAGTTTACCCCAGGCTGCGACAGTGGGAAAGGGTTTCTCTCTCTAGGCTTTTCCATCTTATGAGCACCACAAAAGGGGAGTAAAAGCTTGCAGTGATGTAATTTCTGGCAGAATTTTCCCTGGACTTTATACAGAAATCCCAAACCGCGCGGCCGCTATTGCAGCCGCACAACCTAATATCTTCTAATTATCAGCAATATGAAATGGTTCCTTTTTAGCGGGTCAGACTTTGGGGGGAAAATCCAAACAAGAATAGTGAGTCTTTTGTTGAAATATTGAAGGTAATCAAAGTAGCAGCCATTTCTCTACACTGTAAACTAAGCCATAACCCCACGCCGGCCGAGGAGAAGAAATATCCTTCTTTCTCGGATCTCTTCCTTTCTCTGGAAGAAATGCACCATGGTGTCAGCCATATTATGATGTCTATTAAGCAGGCATGAACTTGGTGGCTCGGGAACAGGATAAAAAAAAAAAAAATTATTATGTACTTGGAACAGTGGGACACTTGGGCAGTCTCGAGCCGGGGCCGATACCAGCGCATGCTACACCGAAATTCCACCCGGGTAGGCACATTTTTGTGCAGCCACCTAGCTACTGATATACCAGAATCCGGAAACCAACTAGACTACTTTTAGTCCCAGAAACTGCTTGCAGACATGCTGCTAGACTGTCAACTAAGCCATAGCTCCACGCTGGCTGAGGATGGGAAATAACCCTCTTTCTCGTATTTTTTTCCCTTTGTTGGGCGGCGTGGCGTCAGTCATATTATGAGGATTACTAAGCAGGCATGAACTCAGTGGCGAGGGAAGGAGGGAAAAAAAAAGTTATGTACTTGGAACAGCGGGACTTAATATCTCTTCATTCTCAGCAATGGAAAACTAATTATCAAATGCTTCCTTGGCAGTAGGACTGTCTTTTTTTGGGGGGGGGGGGGAAATCCAACAACAATAGTGAGTTTTGTGTTGAAACATGGAATGTAATCAAGGTAAAGAGAAAACGAAGTGAAATTTATCAGTTCCATGGGCGGGGGCGGGGGGGAGGGGCGGGTGGTATACTGGGGTTGTTGGTGGTGGAATATGGGCACTGGTGAAGGGAAGGGTGTTTGAGTATTGTATAACTAAGACATTGGCCTGAGAACTTTGTGACCTCCCACATGGTGATTCAATAAAAAAAAATTAAAAAAAAAAATAAAGATCTATGCTGGTGGCATAGAGAACTCAGATTTATTTTAACTTTACAGGGCTAAAACAAATGCACATTTTATACTGTTAAAAAAGAAAATGGTGTGGTGGGGCCAGAGTGATAGAACAATGGGTAGGGCATTTGCCTTGCACACGGCTAACCCGAGTTCAATTGCTGGCATCCCCCTCTCTGCTGCCCCCTGTCCCCTACCAGCACCAATGGGAGTATTCCTGAGTGCAGCACCAGGAGTAATCCCTGAGCATTATCGGGTGTGGCCAAAAACAAAACAAAACAAAACAAAATGATGGGACAGTACAGCAGATAGGGCGCTTGTGTTGCACACAAGCAGACTGGGCTTGGCCCCCAGTATTCCAGAGTCTCCTGGGCCCTCTGGGAGTGATTCCTGAGAGCAGAGCCAGGGGTAGGTCCTGAGCACCACTGGGTATGGCCCCAAAAAAAGAGAAAAAAACGGAGCGACAGTACAGTGGGTAGTAGGGCATCTGCCTCGCACACAGCCAACCGGAGTTCACTCTCCACATTCAGATGCTCTGCCCCCACCAGCCCTGCCAAGAGTGAGCCCCGAAAAGCTGCTCCAAAAATAAACAAAAGGCCCAAGACAGAGGCGCGGATGCTAAACTCACCAAGTCCTACTACCTGTGGTATTAGCACAGTTGAAACTGTGATGTCGCCCTCCCCCGGGAATGCCGTCCTAACTGGTCAGTGCAGTTTGCTAGTCAGTACCGAGATGTAATCTTTCCCACTCTCCAAAGGAAAACGGGATAATTGGTCACAAGGTCTTTATCATTCCCACATTTCCCAAAGGTCGCTTACTCAAGCCTGAAATAATTCTCAGCACCTATCTCGCCATTTTTCCTGCCTAAAAAATCATCCCATTGTGTCAGAAAGGCAACAAAGGGGGGAAGGCGCTGGCCTTGCGCGTGGCACTACGTGATTCGGGAGCACTGCCAGCAGGGTCCCTGAGCAGAACTAGTAAGAAGCCCTGAGAACCACTGGGTGCCGTCCCCAAATGAAAATAAGCAGACAAATAAAATAAAAAACTTTGATTAGACCAGGATAACTCCGCGGGCTGAGCACTTGCTTTGGAAGCAGAAGGCCCAGGTTCAGTACCTGGCTTCTCACGGTATCCCAGCACCACCAGGGGCAACCCCAAAGCACTGAACTAGGAGGACCTCCTAGCACCAGGTGTGGGCCAAATAAAGGCAGTCATAACTTTCAGTCAGCATGTCATTTTACAGTGCCCTTACCTTGTTTGTTAAACTCATCAACCATTATCTGCCGTAGGTGGTGTCGTTTCTCTAATGCTTCAATCAGTTTGGGAAGAGTCTGCTCATCATTGACGTCCAGAATCTCACAGGAAGGTAATGGTGGAAAGCTCTGTAGAACCACATCTGTAACCAGCAGTTCTGTATTGATACAGAAAATCACCCACAAACGTTACACAGGAGGGATAGAGCATGGTACAGTGGGTAGAACTCTGGCCTTGTATGTGCCCAACCCAGCTTTGAAGCCCAGCCAGGAGTCCCAGCACTGCCAGGTGTGGCCCAGGGGGGAGGCGGGGGAGGGGGAGGGAGTTACACAGAAGAACTTACTCGACCAAGTCCAACACTGAGACTAAGGCCCCAGTTCAACTAACATGCACCTTCTCTAGTGGACTCAACAATACTTCTGTAATGGCTGGCGAGCTAGTACAAGGGTTAAGGCGCTTGCCTAACATGTGGTCGGAGTCAGGTAGATCCCTGGCATCCCAAATGATCCCCGGGCACAGAACAGAGAGAAAAGCACTGCCAGTTGCCAAACTCCACCCCCCACCCCAGATAAAATAAATGTTGCAGGCCTAGAGAGGCGGCTCGGTGGTAGAGTACCTTGAGATAGATGCTGAGAGGTTGACCCCTGCTCTGCCCTCCACGCCACGTATGAATTTGTGACCCCCAAATCCAAAATGATGAATTTCAAGTGCACCCCAAAGAGTTGTATGCTGCTCCTAAAAACTGCAGCAACTATGGCAGTCATCACAACCACGGGGCCAGGGACTGGAGGGGAGGCTCTGGCTTTGCGTGTGACCCAAGCACGGCCAGGGGTGAGTCCTGAGCAGAGCCAGGGACGGCGCCTTCGTGCAGATAGGTGAGACAACCCCGCCCCCCAAAAAACAAAAAAAAAACCAGTAAAAAACACCTAAACAAACAGGAGAATGTTGGGGGGATTTAAATGGAACAAATAACATTCATGTTTTGCCTGTTTTCTTGGAACTTGGTTTGTCTGTCTGGGGTCATGCCCATTGGTTCAGGACCATGGAGTGCTGGGTCTCAAACCTAAGGCTTCAGCATTTCCCCCATCCTTAAGAACTTATTTCTTAAGAGAAAAGGATGTAATTCCTTTAAACAAAATAGATGAAAAGGAAAAAGAGGGGCAGAGGGGAGAGCCTAAGTGCAAGAGAGCTTAGGTGAAGATACAGGGTGACTCCCTGGCAGTATCTGGTCCCACAAGCACTGCTGATCACGGCCCTGCTGGCCCCTGCCGAGTAGCTGGGAGCCCTGCGGGCCCCTGCCTCCAGTGGCCCTATTCTAAAGGACAGGGCAAGAAGAGATAGCTTAGGGGGTGGAGCACATCGCTTGCCCGCAGGAGGCCCAGGTTCAATCCCTGGGACCACATGACCCTGTGCACTGCTGGGAGTGACCCCCAATACTGAACCAACAGCCTTGTGTGATCCAAATCCAAGTCAAAAAGAGACACAAACTGTGGGGCCTGAGAGACAGTACAAAGATTAAGGCACTTGCCTTGCATGCAGCCGGCCCTGGTTCCATCCCTGGCACCACACACGGTCCCCTGAGCACTGTCAGCAGTGATCCCTGAACACAGAGCCCAAGGTAAGCCCTGAGTACTGCTGGGCGTGGGCCCCCCAAGCTCACCCCCACCTCCCAAAAAAGAGACACATGGTGACTAGTTGCAAGCAAATGATTTGCCTTCAGGGCCAGAGCACAGCAGGTAGGGCGTTTGCCTTGCATGTGGCTGACCTGGGTTCAATCCTCTGGCATCCCATATGGTCCCTCAAGCACTGCCAGGAGTAATTCCTGAGTGCAGAGCCAGGAGTAACCCCTGAGCAACACTGGGTGTGACCCAAAAAGCAAAAAAAAAACAATTTGACATCAAATCATACCGTCTCCGACTGGACCAGCCCGAACCTGGTTTCTGTACCGTCTTCCAGGTGTCAGACCACAGATAGCCTTGTCTGCTGGTCTTGTCACTTCGACTTCTTGAGTCACCTCTGCAAATCTCATGACTTGCTAAGATACGGAACAAATGTAATGTTATTTGGTTTCTTTTGGGTAATAATTGAACATTCACAACACACACACACACATATATATACATATACATGTACGTATATATGTATATACATACATATATATGTATATATGTACATATATGTACATATATGTATATATGTACACAGATATATATACACATATCTCAAAGTCCTTCAGAAATTATCAAATGAAACAATTTATCATTGGTTCACTTTTATAGCTATGTTTCTGCTTTAACTTTTCTAAATGTTCAAAATGTTATTTTCACATTTAAGTTATTTGTGCTTTCTATACAAATACTGATAAACAATTAGGATAAACAAAGTTACCAGGCTCTCTTCATAATCTTCAGCCTTCGGGTTCACACACACGATCATGCGCACTTGTCCTTCCCCATCAAAGTAGTTCTTGAACAGATGGGTCAACTTTGAGTCTCGGTACGGAACCATCTATAAAATACATTCAAATTCAGAAGCATGAGCAGGGCTGGAGAGAGGACAGCGGGAAAGGCACTCGCCTTTCACGTAGTGACCCAGGTTCAGTCTTCAGCACCACATACGGTCCCTTAGTCTCTCCACAGGAGCACAGACCCAGTGAGTAAGCCCCGAGCACCACCAGGTGTGTGCCAAAACCAAAAAAATAAATAAGCCAAAATAAGGCAGAAAAGTTCAAACAAGCGAAACTATACGAGAAGGTGCTGCACGACAGACCTGCTCAACAAAGGCACAGTTCAGCTATGCTTCCTTGTCATCCACTGAGATGGGCAGAAAAGAGCAACCTCCAGCCTGATCCTTCAGTGTCTTCCACATGGTCTAACCGTGGAGCATGGCGACGGGCACTGGAGCAGATAAGATCCGACCTTGCAAAGCGGTTCCAAAGCAAGGCCCTGAGAAGGGAATGTCTGGGCAAAGTTGCCAAGAACAGGGTGTCAGCACCAGATACCCGGCCTTGAGCTTCACTAGACCTCCTAGTCACATGAGCCCAAAACACAGGAACTGTCACGTATGTTTAGCAAGTCATCCAAACTGCAGCATCTAGCCATGATTGGGATTGGTCCGGGGCAAAGCAGAGTGGGAAAGGTGACAGGCCATTAGTGCTAAACTTTATGTGACTGGGCCTTCCTGTAAGCCGAGGCCCCCTATAAAATGTGTGTATTTGGCAGTAAAATGAACAGTTACCGGCTGCTTCCGAAGGCTGTTTCTCCACGTGCCCATCATCCTTCGCCCTGCATCTGCCCGAACCCGGCGCACAACAAGTCCGGCCACCGTCAGGGAAAACTGTTCCCCAACATTAACTATAAACATGCACGGCCAGCACAGGTTAAAACACCAACACGAAAAACATGTAGAAGCCCAAAGTTCAGTGAGCAAAACTCTCACCAGAGACACAAATACCAACCAGCTCAGCAAATCCTCCAACTTTAGTGGCACCATGACAGGGTGTTGAACTAAATCCACGAAACTCAGGTACAGGAGTAGCAAAGCACAAGAAAGTATGAGTCGAAATGCAAAAACTACTATAATCAGAAATGAAGAGCAGGGTAAGTGATATAAAAACCTCAACAGAAGTTCTGAATGGCAAACTGAGAGCAGCTGAGCAAGAGATCAAGGAACTCCATGATGAGAAGGAAACCACTATGAAATTGCAGTCTGAAATGAATAGCATACCAGAGAATTATGGGATGAGGTCAAGAGGAACAATATAAGGATCATTGGAGTCCCTAAGAAACTGTAGCACTGTCGTCCCGTTGTTCATTGATTTGCTCAAGCGGGCACCAGTAACGTCTCCATTGTGAGACTTGTTGTTACTGTTTTTGGCATATCGAATACGCCACAGAAAACTTGCCAGTCTCTGCTATGTGGATGGGATACTCTTGGTAGCTTGCCAGGCTGTCCGAGAGAGACGGAGGAATCGAACCCGGGTCGGCCACATGCAAGGCAAATGCTCTACCTGCTGTGCTATTGCTCCAGTCCTCCCTAAGAAACAGGAAGACAAATCTGGTGAAGAAACAGTAGATAAAGACTCAACAATGAATCTCTTAGAAGAGAGCGCAGAATGATGTCATAGAGATGCCTCCAGACCCCGCGCCAGCCTGTTTCGTTCCAGGCACAGCCACCAAGAGGAGGGCTAGTGAGTTCCCCTCCCCACCCCAACGGAGCCACCCCCAGCAGCCGAAAACCTCCAGAACTCAATCACACCAAGCTCACAGCTGATCTCCACACGCTCAGACAAGCCTCATCCATGCGTGAATCTATTCCTGGACCACATGGTTGTATTTGCAGCCATACCTCTCATACTTTTTTTTTTTTTTTTTTTTTTTGCTTTTTTTTGGGTCACACCACCCAGCGATGCTCAGGAGTTACTCCTGGCTTTGCACTCAGGAGTTACTCCTGGCGGTGCTTGGGGGACCATATGGGATGCCGGGGATCGAACCCGGGTCAGCCGCGTGCAAGGCAAACGCCCTACCCGCTGTGCTATCGCTCCGGCCCCAACCTCTCATACTTTATACCACTGATGTACCAAGAGTAGCACACCACATTTGATAGAGTTTAAAGTAGAAGGCAACCAATCTTAGGGGCAAATATATATAGATATGGATATATAGATAGATATATATATACACACATACAAGCTCACAAGGCTCAACCTTTAACAACATGTTGCTAATCTCTTGAAGAAGAGCTTAATGACTATTTGGTGATCTTCACACACTTTCCTCTAAGAAAACTTTTTTGGATCACTTAGCATATTATTCATAACAAGCAATACAAAGTAAATTACTTTGGCTCTGCTTTGGGGGCAGGGTTTGGGGTTCAGGATGGAAACTTTCAAAATATGGTGGTGGGAAGGTGTAATGGTGGTGTTTGAATATTAAATGTAATCAAAATTTTTTTTTTTTGCTTTTTGGGTCACACCCAGCAATGCACAGGGGTTACTCCTGGCTCATGCACTCAGGAATTACTCCTGGCGGTGTTCGGGGGACCATATGGGATGCTAGGAATTGAACCCAGGTCGGCCACATGCAAGGCAAATGCACTACATGCTGTGCTATTGCTACAGCCCGATTGTGAACAACTTTATAAAAATAAAATTTTAAAACAGAATATTTAAATCATCTATGATAATTTACCAGAGTTGAGGAATACAAGCACTGAGATTCAAGAGGCTCAAAGAGTCCCAGTGAAAACAGACATGATTAGGAAAATCCCACGACACACAGTACTCAAAATGATACAATCCAAAGATAGAATACTTAAAACAGCAAGATCAAATAGGACCTTCCATATAAAGGAAAGCCCATAATAGTCTCAGCAGATGTATCAAATGAGAATCTAGGAGCCAAAAGAGATTGGAGTGATCTAGTTCAAAAATTCAATGAAATGAACACCTCACCAAGAATACTCAATCCAGTTAGATTATCGTTCAGCTTTTGTGAGGTCACAAAATATTTGAGTGTTATGTGAAACGTGTGTTCAGTGACCAGGAGCTACCTCCCGTCCTCCCCAGCAGAGACAGAGACAGACAGGGGACCACAGCCTGATGGTAAAAATGGCCCATTTAAAGCAGAGCTGCTACTTATAGAATATCTGAGGGGAACTGAGGTATAGGACCCAGGTGTGATTGGTGATTTAGAGATTAAACATCTGGCAAAAGGCAATTCTCTTGAGATTAAAGCAAAACATTTGCTAAACAATTAAGTTTACTTCTTACCAATACTGGCAGTTGTTTGGACAAACACACTAAGAGACAAAGATCCCAAAACTTAGTTCTCTGGGCTCTGAGAGCAAGCAAGGCTTTTACCGTGAATCCCAGACCAAGTCTCCTCAGGCCAGTTCAGCTTGTCCTTCCCCGTGGAGGTCCTGCCTCTTAAGTGAAAACAGCTTGCATCAAGACCATGCATTTGTGCTTTCTAGATCTGATGCTGGAGTAGCTTCACCACTCGCCCCGGGTCCGTCCCACCCCACAGCGGGACCTCCCTTTTGGGGTGTTAGGAACTACAGCAACTGAAGCCCGAGTCAAGTAATTATGACTAATGCCCAGAAATAGATATATTTCAGAGTCGATCAACTCCCAAATACTGGCAGCATAGCATTAACGGTCTTTCTGTGTTTAACCAAAGAGCACTGCTCTACAGTAAAACATAAAAAGGCTATAGGAAAACTAGAAAAGCAAGCACAAATACTCGGCACTTCAAATACAAATCACTACAAAGTCCAGAACTACCAGAAAGTTTTGGCTTAGAAGTAATCAAGACTGACTTGGGGAACTGAGACAATGAGAGGTAAAACACAAAGGAAAGGTTAAAGGCAAACTTAACTAAATGAGGGATGTTAGACGAGCATGGAAAAGGGGAAATCCACTGATGAAACCTAAAACACTTAGGGTTAATATCATCCTACAAGCTTTGAAGGAATCAGAGAGCTTAATGGACAGGCAACAATGTAGAGGACTAACAGGATAAATATCAGTTTTGCAAGAAGCATTAAAGAGCTCTTAAGACAGGACAAACTTTCCATCATGTGGCACCGAGTGTGGTACTCAAAACTGGTGGATATGACTGTCTTCTACTAGGCTAAAAGAGGTTAAAAACATAGCAATCATCACATATGAACTTTTAAATTTATTTTCTGATAATTCTATTTTTTGTTTATTTTATTGGAGCAAGTAATGTGAAATAAATCTGTTATATACCAGCAAAAGGGGCAGGTATATAGAAGGGATGAAAGGAGCCTAAAGAGGAACACTGGTGGGGGACTAGTGTGAACAGTGTATGCTTCAAACACTATGGGCAACTTTGAAATAATAATGAGTTGAATTTTCTCTCAAAAAACAAAAACTTCTGGAACGGCCATGATCCCAAAGACTCAAACAAATCTCAGAACCCAGCAGCTTTTGGCAGAAATCCCTCCAGATTAAATTATTAAAATTCCAGGATTCCAAAATCATATGCTATTCATAATCAGCAATAGAAAACAAAGTGTCTAATGTTGCCTTTTCGGCAGATCTGAGTGTTGGGGAAAAATCTCAGTGGTGGGTCCGGAGTTGAAATATTGAATGCAATCAAAGTAGAGAGAGAGAAATGTGGAATCCACCTGCCACACAGGGAGAGGGTGGGGATGGGGTTTTGGTGGTGGAAAATGTTCACTGGTGAAGGGACGGGTGTTTCATCATTGTATGACCGACACTTAAACCTGAAAGCTTTGTAACTGCTCTCACGGTGATTCAATACATTTTAAAAAAACAGTCAAAACTTTTTGAATTATACAAACATTACCAGCTACTGCTTACCTTGTTGGTTCCACACATTTGATTCTCTCTCAGGACCTCCATGCAGGTCCTCAGCGTCATCAATGACTGATTAATGTTTCCTGACAGAAAAACAGATACAGGAGACAGCATTTTAACCTCTATACTATCTACTTCATCAAAGGAAACCACACATTTTTGGAAGGCCAGAGCCCAACCCACCTAACATATGATTTTTAAAATGTGATTATTTCGGAGGGGTTCAGAGAGACAGTACAGTGGGTAGGGAGCCTGCCCGGCATGCAGCTGGGTTCAGTTCCCAGCACTACTTATGGTTCCGGGCCCGGCCAGGAGTTATCCCTAACTGCAGGACCAAGAGAAGCCCTGAGTACTGCTAGGTATAGCCCAAAAGAGAAATAGAAACTTAAAAAAAAATAATTAAAAAAAAAGTAAAAATAATAAAATTTCAGAATAATTTTTTATAGTTTATTGCTGATCAAGACATTTATGTCTATACTACTTGACATTTTTTATTAGTCCTGGCAGACATTTATGTAAGGCCTTAATTTAAAAAATAAATAAAAAGATAAAAGTCCTACTCACTGTAGTATCTCTCTGGCCACATAACCTTTTCTCCCACATTACGTCAACCATTTCTCTATTGGCAAAACCTGAGCCTATAATCCTCAAATCAGATCTCTCTTCTTCCAAATCTACGTCCCTCTGCATCAGTTATTAAAATTATTATATTATAATAAAACTTAGATCCTGAAAATGAAACAAGACAGCAGCTTTCTTATTCCCCAGAACAGATTTTTTTATCCACCTTCCCCGTATTAGTCTTCCTCCTTAGCACCCTCAGACCAGAGTTCTGTGGACTGTAGCCTCCGTGTGTTTTCACTAGGAATTATTTAATCTCTGTTACTTTCAATTACTAGGGTATTGCTACTTGGATAAAACAACTTCAGCACAAGCTATGAATTGCCCCCCACATACACTTTAAAATGCTCTTTTCCTTATCAAGGTCTTGATCTGTCCTTTTCCTTACTTTCAACACCCAGGTGGCTCTGTTTCCTAACTAGTGCTCTGTGAAGCCTGACTTCCGCCTCCAGGCCATAAAACCGCTTATTATCTCAATTAACTGCTTTCCATATCCTAGACTTGCCCCAGGTATACTAATTCTCCATACTGGAGAGAAGATCTGTGTAAATTGCTAAACCTGCATTGACTTTGAGGGCAAATTGATATCTTCATGTAAGTGTCTTCCCCATGAATTCTTCCACTAGGCCCTCTTCATGCACACACCCTCATCAGATTCGTCCCAGGAACCTGTGTGGCTCCCAGGCCCTCTCCTGAAGCAGCCTGTCACCTGCCTATCTCTTGCACTGGACACAAGGGAAGGGCGCCCTCCTATGTTCTATTTCACACATACACAAACACTCTAGAAGTGTTACTAATCTTAGGCTTAACAAAAACACATAGGTTACTTCCCTTCAGTTCTCTTTTGTTCATTGTTTTTCCACTACTATGTATATTGGGTCATCTGCTAAGTCACTTGATTTTAAGGACCGAGTACTGACTATACCAGTAATAGTTCTAATGGACTCTCTCCATACAAATATTAATTTTCTGGGGTGAGAAAGGACCTCCAGTGTTGCTGGGGGCCACGGGAGGGTTCAGAGGCAAAGTGGGATCTAAAATGAAACCTGGGCCTTGTATGCGCCAGGGATATAAGACGATACTTTGCGCTATTTCCCTAGCCTTATATTAGTCATATTAATCACTTTTTCTCATTCTTAAAGAAATCAATTGCTGTATTGATACCAAATCAATATAATTTTTAAAAAATTGCACTGGCCACTAAACCAAGCTTCTAAATTATCAAATTGAAGATAATTATACTTATCACTTCCAATAAGCAGGTAAGAAATTACACTACAAGTGTTCAGAAAGTTTGACAATGAATAAGAGCTCTGCTTAGCTCACCTGCTTCACGTAACCTATTTCCTTCTGCTTTTGTCCGGTTAGTTCTTTCGCTTCCAGCGAGATCTACCAAGGACAGCTGGCTTATAGAGATTTGTTCTTTCTCCTAAAGGATCACAAAGACAATTATAAAATAGGATATAAGAGTTTTGTAACATTCTTTGAGTTCATATGGTCCCTGGATCCCCACCAGGAGCAATTTGAATATCTTAAGTATATTCAAACCAACAAGTTGTCTTACGAATATAATATTTGCACAGTAAAATTTTAAAGTATGGCCAAAAGAAATATGTTTGCAGGGAGAGTTTGCTAAAAGAAGGTAAATTTACTGATGGCACTAAAGAGTTTTTCCATTATCTGGTCTTTATCATGATACTATAAGCTCTATAAGAGCAGGGGCTCTATCTTTAACCACTTATTCCAGCACCTTGAACAGGACCCTAACAGTCAACAAATGTCTACAAAAAAAGTGAGTCTAGAGGGGTCAGAGAGATAGTACTGAGAGGAGGGCACTGGCCTTGAATGCAGCAGTCCCAGGTTCAGATCCCCAGCACCACACGAGGTCCCCCAAACTATGCCAGGAGTGGTCCCTTAGTGCAGTCGGGAGTAAGACCCCCGGCACCACTTATGGTCCTGCCAAGCACTGCCAGGAATGATTACTAAGCATTGCCCAAAACCAAATCCAGAGTCTATGGTAGCCTGATTTAGAAGCACTTTCTAGCGACCTTTAATGGGATGCTTACTATAGCCAAACAGTGGGCTAAAAGCTTTACGTTTACATGCACTACCTTCTTAAATACTCACTACACCATGAGGAATTAAGACCAGACAGCTAGTCCTGCCACCAAGATGTGATCCCGGGGGCCGTACATGTGTGCGGCTTCTCCGCAGCTGCACGAGCATGACTCCAGACACCAGCTAAATTTTTCAGCATGGGCAGCTCCTCGCAGAATGTCTCCAGACTGAGAACTAAGCCGAGGCCCCATGCCCGCCCAGGAGGGGAAAGGTATTTCTCTCTCGCCTCTTCCTTGCCAGGGGTGAAGGGCGTGGTGACCGCCATATTATGACAACCACAGATGGGGTTTACAAGCTTGCAATGATCCAATACCTGGAAGAAATCTCCCTGGACTTAGTTGCTAAAGTACAGAAATTCAACCTTATATCCCTTCACAATAGGTCTGACTCTAGTGAGGTACTCCTAACAATAATAGTGAGGTTTGTGTTGAAATATTGAATGTAACCAAAGTAAATAGAAAGTGAAGTGAAATTTATCAGTTACAAGGGAGGGGGGCGGGGGGGGCGGGATGGGAGGTGTACTTTTTTTGGGTTTTTTTTTTGTGGTGGGATATGGGCACTGGTGAAGGGATGGCTGTTTCAGCATTGTATAACTGAGACTTAAGCCTGAAAGCATTGTAATTTTCCACATGGTGATTCAATAAAAAAATAAAAATTAAAATAAATAAATAAATAAAAGACCAGAGAGCTAGTAACCCTTGTGGTCCTCAGTATCCTGTCATACCATCTCCTTCTGCCACCTGGAATTCTTTAGCACTGCAGCACTGTCATCTGTTGTTCATCGATTTGCTCGAGCGGGCACCAGTAACGTCTCCATTATTATGAGACTTGTTACTGTTTTTGGCATATTGAATACGCCACAGGTAGCTTGCCAGGCTCTGATAACATAATTTCAAGACATTTTGATCATTCATCTTGACAGTTTAAAGTGATGAACATTCATTTTCCAGATCAAACACTCGCACAAATTGGTAAAGAGAGGTTTGTCGCACAGGATGGAGGAGTAAACAGTGATCAGCAGACGGAAGGGCCCTATTTGGCCTCAGCCAAAGAAGAGACCATTTGGAACAGGACACCTAAACAGTGTCATCCCTGAAAATTTACTTTCTGACATCTTAGTCATGAGCAAAATCTCCACGTATAAAATGAGTCTTCTACAGTGAAACTAATCATTCTTATTTCATCTCCTCTAGTAAAAAGGCTGATAGCCAGAGCACCTAGCCACCCTTGGTTAGATCTCTGGTCCCCCACGCCTGCCAGTAGATCAGAGCCTCGCCAACTATGGCCCAAAATCGAAAACTCCCTCCCATATAAATTAATTTGAGCCATATTCACTGCAACAAAGATTTAACTTTAAGTAAAATTTAAGTCCAGAAATTAAGGATTTAATTAGAACGAGGATCCTCACACTCCGTATTTACCTGTAGGACATTGTCTCCATCTGCATTCAAGGGCGCCTGAACCAATTTAATGTTGAATACACTATGTGAACGGCTGGACTCGCGATTCAAGTGGGTGTTCGCAATGCGCCTCTTCTTCTGGCCTACGAGGACAGAAAAATCACTAATCAGTCTCAGCTCAGTCATTACACTAAATCACAAAGTACGACTGTCAAATTAGGCGAGAAACTCTCAGGATTATATTAGGAGTTTATATATTTCTCATTCTCATTCTCAGTCTTTGTCTCTAACCTCTCCAGAAAACTTCAAAGGCCTCCTCTGTTGATTTCACTTCTACTTCTGTACATCCTGCAACATACATGTTACGGTTCATATCTTCACGAAGCACTTTAGATTGAGGAATTCTATGGAAAAGGAAAAAACAGTTTTTCAAATGATGAGAAACCAATGCTAACTTAAGACGGAAAAGACCAGGAGAGCCAACAACTATCCTTTCTACAGGAAAAAGCCCAAGCAAGACTCCAGGAAAATACTCGACGTGGATAAGTATACAGCTCGACAGTCAGGATTAGTTACACAACAGGACGATAGGAGCCTATTTTATTCTACAGGCATTGCTCTAAATTGTTCTAACAAAGCACATAAAACTAGAGTTCACAGCAATGGTACAGCAACAACACAAGCACAGGGGGGCATTAAAATCTAGCATTTTCCTGATTTTCACCGATCAACAGATCTGGCTGGCTCTTTCCTCAACGCCAGCCGGCATAGAACAAACTCTGACAGTTTGGGATAGCCAGGAGTGGGAATCCTTTCACATGGTTTGGTTGGTCGAGTTTCAGTCTCTGTGAGAGGAAAGGGTGGGAACGGGAGCTGCCTGTTGGCCTCAGTTTTGTGCATGGTGGGAGAGAAACATCTACTCGCCGACATCACTCGGTAAATGGTAGATTTTTCAGGAAGCAGGGAGGGGCACAGAAACAGCAGCCAGCCCAGCACCCAGGATAAACCACCTCATGCAAACATGCCACAGACTCCCACACCACTAGTACAGCTGCACCCTCTAAAGAAAAAGTCTCTTCACATACACAAACTCAGTGTTCCTCATGGGTGTGCTGCAACTGTTCCACCTACCAAAGCAATAAGGAATAAGTCACTGATTCTCCCGCAGTCAGCTCCTAGCAACAGGTACAGGTAAGAGTCTCAACACAGGCTCTTTAAAAATCCTCCACTTGAGCCAGAGAGGTAGGACAAGGGTTATGGCGCTTGCCTTATACACGGTCACCTCAGGTCAGTTCCCCAGCTCCACACATGATCCCCTGAGCACCACCAGGAGTGATCTCTGAATACCATGTAGTATGGCCCAAAAGAAATGTAGCACTGTCATCCTGCTGTTCATCCATTTGCTCAAGCAGGAACCAGCAACGTCTCCTTTGTGAGACTTGTTGTTACTGTTTTGGCATATTGAATATGCCACAGGTAGCTTGCCAGACTCTGCCATGCAGGCAGGATACTCTTGGTAGCTTGCCGGGCTCTCAGAGGGATGGAGGAATCGAACCCAGGTTGGGCGCATGAGAGGCAAATGCCCAACCCACTATGCTATCGCTCCAGCAGGCTGGGCTGGCCCAAAAGAAAAAGGAAAAAAAACAAAATAAAAAAACCCTCTACTTGCAAAATTTCTTCACAATGCTAGCCAACAACAACAAAAAAGCCAGGTTAAACACCAATCTAACAAGTGAAATCTGAATTTGGTGTCAAATAAGCAAGCGCCCTTTGAGTTTATTCCTGGAGTTACCAGGAGGCCAAAAATCATAAAAGTCACTGAACCATAAATCAGCAATGAACCCTTTATAAAATTCAGCAAAATGGGTACCCATAACAGACACTTTAAAACATGTGGTAAAGTGAGTCATTTATAACTTAAATATAAATAGGGGTACAAGTAAATACCTATTCTCACCGTACAGATGCCTGACTGTGTTGGGGGGGTGCACGAACCCAGCGCCCCCCACCCCCCGCATGAAATGTTCTCCACCTACCACTGAGTCACACCTTTGGCTCTAACCTGTTCTCATCTGAATGGATTTCTAATTCTAGTTGTTCCTCCAATAATGTTCAGTTACACAAACAAAAGTTAATTGTACAAGTCTTTGCACTTTTCTTGCTACCATAATAAAGACAACACTAAAGCTGAGCATTTAGCTAAACTGGCTCAGGAACCAGACCTAACTTTAGATGGATTACTGAGTCCACTCTGGTACAAATGCAGATCTCTTTTCTGGATTCCAGGCTGTGACTGACCCTCAGTGTCAGCAAGGAAGGACTCACAGAGATCTGGGAGGAGTCCTTCTTTGGGTTTTGGGGGTGACTACGCCTGGCTGTGCTCAGGGCTTAATCCTGCCCTTGCACTCAGGGATCACTCCTGTCAGGGCTTGGGGGACCACAAAGGGATCAAACTTGGGTTGGCTGCGTACAAGAACTCCCTGGCCTTACCCACTGTAATCTCTTTCTATCCCATTAATTTTTTTTTTCTGCTTCTTGGGTCACACAATGTATAGGGGTTACTCCTGGCTCTGCACTTAGGAATTACCCCTGGCGGTGCTCAGGGGACCATATGGGATGCTGGGATTCGAACCCGGGTTGGCTGTGTGCAAGGCAAATGCCCTATCCGCTATGCTATGACTCCAGCCCCATTAATCTTTTTTATTATTTTTTTTTTTGTGGTGCCAGGGATTGAATCTAGGCCTCACCCATGCAAGCCCGAATGCTGTATCATAGAGCCACAATCCCAGCCCGAGGTAGTCTTTAACCTCCAGTGGAATGAGTGACCCTGCAGATATGATGTCACACTGAGCAGTGAGGTGAGGAACAGCTGACAAACAGCACTATGCTGCCCCTGGTGATGACCAAGACACAGGGTTAATAGGCCACACATCCCCAGCCCTGTCAGGTCCTAAGAGGTCCAGGAAAGCACTTCCTTATACAATTAAGGGTCTTCTTAAAATATAGCCAGGGCTGAAGCTTTTAAATGTCTAGAACCAAGCATCGGTCCCTTATATGGGGGTGGGGGCGGGGGAGGAATCGAATACTCACTGAGGTAAAGTGATTTCCCTAAGCAGCTTTAAAAGGACTCCCTTCATCACTTACTTTGGCTTTATGGGATCAAACGGCGTCTCTTCCAAAAGATCATAGATATAATTGTTATATATTTCGATATAGGAGACAAATACACCATAAACACTGTCTTCATCAACTTCTGCTTTGCAAAATTCCTGTACATTTATCATATCTGCAAACTCTGGATCTACTTGTCGTCTGAAGGAAAGAAAGCCAAAAAGTCTCAGCTTAGATATTACAAATCAAAGTAAAAAATGAAAGATCCCACAGGCTGGAGAGTGTCCAGGGTACTCTGGGCTATCCCAGGCACTCAGCACAGGCTTATACAACCACCTCCTCCAATTGAGGAACTTCTCAAAACAGTGTTTCAGAGCAATGCTCCGACTCAATAGAATCTGAGCAAACAAAACCATTCTTCAATTTTGCTCTCACTGAGGTCAGGTGTCAGACCAACTTCTTCACTTCATGTTGGACAATCTAATCTCTGCCTAAGGAAACCCTGGAGAAGGGACCCCTGGGACCAATGCTACATACAAATGTCATCACTTACTTGCTGGAGGGGGTCTTTGGGTTGGGCATGGTGTCTCTTTTCTGTCGTTCTAATAAAGCATCAATTTCAGACTGTATGTCCATGCTGTTCCTATCATTAGATTTAAAAACCTAAAGAATGAGGCAAAAATCAATCTTCAGAAATAAGAAATATTTAAGATTTAAACATTTAAATCTCGGTATCAAGATGCCCCATACCACTGTATCCACGGACATTGGCTCCTGGGGGCTCCGTCAGTCACAGCAAGATGATACTCACATATCGCTTAGCTTGAAACCGGCCTATGCTGTTGAAGATCATGCCCAAGCAGCGAGGAAGCAGTCCTCCCTCCCCCGGGGAGCCGGTCATGGTGTGTGTCTTTCCACTGCCGGTGACGCCATATGTGAAAAGGAGACCTACAACACAGCAAGTCACACTCGGTTATGCATTAGAAAGTGCACTGGATTGTATCAAAGTTCCCCCACTTGTGTTATTTATTGTATTAAAATTACATTTTTATTTTGTTTTAGGGCCACACTTGGTGGTGCTCCAGGTACCATGTTGACCAAACCTAGGACCACAAAGTGTGAGAACAGAATCACAATCTAACAACAACAACAGACGGAGAAAAACAAAGTTCACAGAGGCAAAAGAAGTCGATGTAATATAACTCTAAGAAATTTAATCTAAACTCAAGATCAAATATAAACCCAACACACAAAGTATTTAAAAATTTTATCAGAAGAAGAGCAAAAGAAAAGATCCAACCAAACTCTAAAAACCATACCATTTTTGCCATGAATAAGGTTGTCTACTAAGGGATTCGCCACAACATCAAACAGCTCCTTCTGGGTGGTGTACGTTCCGAATACCTGTTTGAAAGTATACTGCGTCTGTGGGAAAGAAAGAGGTAGGAAGTCTAAATGGAATTATACTGTGTTTAGGTTAAAATAGCATGTAGGAAAGTCTCAGTTCCTAAGGATTCCTAAGGATTCAAAATAACAAAGATCAAGAGATGTAACAATTTAGACTGGAGAAAATCCTTACACATAATTTTTCTTTTTTGTCACTGGGCGATACACAGGGGTTACTCCTGGCTCATGCACTCAGGTATTACCCCTGGCAGTGCTCAGGGGATCATATGGGATGCTGGGAATCGAATCCGGGTCAGCCGTGTACAAGGCAAATGCCCTACCCACTGTATATAGCTCCAGGCCCTCCTTACACATAATTTTATACATGGTTTTGCTCCTTTTCACATTTTGTCATAAGGCATTTAAAAAAGCATGGCAGGGCTGGAGCGATAGTACAATGGGTAGGGTGTTTGCCTTGCACGCGGCTGACCCGAGTTCGATTCCCAGCATCCCATATGGTCCCCTGAGCATTACCAGGAGGAATTCCTGAGCGCAAAGTAACCCCTGTGCATTGCTGGGTGTGACCCCAAAAGCAAAAAAATAAAAATAAAAAAATAAAATAAAATAGCACGGCAGAATACCCAAGTGCTTTGATACACTGACAGAGAAGCAAAGGTGTAATACCTGTGATGCTCAGGAGACCATGTGGTCTAAGGAACTGAGCCCAGGTTTCTCTCAGGTATCGCACACTCAGTCCTTTGAGCTATCTCTCTGCACCCTGCACCTCGTCTGAATTCTTTTTTCTCTTGTGTTTTTTTTTTGGGGGGGGGGTGCACACCTGGCAGTACTCAGCAATCACTTTTGGCAAGCTATGGGTGCTGAAGATCGAACCCGAGTTAGCTGAGTGCAAGGCAAAAGCCCTACCAACTGTCCTATTACTCCAGCCCCTCATCTGAGTTCTTTTTAACGTTTTTTGTTTTTTTTTTGCTTTTTGGGTCACATCCAGCGATGCTGGTTCTGCACTGAGGAATTACTCCTGGCAGTGCTCGGGGGACAATATGAGATGCCAGGGATCAAACTTGGGTCAGTCATGTGCAAGGCAAACATCCTCCCTGCTGTACTATGGCTCCAGCCCCTCTCCTGAATTCTTAGATAATTTTAAGTAAACTGGGACTCTAAGAGAGCAATAATATTTATCAAATTTTTTCAAAATATTATAAAGTACAATAATACTACCAAATTCCTACTAGGAAAAATAGGTTGGAGATCATAATATATGTTATAGATATATTTGCATTTGTTTTTAGGACACCCCAGCAGTGCTCAGGGGACCCTATGGTGTAGGGATGGAACCAGATCTCCTGCGTCACAGGCCCACACAGCCCATCGAGCTGTCTCTTCTGCTCCTCTCCCTCCCCCCATCACTTTTTAGGTTTTTGGGCCAAACCTGACAACCTGACAATGCTCAGGGCTTACTCCTGGCTCTGTGCTCAGAGGTCATTCCCGGCTATACACAGAAGAACACCAGGGTTGCTGGGAATTGAACCTAGGTTGGTTGTGTGCAAAACAAGCATCTTACTTGGTCTACTATCACTCTAACCCTCCTACATTTTTGTCTAAATTTAAATGTCCTATTTACCCAGGGACTAAAGCTCTATTTTAATTTTTGCTATTTTCTAGTTGTATTTGTTAAAACAGAGAAAGAGAGAGAGGGGTGCTGCACCACTCATAAATGAATAAAGTAAGTTCTTGGGGCTGAAGCAATAGAACAGAGGGTAGGACATTTGCCTTGCATGCTGCTGACCCAGGTTCAATCCCTGGAATCCCATATTGCCCCCCAAGCACCTCCAGGAATAATTGCTGAGTGCAGAGCCAGGAGTAACTCCTGAGCATCACCAGGTGTGACCCTAAAAAAATAATTAAAAAGTCAGTAAGGTGTTTTTTTTTTTTTTGGGGGGGTGTCACACCTGGCAATGCACAGGGGCTACTCCTGGCTCTGCACTCAGGAATTACCCCTGGCGGTGCTCAGGGGACCATATGGGATGCTGGGAATCAAACCCAGATCGGCTGCGTGCAAGGCAAATGTCCTACACACTGTGCTATCGCTCCAGCCTCAAAATGTCAGTAAGTTCTTAAAACTGACTCAGTGGGATTTTGTTTGCCAGATTGCAGACACTGAAAGATTTGGGGAGTTTTCTGAACTTCTTGTGGATTTTGCTTAATGCCCTTATATTTTTATTAGTTATACTCTTTTGGTCTTGGGGCCATACTTGCTGTGCCCAGGGCTTACTCCTGGCTCTGTGCTCAGGGATCACTCCCAGAGGGCTGTGGGGACCATGTGGGGCACCAGGGATAGAATCTGCATGGCAAGCACTTTACCCACTTTACTTCCAGCCCTAATGTTTTAAAAATTAACAGTTTGGGGCTTGCTCTCCAAGCCCTTATTCTCCCTTGAACACATACCTTGCTTGTCTCTGTGCTTTTTCCACTCTGCAGAAGGCTTTGCTCTCTCTTGAACATGTACTTTCTCTCTCTTTCCTCACATCTAAGTAAGTTTCAGGGCCAGAGAGATGGTAAAGCAGGTAGGGCATTTGAGTTGCATGCAAGGGACCTGAGTTGATTTCTGGCATTCTATATGGTCCTCCCAGCACTGCCGGGAGTGATCCCTGAGCGCAAGTAATGGAGCCAGACCCAGAGGTGCTCAAGGGCTACTCCTGGCTCTGATCTCCAGGAACCATGTGGCACTGGGGAGCAAACCAGGCCCTCCCACGTGCAAAGACGCACTCTACCTATTATCTCTCTGGCCCACAATCTACTATTATGCTTATTGTATAAATTGCTAAAGATCACTCGCCTATTTCAGCTAACTCTTGCCTCTGTGAAAGTTTTTACCCCAGTCCAATAAAACAGTTTTGAAATTCACAAAGAATAAGGAACCTTACCACTGAAAGTAGTAGTCAGTACAAGCTAAATTAGACAGTATGGAGAAATTTGTCAAATGACCTCCGAGTGAGTCCTCATGAACAAACTGTCCCTCTCCAGGTGAAAAATAAACATACCTAAGGTCCGAAGGAAGAACTGACCCAAGCCCCTATTACTAATTAGCATCAAAGCCATTTCTAGTCTAGTGCTTCTTCTGTCATTCGATGATGTCACAAGGCAGGGAACATTTCATCCCTACCAACCCTCTACTATTTATACACACTCAAAATTAACTTTAACAAGTGAATTCAGTCCATCAGTTTTCAACACTGCTGCATACTCAAATGTCTGCTCCTTTAGGAAGTTTTCCTAAGACCACAGCTGCTTAATATTTAATGAATATCAGGGAAACAAAACACAAAAGACTTAGAGCTTAAGATATATGGGGGGGAGGGGGAGGGGAAGACAACAAAGAAGGAGTTAAATCTATAGACTGCTCGAAGCGCCATCAAGGAAGCACAAACAAAGAAGAAAAAAAAAAAGACTAAAAGAAAAACAAGGAAACATAAGGAAGGTGGTGGGGCTGTCCCTCTCGGAGGAGATGCTATGGAAGCTAAACCTCGAGATGAGATTTCACCACAGAAAAGGTCAGGCAAAGTGTCAGCACAGAAACAGGATTCTGGTCATCCAAGGAACTCAAAAGATTGGGTAAAAAGTCAGAGATAAGTGCCCAGAGATAAACAGGATGCAGATAAGACAGGATTTTGCCCATTTAAAGACTTCCCTGAAACTTCCCATAAGGTTTTGCACATGAAAATGACTTAAAATCTAATTTAATGTCACTTGGCAGCTCTTTGGAATATGATTAGAAAAAGTTCTGAGGTGGTCCAGTTGGGTGTCAACACAGTCCTACCAAAGCTACATGGTTAGCAAACCAGTACCCTCAGAACTGTCTATTCAGTGCAGGAGGGAGGATTACAGAGTAAATGCTTACAGCGCTTTTACATGCCGGAGCTGGAAAAGGGTATATCAAATGGGGAGAATAATAGATGAGAGTTGAAAAAGACAGTGCTGCATAAAGGAACATGCTACTAAAAATAGGCAATAGACTACAACTTAGCGGCAGAGGCCATGGCTTGGTGTAAGAAGTGGCACAGCAGGTTAACAGTAGCTTCAAAAAGAGGCAACAGTCTAAACTAGTCTCTCTTGAACCCCCATAATTCTTGTGTCTCACTAAGGGGCCACACCCAGCAGTGCTCAGGGTTTACCCCTGTGCTCGGAGATCACTCCTGGAAGGGCTGAGGGACCATGTGCAGTACTGAGGGTCAAATCCAAGTCAGCTGCGTGCAAGGCAAGTGCCTTGCCTCCTGTACTATCTTTGGGGCCCCTCATCCATCTTCCCTAACACACCTGTCTTTCTGCCTATCTATAGAGCGATTATTTGTTAACCATCTGTGTCCCCAACTAAGCTTTATCAAGTCCACAAAGACCATCTTAGCCACCTTTTGTTAAAAAAAAAAACCAAAAACACACCTTCTGGGGTCTGAGTGATGGCACAGCGGTAGGGCAATTGCCTTGCACACAGGCGACCTGGGTTTGATCCTCAGCATCTCATATGGTCCCCCAAGCACCACCAGGAATAATTTCCTGAGCATAGAGTCAGGAGTAAACCCTGAGCATCGCCAGGTATGACCCCCCCAAAAAAATAATTAAAAAATGTTCACTCTTAAACCCTCCCCTCCTCATTCTCAATCCTGAGTTCCTCCCCAGCACAAGAAATTTTTTTTTTAAAGGAGCTCAGGGAGAGCAGAGAGACAGTACACCAAGTAGGGGTCAGTCCTGCACTCAGATGGAGCCCCCGGACTTCATGGAATCCCCCACGCCCCGCCAGAGTGATCCCCAAGCAGAGTCAGGAGTAAGCCCTGAGCACCACCAGGTATATGGAGCTGAGTGATAGCACAGTGGGGAGGGCGTTTGCCTTGCACGAGGCCGACCTGGGTTCGATCCCCGGTAACCCATATGGTCCCCCAAGCAATGTCAGGAATAATTCTTGAGTGCAGAGCCAGGAGTAACCCCTGAGCATCACAGAATGTGACCCAAAATTTAAGCAAAAAAAAAAAAAAAAAAAAAAAATCCGTAAAAAATCCTCCTTCTAGCCTTCCATCCTGGCTTTCAAAAAGTCTGTACAGCAGACCATTTTGCTCAAACTTCACAAAAACAAAAACCCTTCAAAAGAGATTGCTATAAGCAAATAATGCTTAGTGTTATTTTAATTTTCACACCTGAATTTGTCTGGATCTTTGTACAATGCCTAGTATAATCAACTTATTCTACATTAAATGACCACCTAACACAAGCTTTAACATCCAGCAAAAGAAATTACCCTCTAAAAGCAATCCCCTAATCCCAGTATGCCAAAGTACATTCCAGAAATTAAAGGCACTACAGATATGGTGGTTACAGCAAAGCAGAGAAGTCTCAAAAAAGGCAGAAATGTGAATTCTGTTGAATTCAAAAGCCAGAAAACCCACTAAACAGCCTGGATGCAAGAGGAATTACCTCCTTATAGTCCCCATTCCGGTTGAGCCTGTAGCCCTCCGGGGTGTGCAGCTGGATGGTCGTGTTGTTGATCACCTCTATGCAGCACTCCTGGTCAGGAAAGGCCAGTGGGCGCACCCGGCAGTACACCTGAGAACACAGAGACGAGCTTAGAGAAGAGGCTGACTCCTTTTCTGGCTTATTCTGCGTACACTGACTTGTTACAAATGCAAATATTTAATGTAGAAATAAGTAGGCAGAGATTTGAATGCTATCTTTTTTTTCTTTTTGGGTCACACCCGGCAATGCACTCAGGAATTACTCCTAGCGGTGCTCAGGGGACCAGATGGGATGCTGGGAATCGAACCCAGGTTGGCCGCGTGTAAGGCAAATGCCCTACCCACTGTGCTATTGCTCCAGCCCCCTGAATGCTGTCTTCTTAATGAATGATATAATTGAAGAAAAATTGTATTTACAAGTCTGGTTTCCTCAAAGCAGGTCAAAAAATACAATCCAGTACCAGTGCACAGATTTAAAATATTTCAGAACAGATAAAACTTGTTAGATATGCCATTTAGCTTTTTTGTTTTAAACAGTATAAAACAGTATAAAACCCGGGTTCGATTCCCATTTCTGATTTTGTCCTTTTTGGTTTAGGGCAACAATGAGAAAACAATGATTTACCAGAGTGTAATACAGAGGTTTTGGGGATACCATATTACCATACCCTAAAGGTTGGGAGAAGACAGGCTGTTTCATAAAAGAGGGGGCAACCCATCATCAAACTGTTACCATTTCCCCAACACTATTCCTAGGACCCTTCCCGCTTACTCCCCATGCCTGCTTTAACCCTGGTTCTATGGCTAGTCTACAGGCTTGCTTTCTTTAGATATTGTCTATTTCCTTCCTTGTGTATATTCAAAAAATAAAATTATGAAGGGCCACGCCATTTCCCCCAGCCCGGGGCGGCCGATGGTGAAGGGAGGACAAAGGAGGGAAGGAGGGCCAGGCTGGTTGGTGTCAGCTGTAGTTTATTCCAATCTCCTCTCCATTCTCCTGCTGCTCCTCTCTCCTGCACCCACTCTTCCAGCCTAGTTTATATAGAAATCATGTAGGGTGGGGTTGAACATTAAAAAAAAAAAAATCAACAAAGAGGTAAGGCCACTCCTCCAGGAGATTAACTCAAGGACAAAATCTCATCTAAGGAGATTACTCTAGGTGTTCTGCTCAAGGGCGGGATTTCATCCAGTGTTTTGCTTTCTTCTTTCCTCAGCTAGTAATCCGCTTCAATTGCTGTAGTAAATTTACTTCTAATATTTCTAGCAATGTCGTTTTTGTGGTCTGGAGTGATAGCATAGTGGGTAAGGCGTTTGCCTTACATGCAGCCAACCCAGGTTCGATTCTGTCTTTGTCCCTCTTGGAGAGCCCAGCAAGCTACCGAGAATATCCCACTCGCACAGCAGAGCCTGGCAAGCTACCCGTGGCATATTCGATATGCCAAAAACAATAACAAGTATCACAATGGAGACGTTACTGGCGCCCACTCAAGCAAATCAATGAGCAACAGGATGACAATGCTACAGTCGTATTGTATGAGCACAGTAAGAGATATCAAGCTTAGTTTGGCTCTTCCTGAGGACATCTCTCCATATATGCCAGACCACAGTCCTCGGGCCAGGTTAGTCTTTTCTAACCCCAGCAAGGTCCTTATTCAGTTACCTCTTTTTGGATCATGACAGAATTTGTCCATGACCATGCTCTTAACTTGTAGTTAAGTATTATGGCACTTGGCCTGGCCCATTTCGATGCCAGGGTAGCTCACAGCTTGCCCTGGGTCCATCAGTCCCCTGTCTGGACCCTGCTCTTGGAGTGCTAGGAACTAAGGGCAACTCAGGCTTAAGTCAAGTAAATGCAGATGCCCAGGAGTAAATATTTTGGAGTCAATTAACTCCCATGTTACATAGCATAGCATCAACTGTCTTCCTGTGTCTACACAAGAAGGACACTGCTAAATAAACCATACAAATGACAGAAAGGAAAGAGAAGCAGTAAAGGATTATTAGCTGTGCCTCAGTTGCTCTGTTGTATGAGTGGCTCAGTAGACCTTAAGCTCCCTGCGGGAGCAGCCAAGACAGCCCAGTGTGCTCCAACACTTCCTTTGTGTGTGTGCTAGTTAGCTTTTATTTTTATTTATTTATTTATTTTTTTGGTATCACCACAGACTCAGGTTTATTTTTTTTTTTTTTTTAATTTATTTTATTGAATCACCATGTGGAAAGTTACAAAGTTCTCAGGCTTATGTCTCAGTTATACAATGCTCAAACATCCATCCTTTCACCAGTGCCCATATTCCACCACCAAAAAAAGAAAAAAAAAACAGTATACCTCCCACCCCCCCACCCCCCCTGCATAACTGATAAATTTCACTTCCTTTTCTCTTTACCTTGATTACATTCCATATTTCAGCTAGTTAGCTTTTAAAAGCGAGTTCCCAAGCCTGAATCTCGAGTGAAGTGAAACAGATTAAATTATGATCAGTCATTAACTGAATTACACCGTCACACATCAAGTCTTCACAAAACTTGGTCCCTAGGGCACGAGATTATTCTCACAAAGTCTGCCATCAGTTACCGTCCAGCAGTCCTGCCTGTGGGAAAGCTTACTGAATCCCACGAAAAGCTTTTCCCTGGCCCACGGAACAGGAAGAATTCTCTGGTATATGTGAAAAAATTGTTTGTTCAGGGGCCACACTGGACCTTGCTCAGAGCTTACTCCTGGCTCTGCTCAGGGATCACTTCTGGTGGTGATCAGGCACTACATGGTGGTGCCAGAGATTAAAATGTGCTGGCACTGGGGGCTGGAGCAACAGCACAGTGGGTAGGGCGTTTGCCTTGCACGTGGCCAATCTGGGTTCGATTCTCGGCATCCCATGTGGTCCCCTGAGCACCACCAGAAGTAATTCCTGAGTGCAGAACCAGGAGGAACCCTGTACATCACCGGGTGTGACCCAAAGAGCAAAAAAAAAAAAAAAAAAAAAAGTGCTGGCACATTAAAGAAAGCACCCTACCACCAAGTTTCCATTATCTAACTTCTAAAATGATAATCAGTTACAGGAGGCATGCAGTTGGAAACCCAAATTCTTTTCACTGTACTCATGAGTCAATTCCACCTATCAAGAAACAAAATTTCGTCGTGCATATGCTGCCTGAGCCCATGAGCTGCTTGCGCCTGTGTGGCCGAGCACATGTGTCGCCCACATCCCCCCTCTTGAGATGTGTACTTTCATGTTTTCGTGTCCAGTGCTAGGATGTGTGTAGAGCTCTCTCCACCCTTGGAGAAGCCTGCGTTCTCTCTTGAGCGCATTATTCTTACTGTTCTCTCCCACTTATCCCTTCCTCCTTCCCTCAGAAACCTCTGAATAAAATCTATTTACTTCACTAAAAAAAAAAAAAAAAAAAATTTAAAGCTTAAGTCTTACACACTTAACTCAATGTTTCTCGACCCCACTTTCACTTCTAGGTCCCTTCCAAGCACACACATAGGATAGAAAAGGACTGAGGAACAGATACACGCATCAGTTTACAGGAGATCTTACCCCAACCGGGTCTTTCAGGCTTGTCTGGGAGCCTTTTTTCACCATCAATTTCCTGGGTGTCTTAGTTCTCCTAATCAAAGATTGAAAAACAAACAAGGATAGTTTCCCACTAAGACATAAAGGCCTATTATTTAGAAACAACCTTCCTAGGGTTTATAAAATGATTTCTTACCAGATTCAAAAGACATAGCACAAACATGAATGACAGTTATATTAGAATGGTGTTTGGGGCACATGTAATCCAAAAGTATTCAGAATTCGGCTTAGCGTGCATTTGGAGGTAGCAAATGTTACTCTTTAAGCGGTCTTCTATTTAAAATAGCTTGCACATTGAGCAACAATTGTACGGAGAAACCACCAACTTGCAAAGGCAATCACAGTTATCTTCAAGGGCACTTACTTCCCATTACACACACAAATCTGCTCTTGCAGATAAGACATTACATCTATAAATTCAAAACCTGGTTATATTACATTCTGAAATTATTATTTGTTGTCCCCCAAACACCAATTTATTTTCGGTTTGGGGCCACACCCAGCTGTGCTTAGGGCTTACTCCCACTTCTGTTAAGCCCGGGACTGTGGGTTCCCAAGCGGCGAGACAGAAACACTAACTCGATAACACAAAAGCAGTAGGACTTTTATTCCAGTAAGCTGGGGTCAACTATCTCACCCACAGAGTGGTCTCTTGATAGAGACCCTGACTTCAGGCAGCAAGCAGTTTATACAGGGTTTGATTACATAAGCAGTACACGCTTTGTTTCAGAAAAAAATCTTACCTACTTACCAAACAAAGGTGTTCTGGCAAGTGTCTAGAGTAATAATGGTCAGGCAATAGTTAAATAGTTTCCAGTAACAGTTCAGAGTTACATAAGCTACTCATTCTTTTAGGGTTAACAAAAGACAATTTCTGGGACATTTTGACTGGGGGAATTGTGGTTGATTGAGCCCACTTGCTGGGCTCAGGAACTTTCCCAGGTGGGTTCAGGTTAGCTAATTTCACATTGTTTTACTGCTGGGAAACTGAAACTGCTTTAGTTCCCTTAACTGACCGAGTCCTAGCTGATTTTGCTGATTTCAGTCACCTGTGATGGCATCAGTTTATAGCTTAGACTTCAAAGCTCAGGGATAAATCTGGGCGGGGCTGGGGGCTCAAGGTTAGGGGGTGCCAAACCCTGTCGGTTGCAGCACAGCAAGGCCATCCCTGCACTCTCTCTAGCCCCTACAAACCAAGTGATTGCACTGTAAAACAGAGACAATAGGCAAGTGTGCTGTTAGTTTCCTGGACCCAGTTAGACAAGGGGCATTGCAACTACAGGACACCAGAGGGTTGTCAAAAAAAAAAAATCTATTTTCACTGTATTCCTGCCAACTCTATTATAACTTTGAAATCAGTACCTTAAAATTTTTAAGCACTTATTTTTCTTGTAAAATACAGTATCATAACGTTATCGCCACTTCTAAACACCCCATTCACCTCTAGACTCTGAGCACAACACGACAGAGCTGTGAGAAGGACCACACTCTCCCAACATTATCCCAGAGGAAAGCAGCACATTCACCATTTTCCCCTGCCGCGCAAATTCACTTCTTAAGTGCAAAACACAAAAGCAGGTTTAATCTCCACCTTAACCTTTTTTTTTTTTAATAAATGAAAGATGAAGACTGCGCCGCTTAGCTGGCGCTTGCACATGCAACTCGTGCCCTTCAGCTGCACGGTGCTGATAAGCATCAAAGTGGCCAAATCCTTTTCCTCCCCGGCGCGTCCACGGCGGGGCTGCGGCCACTGACCCGCGCAGCGGAAGAGAGTCAGTGACCCCGCGCGGAATGTGGGCGTGGGCGCTGGGTCGGGGAACCCCGGCCAAATTAGAGCAAAAGTAGCCGCCGTCCCACAACCCCGAGGGGGGCGCTCCAGGGGAACCGAGTCTCTCACCAAGAACTGGGGGCGCCCACCGACGCGGCCTCAGCCCCCATGCGACCCCCGCGCCGCGGCAGCCCGGGAGGGGCAATGGGGGGGACCCCCGCGACGGGGAGCGGGGCACTGCTAACGGGAACCCGGGCCCCGGGGCGCACGGCGCACCCCCACCCCGCACCGCGCACCCCCACCCCGCAGCCCCACCCCGCACCCCGCACCGCCGCCTCACACTCACGCCGGCTTCATGGCAGCGGTTCCGAGCAGCCCGGGGCGAGCGCGTGCGAGGTTGCCTCAGCCCGGCGTCCGGCGTCCGGCGTCCGTCCGGCGGGAGGGGACAGACAGCCGCAGGCGGCGGCGCGGGGATGGGGGCGGAAGGGGACGCGGCGGCGGCCTGGGCGACTCAGGGAGCCCAGGTGAGCTCGCGCCGGCGCTTTTCAAACCGGCCAATCAGCGGCCGCGGGCGGGGCGGGGGCGGGGCCGCGGCGCAACTGCGCTCTCCCGGAAGTGCGCCGCCCGTCTCCTAGGCAACCGACGCGCGCTCCGGGCTTCCCTCGGGAACTCTGAGAAATTCCTTCCTTGGCGTGCCGCAGGACCTGGGGTGACTCGGGCATCGCAGTGCCCTGCGGCCGTGGAGTGTGCTCTGACTTTCGCTGTGCCCTGGGCAGGTCCAGACTCACTCTCTGGCTGCCATAAGCACCACTAAATTTCACGACTTCCTCTTTCTTGAAACAGTTCTCGCCCCCCTCCTCCCCCGCTCCGGCTCGGGTCACGCCAGCTGCGTTCTACACAGAAATTGGATTTTGTTTGAGGGTCACACCCAGCAGTGCTCTGAGATTATTCCTGGCTCGGCACTCCGGGACCATTCCTGGCGGGCTCTGGGACCTTACGGATGCCTGGGATCGAATCCCGGTCGGTAGCGTGCAAGGCGACTTCTCCAGCCCCTTGGACATGCATTGTTTTATCAAACTCTTTCTGTGTAAACTCAGGATTTCGCACATACGAAGCATGCTCTCATCCACAGCTCCAGCTCCAGATCCAACGTCACTTAATTTTAAACTGTATATGTATATTATGCATTTATATAGTGTATACCAGGTCCCACTCCCCGTGGTACTCAGCCAACCTGGTTAGCCTTATCAGTGCTAGGACCAGTGGATGAGAGGCTGCTTGGTGCTGCTCTGGCCTTAAAGGGGCCACCATAACCCCGTGATGCTCAGAAACCATGTGGTACCAGGGATCAAATGGGATTTGGTTGTGACCAAGGTAAAAGCGTTCACTTAGATGCTATTTTCCCGTCTCTTCTTTTTTTTTTTTTTAATCAAATTATTTTATTTTGGGGACATGCCCACTGATGCTCAGAACCTATCCCTGACTCTGTGCTCAGGTGATACATATGGGGAATCAAACCTAGTCTGGCTCTGTGCTTACCCACTGTACTATACTGTCTCCCCTGCCCTTTATCAAGTTATCAGTATTGGGATGGGTGGGCTTTTGGGCCACACTCGGCAATGCTCAAGGCTTACTCCTGGCTCTGAATTAAGAAATCATTCCTGGCAGTGCTTGGGGAACAATATGGGATGATGGGGATCGGACCTGGGTCAGTGGCATGCAAGGTAAACTTATCTCTGTACTACCTCTCCAGCCCTTTTTTTTTTAAGTTTATGAACCACACCTGTCCATGCTCAGGGTTTACTCCTGGTCTTGTGCTCAGGGATCACTCCTGACAGGCTTGAGGGACCAAATGTGCTGGGGATCAAACCTGGGTCAGGCACACTCAGGGCAAGCACCCTATCCACTGTACTATCGCTCTGGCCTTATCAAATTCTTGGTCATCTCTGGGCATTCCTTGGTCCTTACCCTTGAGGCACAACGTTCAAAACCACTCTTTGCTTCGAAGAACTGTTCCTTTTCAGTTCTCGTTTCAATGCTCAGGGGTCACTCCTGGATCTGCACTCATGAATTACCCCTGGCCGTGCTCAGGGGACCATATGGGATGCTGGGAATCGAACCCGGGTCGGCCGTGTGCAAGGCAAACGCCCTACCCGCTGTGCTATCGCTCCAGCCCCTAAGCTGATGACTTTTAAAAGTGTGTTGCATCTGTATTCTCATTGCACTTTAGCCGCTGAGACCAAACCCGGGTAGCAGGCATAATTTAACGTCCTAGACCCACGGTTTCCAATATAAAGATGGTTCTGATCTGTGATATTACAAATATATTTACAGTGAATAAATTTGGTAACATATTACTTTGCAAAATCTTTAGGATAAATTCCTAGATTTGTTGAGACAAATGTATACTTACATAATCCTTCATGGGTAATACCAGACTGTCTTCTACAAAGCTTTTCCAAATATGTAGCAGTCCTACCAACCATGTATAAAATTGGTTGTCTTCACAATGCTAACACCGAAGTGTTATCAAACTTAAACAGGTGGTGTTCATTTTATAGTGAATAAACTAACACCGATTTAAATTTGTTTTAAGAGGATTGGGTGCTGGTTCATGTGCTTAAGAGCTATTTGTGGTTGTTTTTCTTTTGTTTGGGGGCCACACCTGGTGATGCTCAGGTCTTAATCCTGGCTCTGAGGTTAAGAAGCACTCATCACTTCTGGCAGGTGTTTTCTGTTTGTTTTTATTTGGGGGCCAACACCTGGTGATGCTCAGTGGTTACTCTAGGCTCAAGAATTACTCCTGGGGTGGGGCTGGAGCGATAGCACAGCAGGGAGGGCGTTTGCCTTGCATGCGTCCAGACCAGATTCGATTCTCAGCATCCCACATGGTCCCTGAGCACCACCAGGAGTAATTCCTGAGTGCAGAGCCAGGAGTAACCCCTGTACCAATTTGCCAGAGGTAACCCCCCACCCCCACAAAAAAGATTACTACTGGCAGTGCTTGAGGGGCCATATGGGATGCTGAGGATTGAACCCAGGTTGGCTGCATACAACGACCTACCCATTGTACTATATCACTCTGGCCAGGTCTTGAGGGGCCAGATTTGGTGCTAGGGATCAATCCTGGGTTGGCTGCATGCAAGGTGAGCACCCTACCTGCTGTATTGTCTAGCCCTGAACAATTTTGATGCCTTATTTCTTTGTTTTCTGCTTTGGGGCCACATTTGGCGGTGCTCAGGGCTTACTCATGGCTCACTCATGGCTCTGTGCTCAGGCACCACTCCTGGCGGGGCTCAGGAAACATGCAGTGCTAGGGGTCAAACCCAGGGCAGGAGTGATGCTCAAGAGCCAATTCCTTCTCTAAACATCTCAGATCCTTTGCCTTATTGTTCTATTAGGTTCTTAGTTTCTCATTGGCTTATTAAAGCTTTTAAAATACTGAAGAAGTTATTCAGTATTCGGTCCTAATCCAAAATAGCGATTCAAATATTTTCCTATTTCAGATTTTGTTTATCTTTATGTTGTCTTGTGATAGCTTAGACTAGATAATTTAGCCAGCTAAATTTACCTGTCTTTTTTGGCTACAAGTCTTCTCCGCTCTGAGAACAACTGTTTTTGGGGTGAGGACACTCCCAAGCAGAGCTCAGGGGGCCTAGAGGCCGCTATCTGTAGGCCATCCAGCCAAGTGATGCGATGCTAGGCCCAAGGATGCAGGACATCTTGGTGTACTGGGTACCACCAGGACCACACTAGACATGCTGGGTGGATGAGGGGGGAGGGGAAGGGGATGTATGCAGTGCTCGAAATGCCCTTTGGTGGTTGGGGGCTCTCCCTGGCTGCACCCCTCAGCCTGGGGGTGGGGGAGACATGCTAGTGCCCTCAGGCCCAGTGCATGGGAAGGATCTGTCCCCCACAGCTGAACTCTCTCCCCAAACCGATGAGAAGTTTTTAATGCTTTAGTGTGGTACTGCTTTGGCTTTGTGTTGAACTCGTCAAGCCACCAGAACTTGTCACGGGAGAGGTTGTTATTTGTGCTGGGAATTGGGCTTCCCTCCTGGCTGCCTACACTGGGCTGCTCCTGGCTGTGGTGGCCGTCGTTTCTCGGGGAGTCTTCTCGTGGAGAGCACCATGTTCTTATTGAAAATTCAGCCAGCTCCTCCTCCATCCCTCGGTTCTTCCCGGTGCACCGCAAATGATCTCTCATTCCTTTCTCTGTCCACCTTTCGTGCTTTATATTTTGTCTGTTTTAGGGCCACACCCGGCCGTGCTCAGAGCTTACTCCTGACTGCACTCAGGGCTCACTCCTGCAGTGCTCTGAGTACCAGAGATCAAAGTCAGGCCAGCCACGTGCAAGGAAAATGCCTCACCTGCTGGGCTAGCTCTCCAATCCCTGGTCTCTCAGCCCTTTAACCTCCTCCTCAGCCTCATTTATGGACCTTTTTCCTCTGAAGCATCACGGCTTAGGCTTTCCACCTGGCTCCACTCCCCAGACTTTCATTCCCAATGACTCCACCTTCACTTTTATGTTTCTGAGCTCCAGATGCCCATATCCAGCTACCTTCTGGATTCTCTAATGGGTGTTTCATAGACTCCTCACACCTAACACCATTAAACTCTACCCCAGAACCTGCGGTGCATGGCAGGTCCACCTCACCAGCCCAGAGGCTCTTGCCTCTCCTGCTCAGTCACCAAATTTTGGCAGACACACTGGCTAACCAGCTTTTTATGCCTCACCACCCCTGGATGCAGGATGCATATGTATACAGGATTCTGGTTTTTTGTCATGCACAAGCATGTTTGCACACTGGTGGGTGGAAAAGAACCTCAAGTAGAAAACAGGAGAACTTTTAAAAAATAAATAATTTTTATTTTTCTCTCCATAGTCTAAGAAAATCAGCGTTAAATTGGAAGACTGTCTCCAAGTTTGGAAATGGGTTTTTAACATCTCTGTTTCATAACGGACTAGAAAACCCCAGGTAGGCATTCAGTGAATATGTGATCAAGTATTGATTAAACAGTGTTGTTCAATAGTCATTTCAGGTAAAAGTAGTACAAGAGCCAAACAAATTTGGGACCCACTGGATCCAAATGAAGAATTTCTCCAACATAGCTAAGAATACCATCCAACCTCATCCACCTTCCTCAGAGATTTTGAATACCAACAGAGTTCTACAAATAAACCCTGTCACCTGGATCAAAAAACTCAGGAGACCATATATTTAAATCACTTTGTAACACAAGGCTTCTAAATGTTCCACATATAATTCTAGTCAACCATGATAGGTTCATTTCTTTAAAAGATAACAAACAGAGTCTCTTTTAAAAACCAAACAACATAGAATTGAATTCAACAGTGAGTATAAGGGATGAAGTTGATTAAATGGCCTTCTTCAAACACAAATTTTATGCAACTACAGTGCTGACAAATCTTGGAGTAGTGTTTTACAAGCCGGGGTAGAAGGAAGAAATACATCCCATCAGGAGAGAGCCCCCAGCCTCCCATAATCCCTTGTGGTGAGCAACTGTTACCAAAGGGACTGTCACATCTCTTCGGTATGTTGGTACATCACAGTGTTTTTTTGAAAATCACTACATTAAAAGACATCTTCCCCTGCCAACTTTTTAGACTTTCTGGGATGACATGGGCAAAATAATTCCCACATAAGACAATATTTAATGACAATCTATCTGAATATATTCTCACTTCATAGGAGAAGCTTCAAATCAACATATTGCAAACTGTTGTACAATTTTTATTTGTCCAAAAGTATACAAGGGACTCAAGTTTGCAGAAGTCTTGAAAACATTATGAAACACCTGATTTGATTTTGTTATTTTAACATTTTAAAGCATGATGCAAACACTGAATAACCAAAGATGAAATAATCTAAAAGTCCTTCAAATTCATTCCCTGTTTCCTTTCAATTTCTTCTGTGCTAAACAAAAGACATTATTCTCTAAATAAGAGACTTCTTAGCATTTCGGGAGTTTTTTGTTTGTTTTGCTTTTTAGGGCCACACCAGATAGTACTCAGAGCTTTTTCCTAGCTCTATGCTCAGGCTCAGAGATCCTGGTGTGGCTTGGGGGACCTTGTGGGGTGCGGGGGATCAGACCAGGGTTGGCTGCATACAAGGCCAGGACCTTACCTGCTGTACTATCTCTCCCGCCCTGGAGCTTGGTATTTCTGGATTAGAGTAATTTTCTTAAACTCTGTGTCCCTGAAATAGTTTAACTCACAGACACACTGGAGAATTCCACTAACGATGTTAACTTGTTGCCAAAAAAGAAAAAAAATTGCAATTAAAAATTAATGTACAAAAATATTGACCAACCCTCAGAATTGTATCAGTGTGCCTACCTTTCCAAGAGGAAGAAAGCATAATAAAATGAATCATGCCCTATTTCTCATCCACCTTCATCCAATACTTATCACTACTTGGCCTAAGAGGACTGGACAATGAACTATCTGCAAGGCCATTCAAATGTTATACTGCAAGTTAAAGGAGGTGGTATTCTAAGACATGTGGGTATTCTTGCTTCAGCCCAATCAGCACTGGGAAGGATGTCATTAGCAAGGGCCTTTGTAAATAAAAATTACTTTGCATCAGCATTTCTGTATTCCCTGAAAACACTATGAAATACTGAGCTGTTGGGGCTGGAGCAATAGTACAGCGGGTAGGGCGTTTACCTTGCATGCAGCTGACCCAGGTTCAATTCCCAGCATCCCATATGGTCCCTGAGCACCGCCAGGGGTAATTCCTGGGTGCATGAGCCAGGAGTAACCCCTGTGCATCGCCGGTGTGACCCAAAAAGAAGAAAAAGAAATACTGAGCTGTAATTAGTAATGCAGCTGGAGAGAAAACGCTGAGCTCAGTGTCTGTGTGCTATGCAGAGAGGGTGGCACTGTCTTGGGCAGTATGCTGCTAAAAACCAGATTCATGAAAATAAGACTGAGAGGGCCAGGAAGGGCTCCAGGGCGAGAACATGCCTCCAAGCACAGAGGCCCAGGCTCAGTCCTCAGTAGGAAGGTGTGGCTTCCTGAACACCGCAGGGTGCAGCACTGCAGCTCTGTTGGGACGGTCCTTAAAAAAATGAAGAAAGCAGATAGGGCCCCCACAGTCTTCCGGAATTCAGGACAAATGTCTAGGTGTGGCCTGAGGCTCAGCTCCTGGGGGTTTGTGAGAGGGGGGAGGGGAGAGGGAGAAGGAGGGAGGGAGAGGGAGGGGGAGGGGGAGGAGGAGGGAGGGGAGAGGGAAGGGGGGAGGGACGGGAGAAGAGAGGGAGAGGGGAGAGAGAGAGGAGAGAGGAGAGCGAGACAGAGACAGAGAGAGAGAGAGAAAGAGAGAGAGAGAGAGAGAGAGAGAGAGAGAGAGAGAGAGAGAGAGAGAGAGAGAGAGAGAGAGGAGACCCCTGGAGGGGCACACCATAGCAGAGATCAAACTAAGGGTCACACATGTCAGGCATGTGCTCCACTCCTTTGAGCCATCTCTCTAGCATTAAACATACACACCGGGCAATGCTCAGGGCTCATTCCTCGCTCTGCACTCAGGTCACTCCTGGTGGGGCTCAGGAGACCATATGGATTGGACCTGGGTTGGCCACATGCAAGGCATGCACCTTCCCTGCAGTACTCTCTCTGTGGGCCAGGAAGCCTGCACTCAACACAGTAAAGCAGAGTCTGTCTCCGGCATGCCTGGAGAATCTGCATCCCAAATGTGCCCGGAATTCCTGGTTCATCATAAGGCCTGAGCGTCACAATCAGCATCCTGGTCTGGGGCCCACTAAATTTTGCAGCCTATCTGAAAAGCTGAGGCAGCACCAAGTGTGACTCAGCCCATGTATGGTGCCAGCGTTGGTTTAAAAGGGACAGACAAGCACTGAGGATGGGATAGACTCGCCAGCTCGATGAAATCATGATGAAATGCATTCTGCGCCACACCGCCCTTTGCAATACCAACCTGGCAGCAAGAAACTAGAACAAATCAGAATACGTGACCCCAAGCAGAGGTTGTGAGCTCCCACATTCCAAATCCAAACCCAGCCGGCTAAGCTGTGGAAGGGAAAGACTTGTGGAAAATGGTTTTCCTCTGATCCATTTCCTTTGCCCATCCGTTCCCTTCACTGGGAGGGGAAGGACCCACCCACACGGTCTTTGCACGTCCTTGGCCTCCATGTCCAGACTCAACAGATCCTCACTGACCTTCTAGGCTCCTCCCAAAGCAGATGACAGAGTCACACACACAGAGCCCTTGGGAAGGGCTTTGCTGATGCATTAACGTCCATCAAATAAGTCTCTTTCTTTTTTTTTTTTTTGGTTTTTAGGCCACACCTGACAGTGCTCAGGGTTTACTCCTGTTCTGTGCTCAGAGGTCACTCCTGGTGACCTGGGGGGACCTTATGGGATGCTGGAGATGAAACCCAGATCAGCTGCATACAAGGCAAGTGCCTTCACCTTTGTACATTTCTCCGGTCCTAAAAAGTTCACTTTCAAAGAACAATGCTGCCTGATGAATCCTACCCATGAAGCTTAATCCAGCTGTTTGGTAGTCAAACTCTGAAGGTTTAAATGGAATCAGAAACCTTATTTGAAATCAACTGAAAACCCTCTTGAAGTATTCATGATTCTCCTGAATAAGGACTCTCCTGAACCCGTGTCACCCTCTTATAAAACCACACTCATAGGATCAGTGCACATCTAGAGAAACTCCCCCAGTTTTTGAACACAAACCCACCCAAAAATACCAAGACACCGGTGTGTTCCTGGCAGGCCACAGGTTGCAGGTCCACGATGCTTTGTGGGCTGCAGGTGAAAGTTGCTGCCTGGCACACACCAGTGATGGTAGAAGTCATAGTTCTTTTTGATGTCCTTTGGGCTCAGGGACCCGATACAGAGCAGCAGAGAAGCAGATGACGTTGCTGAGGCTGAAGAGGAGATTCAGGAGGATGGCTCCCACGAGCTGAGCCAGAGACAAGGGCTTGGAAGCGATCAGGAGCGACTCCTTCCTCACATTCTTGTCCAGAGTGATGGCTTCCATCTGCAGGTGTGTGGCCATGACCACGCACACGTGGAACAGCTGGTGACTATGCCCTGCAGCAAACACACCCAACAGCACCCACATGAGCACCAGACGCCTGCAGTGACCGGACTGCTATACATGAGAGCAGCCGAATGCAGGATGACCGCACTGAGTCCACTGGGGAAAGGGAGAGAAAAGGCAAATTCAGAGGGGGAGGGGGAGGGAGGGAGAGAGGGAGAGGAGAGGGGAAGAGAGGAGAGGGGAAGGGAGGAGAGGGGAAGGGAGGGGAGGGGAGGGGAGGAGGGGGAGGGGAGGAGAGGGAAGAGTAAGGGAGGGAAGGGGAGAGCAAGGGAGGGGAGGAGAGGGGAGAGTAAGAAAGGGGAGGGGAGAGCAAGGGAGGGGAGGAGAGGGGAGAGTAAGAAAGGGGAGGGGAGGGGAGGGGAGGGGAGGGGAGGGGAGGGGAGGGGAGAGAGAGAGGAGAAAGAGAGCAGATTTGGAGGAATCTTTGGGGCCAGGAGTAGAAATGGGGACCAACAGTTTCTGGCAGGGCAGCTCTGACTAGGCTGATGACTGTTGTGACTAAGCACCTTTCTTACAAGAGGCTTCTTTTTCTGCTGGGGGCTGGGGGCTGTCACACCTGGTGGCACTCAGGGATTACTCCTGGCTCTGTGCTCAGGGGTCACAACTGGCAGGACTCAGGGGATCATATGAGGTGCCGGGGATCAAATCCAGGTTGGCCCCAGGCAAGGTAAGTGACCTCCCGGCTGTACTATAGCTGTGGCCCCATGAGGCTTTCTTTCCTTACTTAAGTTTCTTAATGCCTTTACTCCTCCATCATTAGTTAGTTGTCCATGCATCTGAGTGTGTCCCTGCTCTATTCTATTATTCCATCCCATTCCATTCTGTTCTATAAGCTTGCTTTTACTTGGATACCACATTGGTGTTGACTATGGCTTTATGGTTTTAGGGCCGCACATGGCAGTATCCAGGGCTCTGCATTGAGAAGTGAGCCCTGGAAGTCTCAGAAAACCGTATGTGGCGGGGACAGAGTGATGGTACAGCAGATAGTGTACCTGCCTTGCACATGGCCCACCTGGGTTCTCTCCCCAGCACCACATATGCTTAGATCCTTAAGCACTGCAGGCTGCACCTCCCCTCACCTCTTCCTTCCCAAGGGAGGGAGGGAGGGAGGGAGGGAGGGAAGGAAGGAAGGAAGGAAGGAAGGAAGGAAGGAAGGAAGGAAGGAAGGAAGGAAGGAAGGAAGGAAGGAAGGAAGGAGAGAAAGAAAGAAAGAAGGAAAGAAAGAAAAAAGAGAGAAAGAAAGAAAGAGAAAGAAAGAAAGAAAGAAAGAAAGAAAGAAAGAAAGAAAGAAAGAAAGAAAGAAAGAAAGAAAGAAAGAAAGAAAGAAGGGAAAGAAGGAAAGAAATGGAAGGAAAGAAAGAGAAGGAAAGAAATGGAAGGAAAGAAAGAGAAAGAAAGGAAGGGAAGGAAGGAAGGGAAGGAAGGAAGGGAAGGAAGGGAGGAAGGGAGGAAGGAAGGAAAGGAGACAGGGAAAGGCCCTCAGCAATGAAACTTAAGGACAACAAAGCTTCTGGGAGGAAAATTCTAAGGCTGCTCCACCTTATAGGAAAACAGAGACCTCATAAGATCTTCACAGGGACCCTGAGGAGACTGGACCCCTCCCCAAGAAGTTCCTCAAATCCTCAGACCTCTCCCTTAATCCAATTAACTTTAGTGATTCAGCCCCAGGAAGACTCCAGAACATTCTGGATAAAGACAACCCCTGGATCAAGATAACAGAGAAGAGCCTATAGAGCCACCTTGAACAAAGGAAGGGCGCACAGATGCTGCCCGAGTCCGTGTGCTGCTTGCGCCTGTGTGGCTGAGCTATGTGTTGCCCGCATCGCCCCTCCTGAGATGGGCACTTTCATGCCTTCCTGTCTGACGCTGGGGTATGTGTAGGGCTCTCTCCACCCTTGGAGAAGCCCGCGTTCTCTCTTGAGCGCGTTGCTCTGTTCTTACTCTCCACTCTCCCACTTTTCTCTTCCTCCTTCCCTTCAAAAACCCTCCAAATAAAATCTGTTTACTTCACTGCTTGTCTACTCCTGAAATTTTCTGCGAGAGAGACAAGAACCCTGGACACCCTGGGTCAGGCCTGGGACTGGTTTCTCCTTTCCTGCACAGAGCGAATCCTCGCTCCAGCCTGAGTCTGTGGCTCCCCGGGAAATCGGGCGGTGGGGTCGACTCCCCTGCCAAGAAGACCAAGCGGACTTCAGGTGTGTCCTGACGGCCACCTGGTGGGGCTGGTGGGCTCAGGCCCGTGCCGAGCAGGGGCTCATCGCAGACTTGACCCGTCCTCGTCTTCCCAGTGGTCCCGGGCGGCAGAGGCGGAGTGGGAGAAGGTGACTCTTTTTCTCCCTGACTCGCATGAGCCACCCGTGGGGTCCCCCGACATCACTCCTGGACAGTCCCCTGGCGTGGGGCATGGAGCGCGAGTCCTAGCTCCCTTCCCAGCCCGGCAGCTCCTTCCCTCTAACCAGAGCTCAGGCTCGGCCTCGGGGGGCCAGGCTGCAGAGCACCCCGACCACCTGGGGCGTGTTCCCCTCCTCGCCCTGTCTTGGTTGGGGTGTCTGTCCAGGGCCGGGGGCACGGGCTCTCCCGTGACTGCAGCTGCGCCCACCAGAATGAGACAGACCGTCCCTGGGACAGCCGCTGCCGGCCCCCGAGACCAGCGCACCCTGACTTCCCTCTTCCTCTCAGGGCTGTCCTCGGTGTTTTTCCATCACAGGATTTTGCGAGTGAAGGGGCCATGGCCAGCCCAGGACTGCTGTCAAGCCCTGACTCGCTCCCCATCCTCCCCCATCCTACCTCGACCTCCAATTTTATGCCCATTGGCCTGTACCTAGAGAACTCCTGGTTAAGGTGCTCCTCGCCCTGCCCTGCCAGCCTTTTGCACCTGCGTGTGCCACAGCCCACGCGTGACCTGAACCCCCCAGAGCAGGGACAGCGGGCAGCAGGGAGTCCCGCCCACTCACCGATGTAGTCAAAGCGTCCGGGAGCCAGGCGCTCGGGCAGGTGTGCGGAGTAGAAGAAGGAGGCCAGGAGGGTCATGGCCGTGTGCTTCTGGTGGTACAAGGTGGCTTCGCTCAGGGCACTGTCCCCTGGGAGCAGGAAGAGCTGCAGGCATGGAAGGACATGTCAGGTCTGGAGAGGGCCCTCGTCCCGAGTCCTGCTCGGACTGCACCAAGGACAGTGAGCAGCACCCAGCCTGCCCCGACCATCTGAGGCCCAAGGCAAAGGTGTGTAAATTCCCCCAGGTGCTCGGGAGAGCTGGGGGCTGTTCATTAATTTCTCCATTCAGGGTCACACCTGATCATGCTAGGGGATACTCAGTGGTCACTCGTGGTGGTGTGGGAGACCCACGCTGAGCCCAGGCCCCCCACCGGCACAGCCTGTACTCCACCCTGACACCATCTCTAGGACTCTTAGCTCTACATTTACTTCGTTTTAACTCATACATTTTTATTTTTATTTGAATGACCGTGAGATACACAGTTACAAAGTTGTTTTGTGATTGGGTTTCAGTCCTACTGTTCCAACACCCCTCCCTTCACTGGTACATTTTCCACCATTAATGTCCCCAGTTTCCCTCCCACACCCCCCACCTCTCCCACCCCACAGCACCCCAGCCAGCCTCCATGTCCACGGCAGGCACTTCTCTCTCACTCTCACTCACTCATTTGCTCCCTCTCCCTCTCTCCCTCTCTCCCTCCCTCTCTTCTTTCTCTCCCCCTCTCTCTGTCTCTTTCTTACTCACTCTCCTCTCTCTCCCTCTCTCTCTTTCTCACTTTCTCACTCACTCTCCTCTCTCTCCCGCTTGCTCGCTTGCTCGCTCACTTTTGCTCTCACTCCTCTTTCTGGGCATAATGGTTTGTATTAACTTTCTACAAGTCATGGTAGTAATAAAACGCAAGCCTGGAGACAGCTCAGGCTGCGTCTATGCCCTGCCTAGATGCCCGGTCCCCTAAGCACCGTGAAGAGTGATCCCTGAGCTTGAAAGATGAGTACCAAAAGTAGACTATAGACCAAACATGATGGCCGCTCAATGCCTCTATCGCAAACCACAATACCCAAAAGGAGAGAGGGAGCAAAAGGGAATGTCCCGCCACAGAGGCGTGGTGGGGTGGAGGGGTGGGGTGGGGGTGGTGGGAGGGATACTGGGATCATTGGTGGTGGAAAATGGGCACTGGTGGACGGATGGGTACTCGATCATCGTATGACTGAAACGCAAGCACGAAAGTCTGTAAGTCTGTAACTGTACCTCACAGTGATTCATTAAAAAAAAAAAAAAAAGAGTGATTCCTTGAACACAGAAGTAGGAGTTGACCTTGAGGATCAGTGGGTGTGACCCTCTCCATCCCAGACACAAGGAAACAAATCCCCAGACTCAAGGAAAGAGCAGGGAAAATATATCTGGTATTAAGTAGTCTCTTCACCATCTAAGCACGCAGCCACGGATGCTCCTAATTAAACCCGGGGAAAGCTCTGAGTCTTCTGAGAGTACTTAGTACTTAGGAGCTAAGTGGAGTTGCTGCTTGGGACAGGGGGCGGCCAGGCCGGTGGGCATCATCCCAGCCACCACGTCACACACACTCCACCTCCAGATGGCTTCGCCGAGCACTGAGTCGGCAGCCTGCTTGCTCACCCTCAGGGCTGGGGGCTCCATCTCCTCCCCACTGCCCAGCCCTAGCATCACCACCACCCCCCGCCGGCACCCACAGTGCTGAGCCAGGGACACAGAACCTGGGACAAAACACATGGGACTGGTCTGGCTCTGGTTCCCTGGGCACGGCCCATGTCTTCCAGGAAGGAGCGGGGGCTGCGGGGATTGAGCTACACCCCCGTCTGTGCCCAGACCCAGGCGGGCAGGCAGAGCAGAGCCTGGCCCTCCCCCTCTCCCTCCTCTGTGGGCTGCAGCTGACCCTGCCGCAGTCAGGCTCTGCGGCTCAGACCCTCTGAGGCTGTGGCGCGGGCAGGGGAGCCTCGCTACAGGTGAGAAGCAGCTGGGAGCACTGCCGAGGGCCCTGGGATCCTGCTGGCCTTCCCCGCTCAACCCCTCTGTGCTGGGTCCACTCTGGAGTCGCCCACAAATCCTCACCAGACAGACCTTCTTTATTTAAAGATCTCTCTCGATATTTACTAAATTACTCTAGTAAATATCAATTATTTTACTAAAGGACTGTATTTGCTGCTTTGCTTCACTCTGCCAAGGGTCTGCCTCCAGACATTCCCCCTTTGCCACCAGCCACACTTCATCTCATATATCTGATCACAACCTGATGATGGGGTCTCGTGACCCCGACCCTTTTGCTCTCTTAGTCACTCTACTGAGTCCCAGGCTGCCTCCCCTCCCCAGTCCTCCAGGATTGCTCCTGAGCTCCCCTCAGCGCCGGCCCCTAATCTGTCCCCAATGGGTGCTCAGAGCCTGTGTCTTCACATCACTCCTTGATTACTCTGCAAGTTCCTCGGAGAGAAGTAGTGGGCTTCTTGTGGGTGTCCTCAGACACCTGCATGGTGTTTGGACCCCCAAGGACCTTACCCTGTAGAGGACGGGCAGCGACACCCAGATGTAGGGGTAGGCGAAGGCGAGGACGCGCAGCAGCTTGTACAATCTGGACCCCTGCGTCTCCAGAAACCTAAATGGTGCAGGCAAAGGAGGAAGAGACAGGGTGGAAGGAGTCTCAGTGACGGGGCACTGGGCAGGCCTGGAGAGTATCGCGTTACATCACGGCCACGCTGGATTCCCATGGCCACCTGGCCCCCAGCATCACGGGTGCAGCCCACCAGCTGCCCGGGTATCCCTCGGCTGAGCAGCATTCCGTCCCCTGGCCCTCACCCTCACTGGAAGGCCTGTTGACTGAGAATTGTGATGGGCCCCTGGGCTTTCTGAGGGGAAGGCTCTTTCCTCCCCCAAATGACTAAGGTCAAGCCTTGGTCAAGCCTCACTGAGGAGAGGGTGTTTCCCCAGCCTCTCCTGCAGGTTTTTTCATTTGTTGCTTCTTGGGCCACATCTAATGATGTTCAGGGGTGTTACCCCTGGCTCTGCACTCAGGGATCACTCCTGGTGGTCCTTGGGGGACCATATGGGATGCTGGGGATTGAGCCCAGGTCGACCAGGTACAAGGCAAACACCCTACCTGCTGTACCATCGCTCTGACCCCAGGGGCTCAGTCTGTGAAAGAAATGCCCGATGCACTTGGAGACTCAGTGAGACCCATATAAAGCTGGCGAGGGGTGGGGCGGCGGGCGGCACTGGGCAGAGGTCCTCTGGGAACTCCATACTCTAACTGCCACAGAGCCTTTTCTTTCTTGCTTTATTTGGGTTTTGGTTATGAGGCCACAACTGGCAGTGCTTAGGGTCTACTCCTGCCTCTGTGCTCAGGGATCACTCCTGACAGGGCTCAGGGCACCCTGTGTGGTGTAGTGGATAGAACTGGAGTTGACCAGGTGTAAGACAAGCACTTAAACCCTGTATTCTCTCTCTCTCTCTCTCTCTCTCTCTCTCTCTCTCTTCTCTCTCTCTCTCTCTCTCTCTCTCTCTCTCTCTCTCTCTCTCTCTCTGGCCTCCAAGAACCTCTTAAAGCCCAGTGCCCAGAAGCAGGACTCAAGAGGACATGCCTTACATACCCCAGAGTTTGATACCCAAGTCCCAAAGGACTGCATCACTGAGTGAAGCATTGTCAGGGGTGACCCCCCTCTGAGGCTGGGGGGTCAGCACGCGCTGAGGCCCAGTGTTCTGACTGTTCAGAGACCTGCAGGCAGCCGCCCAGGGGGTTGGACCCTCACTCAGCCATGCTCAGGGCTGAGTCCTGGCTCTGTGCTCCAGCATCACTCCTGGCGGGGCTCAAGGAACCATCTGGGGTGTCAGAGCACAAGGAGCTGAGCTGAGGGGCTGGGACCCTCCAGGTGCTCTTTGGCCCTGCTGGCATCCAGATGGCCACGCAGGCCAGGGACTGAACCTGGGTCTCCTCACAGACCCCAGTACTTCAAGCCATATCCCCAATTCCACAGCAATTTTTTTGTCAGGCCACACACACCTGGCTCTGCACTCAGGAATTACTCCTGGCCGTGTTTGGGGGAGCATATGGGATGCCAGGGATCGAACCCAGTCAGCCACATGCACTGTAAGTGCCCTCCCTGCTGTACTATTCCTCCAGCCTCATCCCACAACAATTTTCTTCTACCTTCTTTGTGTGGAGCATACCTGGGGGTGATCAGGGACTGGTCCTGGCTCAGAGTGACCCCTGGAGGTGCTCAGGGAACCGTACAGGGAGAGCTGAGATTAAAACCAGGGTTGGAAGTGTGTGGGGGGCTGGGGGTAATTAAGATAGACCCGTATGACAATAATAGCTGGGAATGATCACGCTGGACAAGAACTGAGTGTAACCAGGTCCCAGGGGCTCCCCCAAATCTGCCCCATGATCCTCTCCTGCAGAGACAGGTTTCTATGTTCTGTCTCGGTTCCCCAGACCCTCTGCTCCTCTGCCCCTGTCATGGCCCCCTGCACCTCTGGCCCAAGCAGCCCGTGTCCTGTGAGCCATCACGGTGACCTGACTACAGACCCCATCTGCTTCCTGCCCTGGGGCTCTGGGAGCATGGCCAGAGCAGGCACGGGGGCTGCTCGGGTCTGGACCCAGGTCCCCTATGCTAAAGCCTGCCTGAGCACACGCTGTGCATCTCCCAGGGCATCTGGGCTTGGGGTGCCTGATCCAAGTAGGAGGCAGCCCCCAGGGATCCTGAGAAGCGCCAATGCCCTCACAGACAAGCTCCCACCTGCTCAAGCCCACCTTTCTTCCTCAGCCCTGCCACACCACCAAGGCACCATGGACTCCATGGAGAGAAGGAACAGGCATGGCAGGAGGAGGAGGAGAGGGAGGAGAAGCAGCGGCCCTCATTCCTCCTCCCCGGCCCCCAACAGAAGCTCCAGCTGGGTGGGATTAAACAGCACTGTGATTCCATGCCAGATCCCGGCCGCCCCAGGTGCAGATTCCACCTCTGCCCTTCATGACTGTCACCCCAGCTTTGTGCACGCCAGAACCCTGCGCAGCAAGCCCAACCCCTCCCTGGTTTGACCCTGAGGCTTGCACAACTGCACGGCAAAGTACCTGCTGGCATGTATTCTTTCCCTAGAAGGGGAAGGAGAGGAAGAAGAGAGGCTCTGAGCAATGTGCCCTTTCTGGGTGGGGGAAGGGAGATGCTTTTTGGCTCATACCTGGTGATGCTCAGGGGTTACTCCTGGCTTGGGACTCAGGAACTACTCCTGGCGGTGCTCAGGGGACCACATGGGATGCCGAGGATCTAACCCAGGTCTGCCGAATGTAAAGCAAACGCCCTCCCCGCTGTCCTATCGCTCTGGCCCCTTTAAGTGCCTTGAAGTGAGATGGGCAAACAAGAAGCAGGGACTGTGGTTTTCTATTTGGCTCCCAAACTTCACACCTTGAACCTTAGCCTGTGTCCTCACCTTCAGCCCATCTGCCCCAGGGCAGCACCAGCCATCTACTCAGACCCCTGGGAATCTGTCCTGGCCCTTGCGCTGCTGCCTCGGATCATCTGATCATTCCTGGCTCAGGCACTCTCTTCCTGTGGCCCCTGATGTGGGAAGGTGGGCTCTGGCGGCCGAGGGACACCCCAAAAGCATGGTTTTCCTGCCGCTTGAGACAACATTTCACTCGGCCTGATAAAATGCTTCCCCGGGGTTGCCAATGAACCGGCCTGTCCAGCTGCAAAGCTGAATCTCCATGGGGAAAAGGAGAAAAAGCAGAACAGAACAGAGGGTGGGGGAAGGCAAAGGGCCCCAGGCCACAGAGCTGCAGTTGCGCTTCACACCACAGGGTGTCGCTAAAGATTCAGGGCCGGAGGGACCAGAAGCACCAGAATCCTCCCAAAGGTCCACAGCCCTGGGGGTGCTGGGGGTGTGCGGGGAGGGACTAATCTCTAGGGAGCCAGACTCCCCCTGTTCAGAACCAGGTTAGCAGGAAACACTGGTTCCCGAGAGAAACGTGAATCAGGGAGGGTGGTTGATCTGAACCTGGTAACTCCTGTTGCTGCAGAGCTTGAGTGAAGCAAGCTGGCCGGGAGATCTGTGGGGCTTTGGGAAAAAGGTTCTGTGCAGCGGGTGTGCACACGCCTGGGTGTTCACCCACCGATCTCCCGTCCTGTGGCTCACAGCAGCAGGGACAGTCTCATGTGCCGGCCTTGGTCCTAGCTGCCCTTTGTTGTCTTCCTGAGCCCTCTGGCCTCCAGCTCTGTCGGGAACCTCTGCCTGCATCTCTGGTCTCCTGTTCTCACTGGGCACAACTCGGCCAGGGCAGCTCCACTCTGAGCTTCCGGGCCTGCAGCGTGAGGCCTTGGGGAGGTTCCTCCTTGTGAGGTCTCGCCTCCCTCTCTTCCCGAGGGGTCTTTTCCCGAGAACTCTCCTTCAGCAGCCTCCTGCGTGCACACCCGGCTGTTTCTGGAGGAGACAGCCCTCCTAAGGGAACCCTGGGGGCCACACGGCCCAGGCAGTGCAGGCAGACAGCAGCTCTTCCCTCTGCCACGGCCCCCGACGGTTTCCCGCCGACCACAGGGTAACCCCCAAATGGGCATTCTGGAGATTTTAAGAAGCAACTCTGTCCTGGGGTGCCAAGTGTACCCCACCCCTCCCCCCGGGCAAAGAGACATTCGTTCCTTGTATCTAGTCACTCACGCTAGAGGAAACAGTCCCCCTGCTAGCTCGGAGGACACTCAGGAAGCTTCTCCCCACTTCCACAAAGCTGCCCTGGGTCATGGACACAGGGGACGGTCCCTCTCACCCAGGAAGCCTTCCTTGCCCTCTGCATACAGGGCTCCCCTCATGCTGATCCATATTCCCAACACTGCCCTGAGTCCTAACCAGACCAGACAGCGCGTCCCCCAAGGGCCAGAATCAGAGCCGGGGACAGGGCGAGTGTGTCCTTCCAGGAACCCTGCCCCCATGCACCCTTTCTGGGGGGCAGTTTTCTCCTGGGGTGGGGTTCCCGCCTGACCTGGCATCTGTACAGCTCAGGTCTGGCACAGAGGCTGCTCCAGACATCAGTGTCCACTGCCAGGGTCCTTGAGGGGCTGGAGAGGAGGAGGTCCTAAGCAGTGTCTGGTTCTCTTCCCTACCCGCCGTCAGAGCCCTGGGGGAGTCTGTGCCCTCCAGCATGAGTGAGTGTGCCCCCGACCCCCCTGTCTTTCTGAGGAGGGAGGCCCACGAACCCAGGCTTGGGGGGGAGTAGTGTTCCCCCCACAGACCCCCTTGACTCAGGACAGGTGGCTGGAAGGCCACTGGCCTCCCAGGGAAACAAACCACCCAGTCTTCCAGGATGGGAGACATGCTCACCTCGCCCTGGGGCCCAGAGATCCTCATTGCTGCCCACAAGAAAGAGGGTCCAGGTTTGCCTTCCAGAGCACCTACCCCCACCTACAGTTGGGAGTGGGGTCAGAGGAGGTGCCTGAAAGAACAGCAGTGACCAGCAGGGGGCACAAATGGAGTTGCATTTGGTAGATGAAGGATCCTTTCTCCATCCCTCCCTCCCTCCCTCCCTTCCTTCTTTTCTTCCTTCCTTCCTCCTTTTCACCCTCCCTTCCTTCCTCCCTCCCTTCCTCCTACCTTCCTCCCTCTCTCCCTCCCTCCCTTCCTCCCTCCCTTCCTTCCTCCGTCCCTCCCTCCCTTCCTTCCTCCCTCCCTCCCTTCCTTCCTCCCTCCCTCCCTCCCTTCCTTCCTTCCTCCTTCTCACCCTCCCTTCCTTCCTCCCTTCCTTCCTCCTACCTTCTTCCCTCCCACCCTCCCTTCCTCCTTCTTCCCTCCCTTCCTTCCTTCCTCCCTCCCTTCCTCCTTCCTCCCTCCTTTCCTTCCTTCCTCCCTCCCTCCCTTTTCTTCCTTAACTGAACTATGTCCTCAGCCCTAGGGGTTTTTTTTCTAACCATCCCCTCCATCCTCGCCACACTCCTGCATTCCCCAAACACACTTGAAAGACTTCCCAGGTCACTCATGGGAGCTTTTCAGTGGCCGAGTAGCCAAGCGGCCACCCTCACACAGCATCCCCTGCACTCACATTCCAGTGAACTTTCTGGAGTGACAGGAAGGATGGGAGTCAGAGCCAAGGAGCCGAAGAGCCGCAGCTTCTCCTGGGCATGGAGGGCCACAGAGCATCCCCACTCCTCCATGTCCACCCACCAGGGGCAGGGCCCTTGGGTGGCAGCCAGCATTCTGTCCTGGGCACCCTCTGGGGCCCTGCACAGCTGCACTGCCTGGAGCCCTTCCATTTGTCTACTATGATAGATGTGAGCCCACTTTACAGGTGAGCAAGCCAAGGCTCTGAGTCCACGTGACCACCTAGTGGAGTGACAACATAATGTTAAGAGCTTGGGGCAACTGGACTGGAAGCGGGGACCTCCCTTAAGGATTGGTGCTGGAGACAGCACAGCAGATACGGCACTTGCCTGGCATGCAGCCAACCTGGGTTCAACTTCCGGCGCCTATATGGTTCCCGCAAGCCAGGAGTAAGCCCTGAGCATGACTGGGTGTGGTCCCAAAACCATTAAGGAGAAAGAAAGAAAGAAAGAAAGAAAGAAAGAAAGAAAGAAAGAAAGAAAGAAAGAAAGAAAGAAAGAAAGAAAGAAAGAAAGAAAGAAAGAAAGAAAGAAAGAAAGAAAGAAAGAAAGAAAGAAAGAAAGAAAGAAAGAAAGAAAGAAAGAAAGAAAGAAAGAGGGGCTGGAGCAATAGCACAGCGGGTAGGGCGTTTGCCTTGCACGCGGCCGACCCGGGTTCGATTCCCAGCATCCCATATGGTCCCCTGAGCATCGCCAGGGGTGATTCCTGAGTGCAGAGCCAGGAGTAACCCCTGTGCATCAGCGGGTGTGACCCAAAAAGCAAAAGAAAGAAAGAAAGAAAGAAAGAAAGAAAGAAAGAAAGAAAGAAAGAAAGAAAGAAAGAAAGAAAGAAAGAAAGAAAGAAAGAAAGAAAGAAAGAAAGAAAGAAAGAAAGAAAGAAAAGAATTTCAAGATTGGTCTGGAGAGAAAACACAGGGATCGAGGCGTTTGCTGTCTACCTGTCTACCCCAGGAACTGTAGGCGTGATCCCTGAGCACAGAGTAAACCCTGGGCATCACCAGGTATGGCCCAATAATCTTCCCCCAAAAGAGTTTCAGGGCAGCTGAGCTCTAAGCTAACCGCCTGCCCGTGGGCACTGCCAGGCTGCAGCAAGTCTAGCTGGAACCCTGTGCCCTCACTGGCACCGCTTCCCCCTGTCCCCCCCACCCAATAGGCCACTGTTCCCCAGGCCCCTGGAGGCTGCGCAGGTACCTGGAGTAGCAGGCGAGGCCAGTGCTGAAGATGGTGTTCAGCACGGCCACGCTCAGGTAGCAGTCGTGGAACCGCGTGTGCATGAGTGCGTCGGGGAACACGTAGGCGAAGTAGGCGATGGCCGAGCCTGGGGGAGAAAACAGCATGGCAGCGAGCCCCATCGCTGAAACTTCCCACAGCCCAGGACCCCTGCTGGCACCTGCCCACGCCCCTGCACAGCCCCCAGCACTTCCTGCCCAGATGCTCTCCTGAGACTTGCCAGGGGCCTGGCAGGCTTGCAGGGCTTCTCACCTAACATCCAGCACTCAAACAAGGTGCTCAGAGAGGGCGACTCGCCCACCTGGGACACACAGCTAGAAAGGCCACAGAGCCTAACCCCAGAGCTGGGCAGTTCAGCGACTGCTGATGACCATGTGATGTGGCCCAGGTTGGCCCCATGTCCTCTTAGACTGGGGCTTCCCACCTGCCCCAGCACACAGGCGCACCACAAAGGACCGGGATTTGGTGAAGTGTCAGAGTAGTGAGTGTGTGTGTTTGTGTGCATGTACATTTGTGTGTACATGCCTATGTATGTGAGAGAATATGAATGTATCTCTGTGTGTATGCCTGTGTGTGAGTGTATATGTGTGAGAGAATGTATGTGTGCTAGTGTGGTATGTGTGTAGATGTGTCTGTTAGTGTGTGTCTGTGTGTATGTCTGAGTGTGTGAATGTGTGCATGTCTCTGTGTGTGTCTGTGTGTTTGTGAGTTTGTATCTCTATATGAGTGTGTGTCTGTGAGTTTGTGTCTCTGTATGAATGTGTGTCTGAGTGTCTGTGAGTTTGTGTCTCTGTATGAGTGTGTGTCTGAGTGTGAGTTTGTGTCTCTGTATGAATGTGTGTCTGAGTGTCTGTGAGTATCTGTGTGTGTATCTGATGTGTATAAGAGTGTGTCTGTGTGTGTGTCTGTGGTCTGTGTGTGTGTATCTGTGATCATGTGTCTCTGTGTGAATCTGAGTGTGTCTATGACTGTGTATGTGTGTGTGTCTGAGTGCCTGAGGGTCTGTGTGTTGGTGCATGAGTGTGTGTGTGAGTGTGTGTGTTTGTCTGTGAGCATGTCTGAGTGTTAGTGGTTCTTTGTGTGTTTCTGTGTGTGTGCCTGTGTTTGTCTCTATGTGTGTGTATCTCTGTGTGTGCGTGTGTGTTTGTGCCTGTGTGTGTGAGTGTACATGTGTCTGAGTGTCTATGAGAGTGTGTGTGTGTCTGTGGGTGTGTGTGGGTGTGCAAGTGTGTGTATTGGGTGTGACTCCTAAGAGGCTGGCCTACAGGACGGTGCTTTGCTTCTGCGGGGAGTTCTGAGAGAGAAGGCTGACAGTGGAACCAGGAACCTGAGGCCTCGGTGTTTACTGAACATCCTGCACCAGGCAGGGGGCACTGTGTCCCAGAGAATGAGAGGAAGGGGTCTGCTGAGGGCAGGCAGCACAGGGTGGGGGGGCTCAGCGTGTACAAGCTGTGTGACCTTCAGCGTCCGTATTCTCACTGTGGCTGGGTCCCGGCCCAGGGGACAGCTGTCCATGTCGACAAGACTGTCGTTGATGGTAATGACAGGCCCGGGTGCTCTCCAGGGATCCCGGCTTCTCCTGCTTCACATCCAAAACTGTCTAATTTTTGCCAATTTTGTGGATGAGAGCACTGAGGCACGCAGAAGAGAAGAAATTGCTGGAACCAGACATCTAACAAGGGGCTAAGACCCGGATCCAGAAAGACTCAGAAAACTCGACAGCCCCAAAGCCAAAGCACCTCATCGAAAAATGGGGAAGGATGCATATCCCCACAGAGAGGCCCGGGGTCACGTGAAGAAGTTCACCATGGCTGATTACCGGGGAAGCGGAAGCCCAAATCATGAGATCAATGAAAAGTCTAGAAACAGCTGCTGCTGGTGGGAGAGGGGTGTTGAAAGGAACCCACATCTCTGGGGGGGGGGGGGGCATCACCTGGATCATCCTCTCTGGTAAAGTCAGAGGAGGTCTCAAAAAACGAAAAACAGAGCTTCCATAGACCCAGTGATTCAACTCGTTGGTATCCATCCAAAGAACACAGAAAGAAATCAGCAAGGTATGTGCACCCCTATTTTCACTGCAGCACTTAGCACAATAGCCAGGATACTGAAACAACCAAAACGCCAAACAACTAATGAGTGGACAGAGATGTTTTGGTATATGTGCCCAGAGGAGTACTATGCAGCTTGGAAAGATGAAGTCTTGCAGTTCACGCCGATTTGGATAGGATCGGAGGGATCATGATGAGCAAAGTTGAGTCAAGAGATTAGGACACACCTTGGGGCTGGAGCGATAGCACAGTGGGTAGGGTGTTTGCCTTGCATGCAGATGACCTGGGTTCGATTCCCAGTGTCCCATATGGTCCCCTGAGCACCGCCAGGAGTAATTCCTGAGTGCAGAGCCAGGAGTAACCCCTGTGCATCGCTGGGTGTGACCCAAAAAGCAACAAAAAAAGAGGGATTAGGACACACCTGATGAGCTCACTACTCCGAACTGCGCAGAGGCAGGAAGCCAGGGAGCGGCCAGGATTTTCATGGGAATGAAAATGAACCTTTGAATCCTGACAACAGAACTGAGGTTGGGAAGGGACTGGAGGGGGGGGCGTATCTAGAAGTGAGGAAGGCCAGTAGTGGTGTCCTGGGCACTCTGGGGATCGAGGCTCATGTAACTTTGTCCAACTAAAGCATAACTGTTAACACTATTGTCAACTATGTCACCTCAATAATAAGAGAGTAATTTTAAAATAAAATAATTGGGCCAGAAAGATAGTGCTGTGGGTACAGCGCTTGCCTTGCATGTGGCCATTCTGGTTTTAATCCCTCGCACCAAATATGGTCCCAGAGCTCTGCCAGGAGTGATCCCTGAGCACCACCCACTGTGGGCCCAGCTCCAAAATACATAAAATAAGTACTAACAGAAAAAGAAAAAAAAAACTTGCCAAGACTTCTTATAGCTGAGAAAGGGTAGAAATCTCCCCGGGGTAGGGTGGGGGCTGGCAGGGCACAAAACACTGCAGGTATGTGCGGGGCCCAGTATGTGTAAACACAAGTTTGTGTATATATGTATGTGTGCATATATTGTCATGTATGTATGTGTGCTTGTGTGTGACTGTGTGTGTAACTCGTGAAGGAAGAGAGAGAGAAGAGAGCACAGACACAGGGTAGAACTGGACTCCTCGCGGATGCTCTCTTGGCGAGGGCAGACAGTTGCCTGGCTTTTGCCCCTAGAAAGGATCAAGAGGGAAAAAGGAGCTAGAACTGTGATTAGTGGACAGATGGACACCTCATGGTGGGGTATCTGTCCACCATGAGAGGGGACAGACAGAAGAACACAGGGGAAACACAGACGGTCACACGGTATGTGTCCATGGCCTTCCTCACCGCCCTCGGGCTCACTGTTTGATGCTCCCATCCCATCCCAACCTCCATCAACCACTGGACCAGCTCTGCCCTGCCAGAAGGCCCAGCCCAGCCCGAGAGAGAGAGGACGGTCCAGAGTGGGCCAACTGTGAAACCCAGTCTGTAAACACGACATTACACACACTGGCAGTGAAGGATACCGCCTTAGCAGAAGCTACAATGATCCTATTAATGAGCTGGTGTGTCTGTTCAGTGGAACTGTGGTGAGGTGCTACCGAGATCTCACTGCACCCCGTGTCTGATGACGACCCGTTAGAGGCTTGCAGGAGTGTTTACACCTGACGAGCCATGAAGAGCTCATGGCATCGATGCTGAACACCTCGGTTCAAGTTTCTTACAAAACCCTGAGTGGAGCCTGGGTGAGGCCCTGGTGCTCCCATCACCATCTCTAAGCCTGGGGGAGCCTTCAGGGACCCCAGCTCCCAGGGGACCAGTGGGAGAGGGGCACGGCAGGTGGCTCGGGCTCACACACCCAGGCTGAAGAGGTTGACGGCACCGTAGTCCAGGAAGTAGCAGATGTGGCGGGCCTTCTGGGACATGGAGCTGAAGGTGTGTGCACAGCTGGACACAAGGGGGTACACGCAGCTGGTGCCCATGTACACGAGCAGAGGCCAGGAGTAGCTGTCATGCTGGATGTCCGTCCCGTAGAACCTGGTCACTGACTTCCACAGGAAGAACCTGGAACACAGCAGCACTCACTTGCCCTCAGCCTCCGCCCCGACTGCTGTTCTCCATTCCCCGGGCTGGCCCATGCCCACGGGGATGCCGGGAGAAGGGCGTCGGGTGGGGAATGAGCGGGCGAGGAGTGGCAGCTCATCATCATGTCCAGCGTGGCGAGTGCAGGCGAGTGACAGTCCAACCCTTGTGCCCATGTCAGGGGCAGCTTATCAGCTCGCTGTCACAAACTCTTCATCAGGTGACATAGTTTGTCAAAGTGTTCCCTCCCAGGGGCTGGAGCGATAGCACAGCGGGTAGGGTGTTTGTCTTACAGCTGACCCGGGTTCGATTCCCAGAATCCCATACAGTCCCCTGAGCACCGCCAGGATTAATTCCTGAGTGCAGAGCCAGGACTAACACCTGTGCATCGCCGGGTGTAACCCAAAAAGCAAAAACCAAAAACAAATGAAAAAAACACAAAGTGTTTCCCCTTGCCATCCCTTCCCCCCTCTCCTCCTCTCCTCCCTTCCCTCCACTCCCCTTCTCTCCTCTGTTCCCTCCGTGCCTAGGAGTGTGGGGGGGCCTGGTAGTTCTCAGCCGAGCAGGCTGGTAGGTGGATGCAGGGGCCTGAGCAGGTGCTGCTGCCCAGGGCCTCTAAAGCAGGGGTCTTCAGGCCATGCCCGTTGGGGCTCAGGTTTCCCAGGGATGCTCAGGAATGCATGCAGGCCAGGGCCTGCTAGGTGCATGCTCCAAATCCCACCTTGCATTTGAACCTCTAACTCGGCTTCACAGAGCACAGTCTGTGTCCCCATACAGGGGCTGGGCCGCCCTCGCCTGCCCGCAGGCCCAGCTGGAGCTGGCGCCACTTCAGGTGCAGGACCCCGGGGCTGCCTTCCACAGGCCCCTCCACCGGGCACACAGGTGTCCCCACTGCTCGGCTTCTCACCACCTTGGGGAGGGGAGTCCGGGCCGGTCAGAGCCAGGACATTGACCCCCTTGTTTGGGCCACCTCTGTGGCAGCCAGCAGGGGCCTCAGGGGGCCTGTGGCCTGCAGGGCCTCTGAGAACCCCCAGCCCTGCTATGTGGCTCTGTCACTGCCTGTCCCCGGGGGGGCGTGTGGCCCCCTCCCTCCCTTTCCTAGCAGCCCCTCTCAGCTGGGCACCTCTGGGTGGCTCTGTGCTACATCTCTGAATCCTGCCAAGCGGGTGCCTGGACGCTGCCGAGGTTCTGGGCCCACCCCAGACACGCCACTTCCTGCTCATGCCTGCCCCTCTCTCTCTGGTTTTAGAGCCACGCCCAGCAGTGCTCAGGCTTACTCCTGGCTCTGTGCTCAATAATCACTCTGGCTGGGCTCAGGGGACCATGTGAGACACCAGGGAATGAACCCAGGTTGGCCGCATGCAAAGCAAGCGCCCTCCCCTGTCAGGGAATCGAACCCAGTCTCCCAGGTGACAGGTGGGGCTACTTCAAAGTCTCTTCCAATACTTTCCTGCAATCCTCAGGGCATCAGGGGAAGGCCGGACGCTCATTTCTGCAACTCCCCCTGGGAATATTGATGCTCAGAGAGCCGCTCGCCCCAGTCAGGGAGCATTTGCACCTGGACTTTTAGAAACCTCCGGGGCAGCAGCAGGAGAGACTGGGGAGCCATCAGGCACCCTCTCTCATCCCCCTGAGCTGCAGGTCCCGGCGTCTCCCACCCTACACTCGCCCACCAGAAGGGGGCCCACAAATCCCAGCCTTGACCACCAGCCTTCCCCACCGCACTGTCGAGAGAAGGGGGCCCCAGGGCTCCTGAGAGAGACCAGCTGAGCAAAGGGCAGGAGGTACCAGAAGGGCAGCAGGTGAGTCCAGATGTTGAGGGTCTCATTGGTCATCTGGAAGAGACTGAGGACGCAGGCGATGGCAGAGCTCTGCGGGTGCCGGTACCCGAACAGGATGCCTTGTTCATGGAAGACCTGTGCCGGGAGGGAATGGGGACAGAGGTGAGACAAGGGGGCAGGGGGCATTCAGGGGACAGCTGGCTTTCTTCACTGTGAACACTTCCATCAGGAGCACTTAACGCCGAGTTGCTTCCCCTCATCCCCCACCTCCTAGCCCTTGGCTGTGCTCAGGACTTATTCCTAGCTCTGTTCTCAGGGATCATTCCTGATGATGTTCAGGGGACCACGTGGGATGTCAGGGATGGAACCCGGGTCAGCCGCGTGCAAAGTAAATGGCCTGCCCACTGTGCTATCTCTCTGGCCCCTGTTGTTGCTTTATTGACAGGAAACACACCCTGCAGTACTGGGGCATGAACGCAGCTTGAGCCCAGGACCTTGCACACGTGATGCATCTGCTCTCCTGTGGAGTTGCCAGAAGCTGCCCCAGAGCGTCTAAACCCCCATGTTCTGCAAAGAGACCAGGGCCAGCTGGAAGAGAGGGTGTGAGAGCCCAGTCCCTGGGGAAATCGAGTGCTTCGCGTTGTCCACTCACACTTGGCATGAACATTGTTGCCTACGGGTCTGCTGTTGGACCCTCTGCCAAGGCCCAGCTTTGGATGTCTTCCTGCTAGGTGGGCATAAGTGCTGCTGGCTAAGGAGAGGTACCCGGCTGCCACGGGCCGCTGGGAAGGTCTCTGCGGCTGGACCCCAGGGCCAGGGTAGATGGACCAAGGCGCTTCACAAAGGCCTCTTGATGATGAAGACACTGATGGCATCAACCTGGGCTATAGGAGGAGGGGGCTGGCCACAAGCTCCCCCTCCCAGACCAGGCAGTGCACCTGCCACTGTCTCAGGGGCTCTCCCAGGGCACACTAGGACCAGTCAGGTAATGGATACGTTTCTGCCCACCTGGAAGACTGAGGGCAGCAAGGCAAGGGGCATGGAAGCTCTGATGCAGGATGAAGTGAGAAAAGGCCAAACAGTACTATGGCATTCCTGGCACATGCATGAGAACAACACGAACATAAGGTGCGGAGGGCAGGGGTGGGGCCCCAGGAAGTACAGACTCAGTGGGTGACGGAGCAGGACTGAAGGGCACTGGGCTCCATCGCGTCACTTTGTTTTAACGAAAAAAAAAATGTTTGATTTGAGGGCCACTTGGGGGTGCTCAGGGCTTCTTGCTTCTCTGCTCAGGGATCATTTTTTTTCTTACTGAATCACTGTGAGATAGACCCTTACAGAGCTGTTCATGATTAGGTTTCAGCCATACAGTGCTCCAACACCATGCCTCCACCAGTGCACATTTCCCAGCACCAGTGTCCCCAGGGTCCCTCCCATCACTCCCCACCTCCTGCCTGCCTCTATGGCAGCCACCAGCCACCTCTCTCTCTCTCTCTCTCTCTCTCTCTCTCTCTCTCTCTCTCTCTCTCTCTCCTTCTGGGCATTGTGGTTTGCAATACAGATACTGAAAGGTTGCTGTGTGTATCCTTTCACCTACTTTTTTTTGTTTTTGTTTTTCTTCACCTACTTTTAACAGTTCTTATCCAGCGTGGTCATCTCCAACCATTACTGCCATACGCGTCTCTTCTCTATCCTGCCTACCCTGCAGGGATCACTCCTGGCAGTGCTCAGGGAACTTCTGTGGTGCTGGGAGTTGAACTGGACTCACCAGAGTGTAAGTGCAAGGCAAGTGCCTTACCCGCTGCACTATCTGTTGACCACCTTGCGTCACTGTAGATCAGCGTGGCTCCATCTTGAGATGGAGATTTAGGGCTAGTGGGGGGTTGTCATAGGCACAGGGAGGGAGCTGTGCTGTAGGTCCCACACTCTCATAGCCAGACAGCTGAAAATGTCCCGATAATTGCCAGTGTCCCTGCTGGCAAGTCTTTCCCAGTTAACCTCTGATTTAGATGCGTCTTGCTAAAACATTTGACAGGTGGGGTCAGAGAGATAGTACAGTGGGTAGGGCACTTGCCTTGCATGTGGTCAACCCTGCTTCGATTCCTGGCAGTCTATATCGTCTCTTGAGCCACGCCAGGCGTGATCCCTTAGTACGGGGCCAGGAAAAAACCCTGAGCACCACTGAGTGTGCCCCTAACTCTCCCTCCCCCCGCCCCAATAAACAAACATTTGAAATTTACAATGAAGTAATACAATGAAGCAATGGGCCATAGACAAGGGTCAGCAGAAAAACATGGGACAATGTAAGGATTTGGGTTTGATCCCACAAAAAAAAATTAAAAGAGAGAAAGGGAAAGGGAAGAAAATGAGTAAACAAATCCATCAAATACAAATGTCCATATTAGTAATCAGAACAAAACCGAGGCACAAAGCATTTTGAAAATTTCCCCAACTTTCGAGGGCTATGGGAGGCAGCTCTCATTTGAGCAACTATTCGATCAAAAAGCCACCAGCGATGACAACAACTCCTACTATTTCTTATTCTGAGTCCAGCGATCATAGAGAGCGGGAAAAAGGGATGTTGGGGGCCGGGATGTGGCCAGCGGGAGAGAACATACCTCCATGGGGAGGCCCTGGGTTCGATCCTGGCACCACAAGACAAAAGCCCAGAGCAGGAAACACAGCTGATCTGAGGCAAGGCTCTGCCATGACCTTGGGCTTGCCCAGGAAACCCTCGCCTATGAGGTGGGAGGTGGGGCACGGCTCCCCCCTCAATCCTATCTGGGGCCAACCTGGTGAAGGGGAAGGGGACAATCACGCTGCTTCACGGTCCGGCGAAGAACGGCTATTTGAGTTACGCTTGGGTCTGAGCTAGTTACAGCCGCTTGTTCCAGTTTTGGTTCCCAGTTTATGGCGGATGGTACAGGGTCCCCTATGCAGCAGAAGGCCGTTCAGGCAGCTGCCCACCCCAGGGCTGCTCACCAGGAGGAGGGAAAGGGTCTCCCTCCACCCTCCGTGTCTCCTCTTGCTTTCTGCCCTTTTTAAAGACAGTCCCTGAATGCGTTGGCCACTTTCTAAAGTGAAAAATCCCCAGAAAAGAGCAATAATTATTAACCACTCACTTGCTATGAATGACCTCAGGTGTGCAGCAGGAATTCAGGGCAAGAGACTGACAGAGTTTGTGTGTGTGCACGCACATGTGTGCATGTATGTGCATGTGCATGCATGTCCACAGGGACTGGCACATGGGAAGGAAACAGACAGGCTTCCTCCCATGTGCAGAAGAGCTCAGGTGCAATGGCACCCACGGTGGACAAGGACAGGCAGGAGGGTGTTGCAGGAGGAGCACCACCCCACTTCCCCGAGGACTCAAGGTGTGGCCTCTGACCTCTCTTCGGAGCCCGGCATTCTGGGATGAAGAGAAAATGCTGACACAGTGGGGGGTAAGAAACAACAGGGAGAGATCTGGACGGGCACTGGGGAAGACACCTCGCCACTGGAGCCAGAACTGGATTTTGAAAGCCTGTTCTCTGAGCTGGAGAGATGCTCGGGGGGCTGAGCCCAGGCTTTGCACACCAGAAGCCTGGAGTCCACCCCCGGCAACACACAGACCATGAGCACGGTGTGTGTGCAACCCCCACTACACCAGCCACGGCGAAGGGAAAAGGAAACCACCTCCCTGTGACCTTCCACCCTGGGCACAGACACGCCAGGAGAGCCCAGGAACAGGGCACCAGGAGGCGGGGAGACGGGGTGGGGGGGCTACATAAAGGAAGCCCAGTCGCTCTGCCCCTGGACGCAGATGCTCTCGCCGGTCCCACCCCCCACCCGGGCTTCCTGAGCCAATGACTCTGCTGGACCCAGGGCTGCTCTGGGCAGGGGTGGGGGGAGACATGGGCTCTCCCTCTGCCCTTTCTGGTGCTCAGCACAGAGAATCCCTACCCAGCACACACGCTGCAGAAGCCCAAGCACACCCCAGCGCTCGAAAGCTGTATTGTCTTCACAGCGCAGGTGGCCCCAAACAAAGTCTAGCCATCACCTGAGACCCCAGAGCAGGTTCGTCTCCGAGCCCCTCCCGCTGGATGCCCAAGGGATGGGAAGGACATGGGCAGGCCATTCCCAGTGGAGAGCTGATTGGGCCGGAGAGATCGTACAGCAGCAAGGCCCTTGCCTTGTACGTGGCCTGTCTGGGCTGGATCGCCAGCACCCCATGTGTCCCCCGAGCCCACCAGGAGTGATTCCTGAGTGCAGAGCCAGGGGTGACCTCTGAGCACTGCCGAGTGTTCCCCCTGCCTCCCCCCCCCCACACACACAGAGAAAATAAACTGATGACACAGATGGGAGAACCCGGCAGGGACAGATGTCCGTGCACCTGAGAGCGAGCCCGGAACCCACAGCAGCCTACTGAAACCCTGGGTTTGCTGCAGAACTGCAGAGCACCGGGAGGAGCAGGGTCCTGGCCCTGGAGGCGAGGAAGCGCATTCTGACAGCTGGTGTCAGGGCGCCAGAGAGGGTGCAGGTCTTGCAATGTTGACCACTGCACAACAGTCCAGCACAGCCCCTTTCACGGAAAAGGAAGGCCAGAGCGGTGAAGGCCTGGGAACAAGGGGCGGGGATCTAAAGGCGAGTCCGACCTCTCTGACGCGGTGATGCCGGCTGAAGAGTCACTCGGAAACATTTCTAGCTTGATCCTGCCCCAACACCTGAGAACCCAGCAGCTGTTCGGGGACAGGGTCTGTGCAGAGGTGACCAAGTGAAAATGGATCCCTGAGCTGGGAGGACCGGGCACACGCTCTGCATGTGGGAGCCCCGGGGTCATTCACAGTACTCCTGAGCACTGCTGGGAGTGTCCTCCCAAGCACTGTCCCAGAGTGGCCGCCCCTCCCCAGCACCACTGGACGTCACCTCAGACCAAAACCAAACACAGGGGTTCTGTTAGTGTGAGTTTTTAACCAAGCTGACAGATGTGCTTCATAAGTTTGCAGAGGCTGGTGACAGTGTCCCAAGGTGAGTGCACAGCTTGTATGCAAGACACCGGGGCTGGATACCCAGTACTACACGGGCCCCCAGTCGCTGCCAGGTGTGGTCCGAAAGTAAAAGCAAAAAACACAACCCAGGAAATTTGGGCAGAGGGCGACGGGAAGTGGGTGACCACAGGGTGACCACAGCCAAGGAGGAGCCTCAGAAGAAACCAACTGTACCAGCAGCCGAATCTGATCTCCAGCCACCAGAACTGAAGCCCCATTGCCGCCGCCATGTGAGCTCATCTACCAGTCCGTTCCCGAGACTCATAAATGCATCTTGAAAGAGATCGACTAGCTGCAAAAATCTCTCAGGCAAGTGTTCCCAGCTGAGACCTCTGGGGCAATCTCAGAGGGGGGCGGGCCTCCAAATAATGGCAGCCAGACCCCCCAGTTAAATATTCTGCATTTTCTGGATATCTCCAAGTCTACAACACTAACATCCGAGTAGTGGGCATACCGGATTGGATGGGATGTAACATAGAAATCAACCAACATCAACTAACCAAAATGTTAGCACAGACGACTTAGCTTGCCACAGTAGCTTAGTAAACCCTCAGCAAAGAGCTTAATGGTGAGACACATGGTGAGATACAACAATTTTCACAAATTTTTTTCTACAGAATTATGTTTTTATCATTTCATTAGCCATTTGTGGTAACCAGCAATATAAAATAAATGACTATGGACCTATTATGGGGGAAGCTTGAGGGGTGGGGGGGAATAGAGACAGTGGTAGAGGGAAGGTGACAGTGGTGGTGAGACTGGGGTAGGAACATTGAATGCCTGGAACAAATAATCATGAACAACTTTGTTAAACCGAAGTGTTTAAATAAAGTGGGAGTGGGGGTGGCATGGGGGAGCTGAATCCAAAGACATGAACATGAAAAGCCAGGGCAAGGCCGGGGACGTGCCTCGGTGGCAGAGCACAGGTGTAAGGCCTTGGGTTCGATCTTCAGCACCACACACATGGGTGTGCACACGCTAACCACCCCCCCCCCACACACACACACACAAACAAGGCAGTGGACAAAGACCAGCAAAGAATCTAAGGAGGTGTCTGTGGGCAGAGGGCAGAGGGCAGTCCATGAAGTGCCTGCACTTTGGGGTATTGTTCTTGGGGGAGCCACACCCAGCAATGCTCTGAGCTGACACCTGCCTCTGCTCTCAGGAATTACTCCTGGTGGTTCTCAGGGGACCAAATGGAATGCCGGGAATCAAAGCCATGTGATTAGTCTGTGTACAACACGGCTGACCTGGGTTCCATCCCCAGCACCACATACGGTCCCCCAAGCCTTTGTGAACCCCAAAGTGATCCTTGAGTGCTGAGTGCCCCACTGCTGTTCTATGGCTCTAGTCTGTTGTGTGTACATTTTTATAATATGTCCTGTTAAGCCCTGCATGGTGGGGCCCTGGGTGGGATGCCAGCTACTGTACTACGGTCTCCTGTACTGCAATTCTGGGTTCCTGGCAGCAGGGACACCTAAACTCTCCATTAAAAGAACATAAAACAGCTTGGTCATAACATGTAATTAGTGGAATAGTTGACTTAATAGACACCATTGTTGGTATTAAGCAATTACAGACAAATGCCAATTCAGACCACTGGTGTGATGCTCTTCAAGAAGAGTTTCTAGGGGTTGGGGAAAGTGTATAGCAGGTAATGTGCTTCCTTGCACTCGGCTGACCTGGGTTCTGTCCCCAGCACCACATAGGTCTCCTTATGAACCCCAAGTGGCCCTTGAGTACAGAGCTGGGAGTAAGCCCTGAGCACTGCCGGATTTGGTCCAAAAACAAACAAAAGGTCTCCACCCACAAGAGTCAGCATTAGAATAAGGAGGTGTGATCGGTTCTGGTTCTGAACACAATTCAGGAACTGCATAACCAGACTATAATAATCCAAAAAAGCTTTCTCAGGAGGAGAGATGTGTTGAGGGGAAAGCTGAGGCCATTGGTGAGGATGTTTCACTGGTCGTGGACTGCAGTTGAAATATCAAATGCCTGAAACTCTGTTATAACTGTTGTAACTCATGAAGAGTAACTGGGAAAAAACTGGCTCAAATTATTTTAAAAAGTCTTTTTTAAAGAGCAGCTAATGTTCACTCAGGCATGAGGACACTTTTCATGCATGCATTTCGGGAGGGGGCATTAGGTAACGAAACAAATGATCAGTACCTCAGGTGGAGGGTCCACAGGAGCATAGTAATTTAAAGATCAATAGGTAAAATCAAAGGGCTGGAGGTATGTAGAGACCCCACGTTGGAGTCCCACCACCACAAAGTTCCCTGGGTTGCCACTAGGGTCCCTGGCACTGTGGGAGTGTCTCCAGGGCCCCTGAGCAATACTGGGGAGAACTCCCCCACGAGCTCTCAATGAGTGAAATAATGACAAAGTGTCTTTAAGAAGCAGGACTAGGGAATTGGCTCAAAAGGCTGGAGGGCGGCCCCGTGTGCCCAGGCGCTGAGTCCCACTGGGAGCAGACCTCCAAACTTGGAACAGGTTGTAGTTCCTGAGCACCACGGAATGTGGCCCCCAAGTCAGCTAAAGTCAAATATGTCCCCATTCGGGTGTGGTTTATTTCTGTGGGAGGACTAGAGGACAGAACATGGACCTACAGGAATGAGGGAGGGACTGGAGCAATGGAACCCACGTGGCACTGATTCCTTACTGAGTATCAAAATGCTGTTCTTTAGAATGATCTGAAAATGCAGTTCCTGAATTGTGTTCAGAACCAGAAAAATGCCTATAATTCAATTTTAGGCATTAAGATGAGCAGACATTTGGTACTCGAGTAGCAGGACAGGACTGCTGAGAGGGAGCAGAGCTGTGGTCCCACAAAGATGGCCATGGCCTGGGCTCCTGACCCTGTCAAGGAGCTGCCCAGTCAAGGGCAATTAAGGCCACTGAAGGTATTGCAGGCGCTAATCGGCTAATCAACATTAAAACAGGGGGATTATCTGGATTACCCAGGGCTGCTCTGTATAATTTCAAGGATCCTTATAAAAGTGGAAGAGGAAGACAAAATGTCACCATCTGTTTTCCTCTGGGCTTTTTTTTTTTCCTGATAGCCACGTGGTGTTCCATTGTGAACCGGAGACCACATCTTTATTCACTCATCTGTCACCTGGCATTTGGGTTGTTTCCAATCATGGCTGTTGTAAATAGCGTTGCAATAAATACAGGCCTGCAGTCACTCCAGCTCAGGTGTTTGTGGCTCTTGGGGTGGAATTCTTGTCTTTTTGCTTCAACAGGGATGAAGCTGGAGGGGCTCATGCTAACCGTAATAAGGAGAAAGACAGATATAGTCTTACTCATAGATGGTGTAGAGACAAAGCAAGAGAACAGACAATGTCCAACAAAAACCCTTAGATTCTGACCCAAGAGCTGAGGTTACCAGTGTGTGTGTGTGTGTGGGGGGGCGGGGTACGGGAAGGGTCCAGTGAACTGTGGTGAACAGATATTGCTGTGGGCAGTGGTAGGGGAGCACCATGCCCCTAAGACATATAAAAATACTTACTGTCTTGCAGACCAGTGTTAACTCAATTTGTTTGTAATGACATGTTTTCAACGGTGGAAGTGGACACAGAAGGGGAGAGGTAGGCAGCCTTTGCTGGTGGGACTGTTACCTAGTACAGCCTCTGTGGAAAAGCCTGGTGAGTCCGCAGGAAATTTAGAATTGAACTGCCATAGGACCCAGCAATTTCACTTTTGGGCATCTAATCCCAGGACATAAAAACACTTTCTCAAAAGGACATGAGCACACCAGTATTCATTGCTGCTCTCAGTTCAATAGCTAAGACAAGGGATCAATGTAGGTGTCCATGACAGATTAATGGACCTGTAAAGGCGATTAGAGGCCACTCCAAAAGCCTCCGTTCCTCTCAAGCTACCGAGAGTATCCCGCCCACATGGCAGAGCCTGGTAAGCTACCCGTGGCATACTCGATATGCCAAAAATGGTAACAACGATGGTCCTCATTCCTCTGATCTTGAAAGAATCCCCAATATGCCACTGGACTACACTAGCACGCAACAGGGGATGGAGATGTTACTGGCACCCGCTCGGGCAAACTGATGAACAATGGGGTGACAGTGGTACAGTGATATGTATATATAGCTCATCTTCATAATCCATTAATATATATGTATATGTAATACATATATATATAATGGAATACTATGCAGCTGCAAGGAATGAGGAAATCATGAAATTTGCTGCAAGTGGTTGGAACCAGAATATACCACACTGAGTGAAGTAAGCACAAAGAAGAAAGACAAACACAGAATGATCTTCTCTGTGGACTATAGATTACTGGATGAAGAAATGTACTGTAGTAAAGGAGGGTGCTTAGATCATCTTTGACTCCAGTTTTTAGAGAGGTTAGAAGGACAGAGAAGGAAAGAAATCAGGGCGGGAGGGAGAGAACAAGATATAATGGGTGAACAGGCATCAGGGCTCCAGCTATACCAGTGATATGAGTAAGTGCTGTCACCATACATACAAAACACACACTCAACAAAACTGAAAACATGAGATTTAAGCTGCGACCATTGAACCTTTGTAATGTGCCTGTCAAGGTGACAGGTGGGGAGGGAATATGGGAACAGTGGTGGAGGGAACCTGACACTGGTGGTGGGACTGGTGTTGAAATACTATATAACTGAAGCACAACCATCAATAACTTTTGTAAATCACATATTTTAATTTAAAAAAGAAAAAAAGAAGAGAGAGGTAAAGCAAGATGTACCTGAGCACCTGAGTGAAGCCTGACCAAGAAATTCAGCACCGAGGGTTTGGAAGACAGAAGTGGTTTTGTTTGTTTGTTTGTTTTTGCTTTTTTTTGGGGGGGTCACACCCAATGATGCACAGGGGTGTGCTCCTGGCTCTGCACTCAGGAATTTCCCCTGTCGGTGCTCAGGGGACCATATGGGATGCTGGGAATCGAACCCCGGTTGGCCGTGTGCAAGGCAACCGCCCTACCCGCTGTGCTATTGCTCCAGCCCCTGGAAGACAGAAGTGGGCGTGGAGCCAGGCCTCTGAGTGATCACTCCTAGAGCTGAAAAAGCCCATAAAGCCGATTGCCCCCTGGAGCCACCACTGCCATTTTGATTTCAGTCTTCCAACCTCTGCCAGACACCTGAGCCACTGACCTGTGAGACAAGGGATGTATCTTCTTTTTAACACTCTCTCATTTGGGGCAATCTGTTATAGCAACAATAGATTCACGAGTACAAGGTCAGAATTTGATCATAAATCCAAAAGGCTGAAAACCATGGCTCTTGGCCTCAATTTCTTACTTCGAGAAATGATGACTTCCCGTGGAAGCATACAGAGAGTAGCGGTGACATTCTCTGTCTTCCACGTGGGCTATCTCGCTCAAGCACACATCAACTCGGACCAGAAGATACTCCCAGTCACATAGCAGGAATGCCAGACGAGGGCCATTTAAAAGCCTAGGTTTAATTTTGACAAGATCTGGGGATGTAAAGAAATTGGGAACAATGGTATGTCATCAGCTATGGAGCAAATCCCATCTCTCGTGGGAAAGAACATGAATTCTGAGTCTGAGTTCCACTCACACATGTTTTATACTTAACTATCTCATTTTTGTGGAGGAGTGATTGGAGAGGGTCTTCCAATCAGTGCTTAGGGGCCCAGGGTCTTTTCCTGATAATACTTGGGCAACTGTGGGCTCACAGTGATGTTCCACTACAGTGGTTTGGGTGGGGCATCAGGACCGTATCTGGTAGTGCTGGGGAGACCAGAATCAGGGGGCAGTGCATGTAAGGCATCAACTCCAGCCCTGTGAGATATACCTGTGTCCTCTTGTCTCACTTTTTTCCAGGGGACACGCACAAAGGTAGAAGGGCTTATTCCTGACCCTGTCTTCAGGGGTCACTCCTGGTGGGGACTGTACATAAGGGTGCTGGGGATCAAACCCTGCTGGCTGTGGACAAGGCAGTCGCTTTAGCCACTGTACTATCTCTCTAGGTCCTTTAGATCACTTTTAAAATAGCAGAGAGTCTCTTGGCCGCACACCTGGCTGTCTTCCCCTGGGCCCCTCGGAGGGGATGGGCTCCAGCTTCCCTCCCCACCCCGAGCAGAGCTCCCGGCAGCCAAAGACCACCAGAACTAGCTACAGCCATGCTCGAGGCCCCTCTCCACATGTTCGGACAGACCTCACGCATGAAGGTACCGGCAGAGGAACCCAGGTGTGTGTAATCCCATCAACGGCCAACATCCAGAGACTTAAAAGCAAGCTCCTAGAAGTGATATCTTGTAGCCTACTTCTACCCCTGGGAGAAACTGGCAAGTTTCTGAGAGCTTTCTGTCCACATGGGACAGCCTTGCAAGCTTCCCATGGTGTATCCATATGCTAAATCCAGTAACAAACTGGATCTCATTCCCTTGATCCTGAAAGAGCCTCCAGTGCGGGACATTGTTGGGAGGGCCTAGTCGAGAGAGACTTCTAAGATCTCAGGGAAAGGACAAATAGAGAAGTTACTGAGCCTGCTCGAGAAATCGACTATTAACGGGGATTTTGTGATTTCGTGATTCGTGATTTATTTTTAAGTTTTTTAATTAAATCACTATGAGATAAACATTACAAAGTTGTCCACAACTGGGTTTCAGTCATACAATGCTCCAATACCCATCTCTTCACCAGTGTACATTTCCCACCACCAATGTCCCCAGTGTCTCCTTCTACTCCCCAACCCCAGCCTGCCTCTATGGCAGACACTTTTCTTCTCTCTCTCCCTTTCTCTCTCTCTCTCTCTGTCTAAAGTTGCATATTTTTATCTTAAAATAGGTACAAGATTTTTCTAAACCAAAAAACCACAAGTAAAATTTGTGATGCAAATGACATTTTGATCAAATGAAAAAGGAAGCAAAAATTACTGTGGACTATGAAGAGAGAACTCACAAAATCCTGAAGGTAATTTCTATAGACAATACTTTTCTGGATATTATAGACTGAGGTATAAACTTAACTAGGCAAAACTCTGTTTTCAGTTTTCTTTAAACTTTACCTTCAAAAAGAATTAGGTTGAGGCAGAGAGAAAGTACAGCAGGTAGGGCACTTGTCTCGAGTGTGGTTACCTGCATTTGATTCCTGGCACCACATGTGGTCCCTGAACCACACCAGGAGTGATCCATGAGCACCAAGAAAGAGAAAGGGAGGGAGGGAGGGAGGGAGGAAGGGCGGAAGGAAGGGCGGAAGGGAGGAAGGAAGGAAGGAAGGAAGGAAGGAAGGAAGGAAGGAAGGAAGGAAGGAAGGAAGGAAGGAAGGAAGGAAGGAAGGAAGGGAGGGAGGGAGGGAGGGAGGGAGGGAGGGAGGGAGGGAGGGAGGGAGGGAGAAAGGAAAGAAGGAAGGAAAGGAGGGAGGGAGGGAGGGAGGGAGGAAGGAAAGGAGGGAGGAAGGAAGGGAGGGAGGGAGGGAGGGAGGGAGAAAGGAAGGAAGAGAGGGAGAAAGGGAGGAAGGGAGGGAGAAAGGGAGGAAGGGAGGGGGAAGCAGGGGATTGGGAAATGGTACAGAAGGTTACACCCAACCTGGCCCCACAAGCTTCCCAACATTGCCAGGTGCATCCTTGGAGACCCGCAGCCTCTCTGGGGTGTCCCTGGTGGTCCCTGGCTCCACAACCCTGATGGCTTTGCATCTTTGGGCTGGAGCACTGGATGGCTGGACACATGCCGGGTTCCAGTCCTGGCAGAATATCACTGGACGTATTTAGTAGACACCCAACCCTACCCCCCAAATAATAATAATAATAATAATATTATTATTATTAGTAATAATAATAATAATAAATAGTTTTTTCCAAAAGAACTGAGCCACGTCAATGCCCCTCTCATCTCATAAATTGCTTCTGGTCAAAGGCCATGACCTTGTCCACATAAGGGTTCCTGCACTCATTCACTGATGAAGGAAACGCCATCCTGCCTCCTGTTCTCATTTGGGCCAGCTCCATTCTGAGCTTCTGACCTCCAGCATGACCCAGGCAGCCTTGGAGGAAGCTCCTCTGCCAAGGGTCCCACCTCCCTCCCCTCCTTAAGTGGTCTTTTCCAGAGAATGCTCCTTCATCAACTTCCTATGTGCAAGTCTTTGTCTCAGTTCCTGTTTTGTTTGTTTTGGGCCACACCCAGCAGTGCTCAGGGCTAACTTCTGGCTCTGCACTCAGGAACCACTCCTGGCATATAGGATTCCATCATATATGGGGGGCATATAGGATGCTGGGGATCAAACCCAGGTCTGCTGCTTGCAAGGCGAACACCCTCCCTGGTGTACTCTCACTCCAGCCTTCTCTCTGAGTTTCTGTAGGATCCAAGCCTCAAAGTCTCTTCTTCCCTTTCTGTGGGAACTTCAGAGGCCGCATGGTCCCTGCGGTGCAGCCGCGGACAGCAGCTCTTCCCTCTGGCGGGGGCCCCGACGGCTTCCCACTGACAGCTCAGTTCCATATGAAACACCTGCTACTCAGAGCTCTCTGCAGTGATTCCTTCAGGTTGCTATGGGGCTGCTCATAGCAGTGCTTGGGCCATGGTGCAGGGGATCATATCTGGAGGAGCTATGGTGCTGGGGTGTTTGCTACACAGGACACACACACAAGGCATGTGCATTACAACACGGGACACATTCTTGGCCCTCTGAAGTGACTTTTAAAAAGGGACTCATGGGCCAGAAAGATAGTACAGCAGGCAGGGCATTTACCTTGCATGCAGCCGACCAGGGTTTGATCCCTGGCATCCCATTTCATGCCACAAACATGCTCAGGAGTGACTGATTCCTGAGTGCAGAGCCAGGAGTAACCCCTGAGTATCGCCGAGTGAGACCCAAAAGAGCAATAAATAAATAAATGTAAAAATCGACTCAGCATAGTCCAGCTATTTCTATACTTTTTTTTGCCTTTATTTTTGGGGTTGGGGGTCACACCCAGGGATGCACAGGGGTTAATCCTGGCTCTGCATTCAGGAATTACTCCTGGCGGTGTTCGGGGGACCATATAGGATGCTGGAATTCGAACTCGGGTTGGCCGAGTGCAAGACAAACGCTCTACACGCTGTGGTATTGCTTCAGCCGCTTCTACACTTTTCACTCGAGTTAAAATAGCTAGAGTAGCAAGCAAATTGTAAATAGAAAACATTTGTTATAGGAGGGGGAAGTAGAGTAATTTTGTTTTGTGTTGTTTTGTTGTTTGGGCGGTGCACTATACTCTGGACTTACTCCTGGCTCTGTGCTCAGGGATCTCTCCCACTGGGGCTTGGGAGACCAGATTTAATGCATATTTGGAGACCATATTTGGAACAGAGGTTGGCATTTCAAGGCAAGTGCTTTACCCCTGTACTATCTCTCCGACCCTGTGGTGGAAAATTTCAAAACCACAAGCCTTTGAACTTATGGGACATATGTAGAATATGGCTCCCAATAACTGGAAACTTCTTTCAGTATACTTTGGAAATTTATGAAAATTGATCACATGTGAGGCCATAAAGCTTGTTTAAACAAATTTCACAGACTGGGATATACAGAGGACACTCTCAGACCACAATTAATTAAATTAATTCATTAACATTACTTGTAGCACTGTCATCCCGTTGTTCATCAATTTGCTTGAGCGGGCATCAGTAACGTCTCCATGGTGAGACCTGTTGTTACTGTTTTTGGTATATCGAATACACCACGGGTAGCTTGCCAGGCTCTGCCATGGGGGCGGGATACTCTTGGTAGCTTGCCGGGCTCTTTGAGAGGGATGGAGAAATCGAACCCGGGTCAGCCGCATACAAGGCAAATGCCCTACCTGCTGTGCTATTGCTCCAGTCCAAACTTATTTCTAGTTGATTTAAATATTTTATTCATATATTTTGATATTCCTTTATTTAGTGCACACGTGTTAATGAGTGTTATGTCATTCAATAACAGATAACTTTATATATTGGAAGATTTTACACGCATGCTCACATAGGCATGTCACAAGTCACATAGGAAAATAGAAATTAGAAACTGATTAGAACAGGAAGTAAGGGCTACAGTTAAAGCAGTACTTTATATCTATATATTTGTTTCCAAGGTGATTGACTTAAGAAATCAGAGCAGTAACAACAACATTAACTCAAGGTAGAAAGAAAATTTAAAAAATACCACAGATGGTTTACAATAGCCAGAATCTGGAAAAAACCCGAATGCCCCAAAACAGATGACTGGTTGAGGAAACTTTGGTACATCTATACAATGGAATACTATGCAGCTGTTAGAAAAAAGGAAGTCAAGAATTTTGTAGTTAAGTGGATGGGCATGAAAAGTTTCATGCTGAGTGAAATGAGTCAGAAAGAGAGAGACAGACATAGAAAGACTGCACTCATCTATGGTATATAGAATATCAGAGTGGGAGACTAATACCCAAGAACTGTAGAAATAAGTACCAGGAGGTTGACCCCATGGCTTCGAGGCTGGCCTCACGTTCCGGGGAAAGGGCAACTCAGAGAAGCGATCACCAACTACATTGTAGTCGAAGGCCATGTGGGGGAAGGGAGTTGCGGGCTGAATGAGGGCTAGAGACTGAGCACAGCGGCCACTCAACACCTTTATTGCAAACCACAACAGCTAATTAGAGAGAGAGAACAGAAGGGAATGCCCTGCCACAGTGGCAGGGTGGGTTGGGGGGGAGATGGGATTGGGGAGGGTGGGAGGGACGCTGGGTTTACGGGTGGTGGAGAATGGGCACTGGTGAAGGAATGCGTTCCCGAACTTTGTATGAGGGAAGTATAAGCACAAAAGTGTATAAATCTGTAACTGTACCCTCACGGTGATTCTCTAATTAAAAATAAATAAATTATTAAAAAAATACCACAGATGTTAGCTATCAAATGCATAACAGAGAGAGCTCCTATGAGTCCACATCTGCTTCTTTTCAATGATTTTTAAAAAAACGAATGAAAAAGTTAAGACACTTCTTTTGTGGGAGGTGTGATTTGGGCCAAACCTGGCTGCACTCAGGGCTTACTGCTGGCTCCGTGCTTACGGATCATGGCAGGCAGTGTTTGGGGGACCAATATGGGTGCCAGGGATTGAACCTGAGTTAGCTGTATGCAAGCAACCCCCTTACCCATTATACTATCTCACTAGCTCTAAAGTTAAAACACATCCACAGAGCAAAATGAATAAATAAACAAACAAAGGAACTGTGAAAAAAGAAAAGATAATCCAGCAACTGGGAAAAGGTATTTGCATACTAGATGCCATTAATATCTTAATATCCACAAATCAACAGTGAACTCATACAACACAAGGACAAAAAAAAAAAGCAACCCAATTTTTTTTTTAAAGACCAGAAAAGATACTTTTCTAAAAAGACCTACAGATGGTCCACAGACACAGACACATGAAATAATACTCAGAATCACTTATTAGAGAAATGCAAGTCGAGACCACAAGGAGCTCCCCACTCATGCCATGGGGATGGTCTCCGTGAAACAGATGTACAGCAATTGTGCTGAGGTGTGGAGAGCCTGGTGCCCTGGTGGTGAGGATGGAAAGGGCTGTAGTCTCTATGGAAAGTGGCAGGGAGCGTTCTCACAAACTAAAATTGGAAACGCCACATGTTGCAGTGATATTGCAGAATTTTCATGCCCTTTGGATAATGCAGAACCTGGGCATTAATCCAAAGGGCATGAAAACACTGATTCGAAAGGATATTTGCACCTCTCTGCCCACAGCAACGTTACTCACAACAGTCAGCATATAATCAACCTCAGTGCCCACTGGCTGATGAGTGGTCAAAGACAAAGAGGATAGATCATCAGTGAATTACTATTGGACCATTATAAAAAGATGAACTCATAACATCTGGCACAAAATATATCATTCTGGAGGTGACTGAGCAAAGAGAAATAAGGAAGTGAAAGACAATCAATGGTTCCATCTGCGTATAGAATATGAATGATGAAAGCAAGCCAGCCAGAAACAAACAACAAAGCCAGCTCTGGTTGGTGAGAACAGGGGGTGGCCGGAGGGCGAGGAAGGAGGTAGCAGGAACGTTTGATGGTGGGAATGAAGAATGTTGTATACAGAAGAGGGTTGAAGCAAGACTCCTGAAAATTCGTAATATTGCAATGTAATGAAAAGTCCATTTAAAATAAATTTTTTATGGTATGATTGGTTAAAGGTGCAGGTTAAAAACCAGGTACCTGGGTTCAGACCCAATGCTGATACTTGTTAAATATTCTCAATTCAGGCTCTGCTCTCTGCAGCAGATGCAAGCCTGGCGCCTCAGTTTCTCTATCTGTATAATAGATTGGGACAAACTATGAGACAAGTGCTTAGAAAAATGTGTGACACTGCAACATTCCAGTAAGTATTTCTAGTGTTATTATTTGGCTGGGGGTGTTGGGAGTTACACCTGGGGATGCTCAGGGATCACTCCTGGCAGCTTTGGAAAATGAAAAGCAGTGCTGATATGCTGTGTCAAGACAAGCCCACTACCCACTGTGCTATCTTTGCAGCCCAGAACTATATCTTTATATTTATTTTGTTTGGTTTTGTGGATTTTGGATCACACCCGCAATGCTCAGGGCAGGACTCGGGACCATTTGGGATTCTGGGGATCAAACCAGGATCAGCTGCAAGCAAGGCAAATGCCCTCACCACTGTACAATCATTCTAGCCCCAGAACTTAATCTTTTTCAAGAGTGAAGTTTGCGGAATGTGAATTACATCTCAATAAAGCTGTTGTTAAAACAGATTCTTGAGAGAAAGAAAATCCAAATGTCAAAATTGTTTCCTGAACAACCCTAAGAGTCGACTAAGCTGCTGCCTTGGAAGGGTGTTATACACAGTTCATTTTACCAGCTACTCAGGAATGCAGATTTAATTCTAATATTACACACATTTTCCACAGAAGTAGTAAAAAACACTAACTCAATTGTGGCTGGTATTATCCTAATCCCAAAGACAGCATAGAAGAAAAATGAGGGGTCAATTAATTAAGTTGGTCTAATTCTCCACACAGAATGAGAGCTGATTCAGGGTCAGAGAGATAGCACCGGCCATAAGATACTTTCCTCGAATACAACTAACCTTGGTTCGATCCCTGCTGCTGTATATAGTGCTCCTAGCTTTACAGGTGTGAGCCCAGAGTGCAGAACCAGGAATAAGTTCTGAGCACAGCAAAGTGTGGCCCCAACTGCCTCCCCACCCCCACTACCCCCGATTCCACACCCCCACAAAGGAAAAATGTGAGCCAATTCCAGGGATAGATTAAACAGGTATTACATCATTGCCATGTTGAATTTAAATGCAAATTTAGTTTAACAATAGCAATGAGTTCAGGACAGGAGTGATTAGAAAAGTGTGTGGCTAGAAAACTGTACAATAGGTAGGTGGTTTGCCTTGCACATGGCTGACCTGAGTTCAATTCCCAGGATCCCATATAGTCCCCCAAGGCCCACCAGGAGTGGGCTGACTGCAGAACCAGAAATAACCCCTGAGCATTGTTGGCTGTGGCCCATAAACAAAACAAAAGAATAGCAATGAATTCAATCAGATTAACAATTTAACTGAGTTCATCAATGAATTCATCAGATTAACAACTTAAATTGAGTCATATACGACCATCTCAAAAGATACACTGACCAAAAAAAAAAATCTCAAAAAAAACCAACAAATTATTCTGGTTTGCTGGGGAACATTCTGGAAAGTCAGGACAAATCTATAGCTCTCATCCCATTGTTTCCACACACCCACAGAGAGAAAAGGCTATCATTATATTAAATGACGAAATGTAGAAAGCACTCCTTTTGATTAAAATCAAGAACAACACGAAGATGCCTGTACTCCTGATTCCTGATGTATTTAAATAAGTTCCCAGGTGAGTTGGATGCTGGGAAGCCAGGAACCCACTCTGGGAGGAGCCGGCTGGACGTGAGCCACACTGACCCAGTGTTGCACACTTGGGAGGCTCACACACAGCTGGGTGTGGTTGTCTGGAATGCACATACTTTTGTGGCACAGGAAGGGAGAGGGAACTTTGAGGGAGCAGCGGGCAGCTTTGAGGGGAAGAGGGAGTCTGGAGAGAGAGAGAAGGCAGCTCCAAAGGGAGCCCAGGGCAGAGGGGAGGAGGAGAACCAGGTCAGAGAAGTGAAGCTGTAACCTGATGGGAGGAAACAGAGACTCCCAGAACACCCAGACCCCAACTCCAGGGCCAAGCACATACCTGGGGCATCTGGTCGACCCGGAGCAGCCTGGGCAGCCTCAGGCTCAGCATCCTGAAGCAGTGAAGCTGGGTCAGGATTGTCGGCAGGGCTGGCTGGTGCCTTAGAATTGCCCAGAGCTCGCTCACAGTTCTGACATGGCCTGGGCTGCCTCCACTCACCAGTGCCTGAGCTGCTTTCCTGAAAGAGTACAGCATAAAGAAATCCAGTGAGTTGCAGCCAAACCCCAGCTGGACCAAAACTATCGGATCAGGGACTGGAGAAAGTGCAGTGTTTAGGGCTCTTGCCTTGCATGGCCAACCTGGGTTCAATTCCCTGCACCCTATTTGGCCTACTGAGCACCACCAAGAGTGACCCCTGAGCACAGAGTCAGGAGTAAGCCCTAACCACCGCTGAGGGAGGCCCAAACACCGAAAAGGAAAGGAAAGAAAAGAAAAAGTCAAAACCCAAACCCACAGCACTGTCAGAGCAGTTGACTCTGGACACACACTTGCTTTGCGAGGCCTCAAGTCATCCCCATGATCTGAGTCACTGATTCCAGGGGTGCTGGAGGGAAGTGATTAAATCATAATATGGGCACTCGTAAAACTGCAGCGCTGGCAGAGACCACAGATGCTCCAGATCCGCTCAGATCACTCATAAGGCCGGCAGGGTGGAAGGACTTCCCCACAGCTGCACAGCACAGGGTTCTGGGACTGCTCGCTCTCCCAGGGGCCATGTGCTGCCCCTGGGCACTGTGAGGTCAAGTCCACAGCTAGCCAGTGGGCGGCGGAGGTGAGCACCGTGCCCCAGACCACCCAGAGAGAAGCAGCTGGTCCAGAAGGTTGACACAGGGGGTGGCCCTCACACATGAAAAACCAGACCGGCATATCCAAGACATGTCGGTGACGGGTCAGCCCAGACTCCAAGGCCAGTGAAGTGAAGGACTCAGGTGCATCCAGGGCGCACCCACTCCGCGAGGACTGGCTGTTTCCAGTTTGGGGTGTATCACCATCTCTCCTTCACTTTGGGCCTTTTCTCGCTCTGTCTCTCACTCCCTCTCTCCCTCTCTCAGTCTGTCTGTCTCTCATCCCTCATTCCCTTGTAACTAATATATTCCGTCATGAAAAGATTTTAAATCATTTTTGAAAACTCCCTCAATGAAACTATTACACACACACACACACACACACACACACACACACACACACACACACATCCTGCAGGCCAGGGAGATGGCTGAAAAGGTCAGTGCGAGTATCCAGAGCTCTGGGTGTGATTCCCAGCACGGTAGCATCCCCCATCACCCCTGACCACTGGGAGAGACCCCCCCAGCACTGAGCCGAGAGTCAGCCCTGGGCTCTGCCGGGTGTGGCTCCAAAACAAAACAAAAAACCAAACAAAAGACAGTTTCATGACTGTGAGTAACATCAACTAGAGAAATGCCAAACCCTCAGGACAGGCTCAAGACATGGAAAAATACAAGTTGGGTGGGTTCAGCGAAGAAAGAGCAGAGCTAGGAATTCATCATCACAAACGCCTCCTCTCTCCCCAGGGGCTGAACCCCACAGCCTCCAAGGCTGCCCAGCCGGGTTCGGGGTGTGGTCACACCTCCCACAGCCAGAGGGCCTAGCCTGTGCCTCCCGGAGGCGCCAACCCCATTTCTCTGCAATGAACTGGGTCTGCCTTGGTGCTGTCCCAACAAACTGGTGGGAAACTCAGGGTTGTACCTGGCTCCTCCCAGCCTTTCACAAATGCTTACTTAAACAAAGCAGTGCTGTTCACCCCTGGAACTTAAAGTGCATTTTTAAAAAAATGGATGGTGCATTTAGTCTGCTTATTATTATTTATGCCTTCTGTATTATTTTCCAGAACTATATAGAAAAATACAATAGATTTGTGTTATAAATGTGCTTCTCTTTAGAAAGCATTGCTGTAAGTAAGCACAGAATATTATTTAGCCTTAAAAAGAAATGAGTCTGCAACACATGTTACAACTTGGGGTAAAGCAGAAGCACGTGTGTTAGCAAAATAAGGCAGACACAGAAAGACAAATACTGTCCATTCCACCTAGACAAGGAACTTGGAATTGGCAGGTTTATGGAAATACGAAGTAAACAGAGATAGGGATACACACACACACACACACACACACACACACACACTCACTCACACACACACATACACAATTTCTCTCTTAGTCATTCACAAATGCCACAGCCAAATACCATAACACAGCCAAGATGGTGCACAAAAAGCACCTCTTTCTTACAGTTTATCTATTTCTTACAGTCTCGGATGAGGTGCTGGGTTCTAGAGAAGGCCTGTCCAGGCTGCATATGGCTGACTGCCAGCTGCGTCTTCCTGTGCCAAAGGCACATGGTTTCTATCTAGGCCTCTGTCATTAGGACAAACCCCCCTTCATAAAGGCTCCAAGTCACCTCCCAAAGGCCCCACCTAGGAATCTGGGGCGATGCCAGCATTTAGGCCCCACAGCAAACTGCACGCACCTACACACACTGTGTCTGTAGCCCAGAGCCGACAAACCCAACCTCTGAGCAGCACAGCCAAGTCCACCCACACTTTTTCCTGGGCCGGAGATGGGGACCCTGATGGAGAATGACTGGCCTGACAAGGATCAGGGCGGGGTAGAGAAAAAAGAATGTCTTATGAGTTGGAGAGCTATTTGAAGCCTTTGATGCTGGAAGACCTTCGGCTGGCCTAGACCCAGTGTCTGTGGTGGACATAAGCCACCACAGCAGTACTCAGGCATTCACAAGCAGAAAAAAAGAAAGGTGCTCTTGTTCACATTTCCAAAATACAGGGGCCATGGTGATACTGGGGGTCGCGGGCTTACCTTGCACTGGGCTAATTGGGGTTTGAGCCCCGGCATCCCATATGGTCCCCTGAGCACCCTCAGGAGTAATTCCAGAGTGCAGAGCCAGGAGTAACCCCTGAGCATCGCTGAATGTGATCCCCAAACAAACAATTTTCCAAAATTCACCTGGAAACTTCTGACTCAAAAACAACTTGGAGAAAATGGCCTCAAAGAAGAGGAAGCTCATGTGCAGAGGTAGAACCTCACCCCCAGAAGGGCCCCAAACCCTCCAGTGCCACTTCTGAGAGGAGAGTCAAGGACAGCAAGCCCAGGCAGTGAAGGTCACTCCTCCCCCTGTGAGTCGCCCTCGAGCTGCAGCAGGGGGTAAGCATCCCTGTCTACGAAATGGCAGCTGCCCTCCAGAGAGTTCCCCCCTCATTCCAAGCACAGTGACCACCACGATGGCCACACAGAGGTTTTCAAATTGCAGCTCCCAATTTGTCAGCCAATTGTGCACCCAGTTTAGTGGGTCGGGACTAGAACCTACTGAGCTTCAATCAGCTCAGTATGGGAAAGAATAGAACAAATTCTCGGTGTGTTGCGTAGAACCTGCCTTTTGCTCCCCTCCTGCTAACTTTGGGTCAGACCCTGCTGTGCTACTCCCAGAAAGTTGTTCAGGAGTCACTTCTACCAGTGCTCGGGAGATCCTGTGGTGCCAGGGACCAAATCTGAGCCTTTCTTCATGCAAAGCACCAGGCCACCAGTCATCTTCCTGGGGGAGCCTCACTCCCTAAGGTGAGCTGCGACCCAGCAGGGGTCACATAACTGAATGTGGGAGTTGTCTCAAAGTAAATTTCTTTATGATTTGTTATCAGAAGATATTTGATTTGTGTAACAGTTTTGTTTGTTTTCTCTTGCGTTGGTGCTTGGACCGCACCCCCTGTGCTGAGCTTACCCTTGACTCTGCACTCAGGATCACCCCTGGACTGCCTAGGGGACTCCATGGGGCCCCTGGGATCTCGACCACAGGCAAAGCAAGCATCTTACCCACTGTGCTGTCCCACGGGCCCCTGTGTAACTGTTCTGTGTAACTATACACATGGGCTCATTAAAATTTCCGCCTATAAGAAGAAATTATGAGTAGAAAAAGTTTAAGCAGTCTGGCAGATATCAATTTATTTATCAGCTTATTACACGATGTACAGTCATATGTGTGTCGGGGTAACACATAACCTTTTGTTTTGTCTGTTTGTTAGGGCCACACCTGGCTGCACTCAGGGCTACTCCTGGCTCTGTGCTCAGGGGTCACTCCTGCAGGGGCTTGAACCAGGTTGGCCATGGGCAAGGCAGGCACCCCACCTGCTGTATTATCTCTCTGGCCCCTATAGAAGGTATCACAGACTGAAAAGTCTGGGAAAGAGTACAAGTGCCACAGTTCACTTGCCCTGATTATGGGGAGATACGGCTTTCCACACCCCTGTCTAGAACTGGCACACCATGATGCATCTGTGGGACCCTGTGAGGTGGCTGTGCATGTGTCAGGCTCTGGTTCCATCCTGGCTCTGCCAAAAAAACCGATGTCTCCAGATCTGCTTGACCTCCAAGGTGACTGTCACCCTAGGGTGTGCAGGCAGGAAAGCAGGACAGACTCTGAAGGCACAGAAGAATCCCTCCTGGATGGCCCAATGTGCCCCACCAGGAAGGCAGAGAGAGTGTATAGGGAGGGGCTTCAGGCCTGGAGGTCAGGCCCAGGGCTGCTGGAGTGTGTGTGTGTGTGTGTGTGTGTTTGTGTTTGTGTGTGTGTGTGTGTGTTGATCCCTCAAGGACCAGTATGCGGTGGGGCAGCCAGGCCCCATCACCAGCTGACAGACCCCTCCTGAAACCGCACCCCCCCAGGTCACCCTAAGTTCCGAGCCTCAGGGGGAAGATGACTGAGGCCCACACTCACTTCTGCAGGAGTGCCAAGGTGCCACATTCCCTGGGAGAGGGCAGGGCCCAGCCCTGGTGGAGCCGCCTGCCCCAGCACCCCGCCCCCTCTCCTAGCCAGTGGGGCCGGTTCCCAGACTAGGGAGAGACAGATTTGTACCGCAGGCACCATCCGCCCTCACTGGCAGAACGACCCCAAGGGTCTGCTGGTTTCCAGGCCTGGCAGCTTGCCCGGCTGCCCTGGGCCTCCTGGAGGAGGGCGAGGGGGTGCTGGGGGCCTTCCAAGGTGTCTGGAGGTGTGGCTCAACTTCTGATTATCTGCATTGTTGACCTGAACCTTTCACTCTTTGAAACTTAGCAGGCAACCAGGAACCTGTCCAGTCATGCACACACGCACACACACACACACACACACACAATGCACACACAACAGAACACACCATACACATACACAGAACTTGGCTTGCAGTGAACACCTCCAAACAGAAGCTGCTGTTGGGAGCTTGATTCAAACTGATTCTCAGATTCTTACAGATGTAAGCAGGATAGCAGACATAACTCATATTCTCCAAGGATTGGGCCTGACCCCGATTTTACAGAAAAGTCTCTATAAAAATTTGTTAACTGTTCTTCTCAGCAGCTATCCATCTCTCTGTGGTGCGTCCATCCACATCTATCCAGCCAGCCAGCCAGTCATACACCCACTCATCCAACCATCCACCCACTCATTAACCCATCCACTTATCCACCCACTCATCCATCCACCATTCATCCATTCATCCATCCATCTATACATCCATCCATCCGTCCATCCATCTGCCTGTCCATCATTCGCCTGTGGGGTGTGCTGCTTTAGCTGGATTGAATGCTGGGGACACACTAACCCTGGGGTTATTATCCTCAGAGAATAAAGTGCAGAGAAAAGGTGAGCTGGAGGCAGGCAGGGATGAAAGCCTCAGGAGAGGGTAATAATTTAATTGGGGGAAGCAAGAGAGGGCCAGGGGTCCTGCTGAGCACTAAAGACGGGGCACTGGAGGTCTGGCATGGGCATGGTGGGCAAAAGTAAGAATGAGTGCGGAGGCCTGTGCAGAGACAGCAGGGCTCCCTCCATGGGGAGGGCCAGGGTTCTTTCCTGGCTACTGAAGAGGGGTACAGAGGGGAGTGTGTGGAGTGCTGGAGGGTGTTGGGGTAGAAGGACCCCACTCAGGAGAACTCTGTGTCTTTCTCAAATGTCTCCCACATCACATGCTTCCCCACTTAGCCGTAGGGGAAGGGAAAGCAGGGCCCATGGGCATTCTCGGGGCTGCCCTGGAGACCCCCACTCACTCCTGCAAAGGATGTGATCACCCTCTCCCAAACCACCTACTCTATTTTGTCTTTTTGTTTGGGGGCCACACCCCATGGTGCTCAGGGCTTACTCTGGATGTATGCTCAGGATTGCTCCTGGCGGGGCTCTGGGGACCCTCTGCTAGGGACTGAACCCAGGGCAACTGCAAGCAAGGCAGGTGCCCTCCTTGCTGCACCATCTCTCTGGACCCAGCTAGACTTCTCAAACAAGTGAGATCTGGAAGGTTCCCCCAGCCCTTTGCCTGAATTCAGAAAAGATTTTAAGAGAAGGAGAAAAGACGGTGGGGAAGCTCCTGGATTCCCTAGAGGTTTCCAAGATAGGATTCTAGAGCCTGAGCTAAGTCTTGAGGCACACGGAGAAGGCGGAAGGACCTGAGACACAGGGTGCCCAGGGGACATCAGGGCTGGGTGTGGCGGACAAAGGACATGCTAGGAGTGCCCAGTGTGGATGGGGCTGATGTTGGATGGAGTGGCAGGTGCCAGGGCAGGGCTTGGAGAGGTGCCCAGATGAGGATTTCAGGTTCCACTGAATGTGCCCATGAACTTGGTCTCCGGCCTGAGGGCTCAGGTGGGGATGGAGCGTGGAGAACTCAGAAGGTTGGCAAGTCCCGGCCCTGCCATCCGCTACAGACTGGCAGCTTGTGCACTCTCCCCAACTTGCATGTTTTTAGCATTTAAAGGAAGATAATAAAAATATTTGGGGTGGGCAGAGAAAGAGTACAGCAGGTAGGGTACTTGCTTTGCACACAGCTGACCCAGGTTCGATCCCCACCCCCCTCCCATGGCCTTGCCAGGAGGGACCCCTGAGCACAGTAGAGTGTGGCCCCCAAACAAAACCACTAAAATTAGCAGTGGGGGGTTGAGAGACATGCAGGGACTAAGGCACTTGCCTTGTACACTGTTGACCTGGGTTTGATCCCCTACACGCCACAGAGCCCCTGAACATCACCAGGCGTGATCCCTGAGCAGAGCCAGGATAAGCTATGAGCACAGCTATGTCTGCCCCCCAAAACCAAACCAAAACACCCTCCACCCCCAAATACTACTGGTGACTTTTATGAGGAGAATAGATGCCTGGTACCTAGCAGACAACAGCAACCAATAAATAGATGTCATTATCACCAGCCCTAAACTGTCCCAACTCTGCTCCTGCCGTTGGTTTATAACTTTGCTGGCGCGCAGACTTCCCCTATGGCTCAAACCCACCTCCGTAACTGGCCCTGTGGCTAACGAGTCCTCCATGTGGGAGGGGTTGCCATGGTGACCCCCACTCGGCATTAGGGTGAGGGAGAGAACTGAACCTTTCCTTTGTTCCAGCTAGCCCAGCTATTCCAGACATTTACCACCAGGCAGTTAGGGTACATCTGAAAAGGCCAAATGATGCTTCTCAGCGCATGGCAGCGCCAGGTTGGAACTCAAACATTTCTGGGCGAGGGACAGCTCCCTGGGTATGTTGTAAGCCGTCCATGCACGGTCTAGGGCAGCTATGACACACTTATGGATCCACAGTGACCGGCAGGACACAGTGTCGTGACACGCTATGAAGCAGAAAAAGCAGGTTAGGGGACAGCATGAACCTTCCTGCGCTCCCGTCTATAAACTGGTGTCACACTTAACTGCTTGTATGGATGGGTGGAACAGGGGCTGAAGGGTGCTCCAAAGCGGTCCCAGCTGTGCTCTCTGGCGAGCAGAGGTCTTTGCTGGAGATTTGCTTCACTCCTTCCTCAGGCATGATACTAGACTTTGCCCACAGTAAGCACGAGCAGTTTGCTGTGACTTTGACAAAATGCTACTTAAAGGAAAATGACTGAACCCTTCAGTCCTCGACCAGGCCTGGAGAATGAGTGACCTAGAGCACGTCCGGGCTGCCAATGTCGGCATTTCCTCAGGGAGCCCCGTGGAAAGCCTGTGTGTGGGCCTCCCTCCCTCCAAGAGTCTCTGTCCTGTCCCCGGGACACAGACACTGGCGACCCAGTCCCGTAGCCTAGCAGCTCATGCGCTTGGCAAAGCCCCTTCTTTCATCCTTTCTCTAAGCCACGAGCCGACGGGGGTTTCTCCTGCACAGCCATGGATCTCGGGGCGGGGGAGTGTGTGCCAGGCCCTGTGCTGGCACGAGGTGGGGGCTGACAGTGAGCAGAGGGCACTGGGAAGACCTGCAACTCTCATCCTGCCGGTTCTACGCCCCGGACCCAGAGTCTGCACTGATGCCCCTACCAGGACTGTCAGGTCGCCTCTGGAAGCGTTAGGAAGCCCCCACTCCTCCAGCTCTCACAGCCCCGCCAGTGGCCTCAGGCCCCTCGGCCTCTGCATACAGCGGTACACTCCCACCTCCACGCTGGACACTCCTCTCCCTTCGGTCTTCTGATCAAGTCTACCCAGATTTTGTGGCTGAATTCAAACACCACCTGCATTCCATTTCGCTCCTGTTTCTTTCTGACTCTGTAGCTGACTGGTTGACTGGTTCCCCCGGGGACGCTGAGGTCAAGCAAGGTGGAGTCAGCTGGCATGTTGGAGGGGCCCCCTGGCACTGGGAACTGTGTGTGTCTCTGTGCCCAAACGCATGTTTGTGGAATGACCAAGTGTTTCCACCACCCAGCATTTTGATCCCTAGAGATGGAATCTAGTGAATCTAGAACCTTCCATCAACCTCCCGCCCCCAAATTATAATGACTCTGTTCATGGATTTTGCACAAAGGGGTCAAAATGGAACAGTTTACTTGGTGCAAAATTTTGTTTTGTTTTGATTTGCTTTGGTTTTGGGACCACACCAGGCTGTCAGGAATCACTCCTGGCAGGGCCCAGGGGACAATAATCTGTGGTGAAGGAGATTTTACACCAGACAAGCACCTTAATCCTTGTACTCTCTCTCCCCCGCCCCCTCTCTCTCTCTCTTTCTCTCTGTCTCTCTCCCGCTCTCTCTCTCACTCTCCCCCGCTCTCTCTCCGACTGTCCCTCCCTCTATCCCCCCCTTCTCTCCCACTGTCTCTCCCTCCCTCTCTCCTTTAGGGTTTTATGGTCTGCAATACAGATACTGAAAGGTTATCATGATATATCCCTCTACCTACTTTCAACACTCAGTTCCTGGCCAGAGATTCACACATTGTTGATGACGGTTTCCCATACACATAATTCCAAACCACACCCCTCGCCAGTGTATCCAATTCCCTCTCCCTGTGCCCTGGATCCCCTTCCCACTCAAACCCCATTGTGTCACCTTTGGCTCTGACTTGTTACTTTGCTGTTTATCTTTAAGTCCCACATATGAGAGAAGCTGTTCTATATCTGTCCTTTTTGTTTGTTTGTTTGGCTTTTTGGGTCACATCCAGTGATGCTCAAGGGTTATGCCTGGCTCTGCACTCAGGAATTACTCCTGGTGGTGCTGAAGAGATCATATGGAATGGCGGGGATCGAGCCCGAGTTGGCCACATGCAAGGCAAATGCCCTACTCACTATACATCACTCTGGCCCTGTGTCTGTCCTTTCCCTTCTAATTTCACTCTATCCTCTTGTTCATCCATGTTGCTGCAAATTGTGTGATTCTGTTCTCTCTTGGAGCTGCATAGTATTCCACTATGTCTATAGACCATGGCTTCCTGATCCCTCCATCTGTGGTTGGATACTTGGGTTGTTTCCGTATCGTGGCCTTTGGACTAAGTGCTGGGATGAGCGCAGGTGTGCATAAGTCCCTTCAGATGAATGTTTCTGTGTTTGGGGAATAGATGCCAACACTGCTCCCACTGGGTCCTATGGGAGCTCTAGTCCTATTTATTTTGAGAAATCTCCTTACACATTGCATGTGTTTTTTGAAGGGATACCATGACAAGGTCCCACAAACCCTAAAATGTGAACTAAGTCTTCAGTCCTTTTCAGCAGATGCAGAGCAAAAGAAAATTAAAACTCATTGCAGGAATCATGTTTACTCTATTCCCAGACATCCCTAATGGGAACGGCAACACTGCGAGCTCTGAAACTGGCACCAGGAAAGCATCAGAAACCCCAGTTGCAGAAGACAAAAAACTTAAAGACAAATTGAAAATGTTTTAGGAACAAAAACTATGGCTCTTTGTCAATGAAAGCCGAATCTCTTCAAAAAGAAAGAAGAGTCAAAAGGCCTTGTCAGCGGAAAATATCCAAAGATTCCTTGCAGATATATCTCTCGGCATTTCTTAGCAGGGGGAGAGTCAGAAAAGAGCTTTTTCAAGAAAATTTCTTTTAAAAAAAACCAGAAATAATACTTATAGATTCCAGCAGTGAATTTATGCTCTATGCATGCGTATGTACCAACACACACATACATACTTGCAGCACAAAGGTGTTCGAGTGTACTGTAAGATGCTGCTGGGGCCAGAGAGAGTACAGTGGTAGGGCACCTGCCTTGCACACAGCAGACCTGGGTTCGATTCCTGCCACCCCATATGATCCCCTGAGCCTGCCAGGAGTGACCCCTGAGCATAAAGCCAGGAGTAAACCCTGAGCACTGCCACTGGGTGTAGCCCCAAACCAAAACAAGACACTGCTCTAAAATATTTTAAATTCCATTTAAAATGTTTCACAAGTCAATCTCGTGACTCAGTTTGTTTGTGTCTCTGGTTTTGGGGCCACACTCGGCAGAGCATCCTGCACTGGGTGGGGGAGTGTTCACGGACCCCCCACCAGGGCAGGCTTTGGCTCTGGCTCCAACTCCTTGGCCTGGGGGATGAGTGCAGGAGGCGGGTCCCTCCTGCCAGCTTGGGAAAGGTGCCAGGGTGGTAGAAGGCTCCCCTCACCCCTGTCGGGAGCTGCCAGGGTGCTGGGGGAGCAGGGCCAGCTGCCAATCTGATGAGAGACTTCGGTGGCTGATAAGGCTGTCAGGACACAGCAGCGAAAGCCAGTGGGGACGCTGGGGGTGGAAGCCGGCTGGGAACCTGGAGGAGGTCCCAGAGTCCCCCGCATGGGGCCAGGGCCAGAATCTGATGCACTTTCCTTCTTTGCCCATCAGCTATCCAGGGCGCATGGTGATCGGCCCCAAACACAGGAGGGGGCCCCCCCTTCACCGAGGAATGGTGACCCTGAACAATGACATTTGGCACCTGAACAAAGACCCTGAGGGTCACTGATTACCGAACAGTCTGGGACCCTGTGCCTTCAATCATCGACCTGCTGAGGGGACGGTGATGGGCCCCAAACACACCAGGGGACCCCCAGATCATTGCTGGACAGTGACTCAAAATGACATCTTGGGAGAGGGACCGAGTGAGGGGAAGAGCCAAGACCCCAAAAACCTCACTAGCAAGAAGTCATCAACCCACCCAGGCATCCAAATGACCAGGGCTGGCACAGCACCACCCTCGGGTCCTGCCAGGGGAGGAGCTGCCAGTCAGATGCCCAGGAGGCATCCCAGCATGGCCGGGGCCATCACTGTTCACCTTTGCACGATCTGCCTGGTGAGGCAGATGAGACACTCAGGGTGTCAGGAGACACGTGAGGAATGCTGGGCACGGTGGGAGAGGGAGAGTCAGTCAGAGCCGGGATCTGCAGGAGGTGAGTCTCACATTCAGTCCCATTGCTTAGTGTCCGGGTCCTCCCTGAGCTGTGAGTATCATGGCTGCCCCCACTCTGTCCGAGGAAGGCTCTATCTGTGGCTTGGAGCATCAGCCTTGCAGGCATGTGGTCATGAGTTCAAACCCTTGTTGCCCCACATGTGCCCAACTCCAGCCAGGCAGCTCAGCTGTCTGCACTGCCTGATGGTGCCACCAGTGACGTCTGATTGCACAGCACCCGCAGGGGTGTCTAAACAACACAAAAGGGGCACGACACCCCCGCCCAACATCACAGCCATAACTCACTGTGCCTCCATTGAGAGTGCTCACCCCAAGTGTGAGCACCATAGCTTGATATGGGACACGAGCAAACCAGCTGGAAACGCGGGAGCCCCTCCCCCGCCCGCTGTCTATGCCTTGCCGCATGGGCAACCCTAGCTGTGGCATGATGGAGGAAAGGGAATAGATGTCATATGAAAGCACAGACTGAGCAGGAAGGAAGGGGACGCTCATCCATGGGCCACCTGCCTCCCAGACACACACAGGGGTGTGTCACAGGCTTCTCGGACCCCACTGTCCACTGCCGTCTACTGCCGTCAGCCCCGTCCCTGTGTGACCCCACATCACACCCTTGCTCCCTCTAGCCTGGAAAATTCCACTTACCCTTCCAGTTCCACTCGAGCCCCAGCTATTAGACTCCTGTGCCCTCCCCCCTCTGCTCCAGCACCGGGCTGCCTGGAAGCTGGGCGGGTGCCTGGGGACCATTCTCCCAGCAGTGCTCACTGGGTGCCCAGGGCCAAGCACAGCGGCCCACACGCGGAGGTGCTAGGGAGTTTCTGCTTCGTGTCTCTGTGCTCAGGGTCACTCAGGGGTCCTGGGGGTCTCCTCCCTGCAATGTGCGCCCCCAGCCCAGTGACCCATCTCTGAGGCCCAGGAGCGTTAGGGTTTGGATATTTTGGGGTGCACAGTGCTGGGCCACACCTGGCGGTGCTCAGGCTGACTCCTGGCTCTGTGCTCAGGGATCACTCCTGGCAGGGCTCAAGGCACCCTGTTTGGTGCCAGGGATGGAACTCAGGCTGGGAGCACGCAAGGCCAGAGCCCTCCCCACAGCGTTCTCCCCAGCCTCAAGCTTTAGAGTCTTAAGTTCCCAGAACAGGGACATGAGCTGACAGCGAGCGGGCCGGGAGGCAGACACTGACGTCAGAAACAGGGGGGAGGCGTGTACGGGGCATTGGGGGGACTGCAGGGCTCCTGGCATGTCCCTTCTCTAAGCCACAAGGTCACAGCGGCCTTGAGCCTCCCTCGCCCAGGGGAGCTGCACGCAGGCACCAGGCACCACTTTCCCTGGCAATCATTAACCCCGCACTCACCCCCAGGACAGGAGGGGCAGGAACTGTGGGCAGGTGAGCCACTTTACCTCATTATTACCCAAAAACACTCCACATTTGAGAGAAATGGCCCAGGGCCGTGGCTGGCAGCTGCTCGGACCCTCCCGGGAGACTAGAGTGGACAGAGGGTCTAGATGGGCCCAGACCTGGCCTGCAGGGTACCCCACCATTGTGAGCAGCCGGGACAGGCAGAGGCCTCCCAGCAGATGATGGTCCCCATGTGGGGGTGAGGCCCGACCCTTCTTTCCTCCCCTGAGAATGGGCTGGCAGAGTCGACCCCGGTCTGCTTCCAGTCTCTGACGGCTGTTTCATTGCCCACTGACTTCTCACCATTGCACAATGGCCACGGCCACGATGCTCCCCAGGGGGAGGGTCCTGAGTCTGTTTGGAGCCTAAAGGTGGGTCCACCTGGACCAGGAGATGGCTCACAGGCAGAGCACAGGCTCCATGCAGCACCCCTGGGCTCCATCCCCAGCACCGCATGGTCCCCCTGCAATAGCCCCTTCTCCAGAAAAACACAAGCTAATGCCCAGGTGCGGTGGTCAGAGCACGTGGGAGCTCCTGGCAGCTGGACAATGAACCCTCTTTCACCCCGGGACAATGAACCCTCTTTCCCAGCTCACACATGCTGCCAAGGGGGGACCAGAACTGCTCATCCTTCCTGCTGGCCCAGCCGGCCGGACTTTCCCTGCTCACCCCGTGTTAGCAGAAGCAAAAGCACTGCATTTCACGTGTGAACGCAGCGGAGGACAGAGGGCCTGGTGGTTGAAATGCGGCACAGAGATACGTTTCTAGCACTGCTAAGCACTGTTTCTATTTTCCCGTTTTGTTTTTGCTTTTGAGCCAAACCTGCCATACAAGGGGTTCCTCTTGGCTCAGGAACTACTCCTGGGGGTGACTGAGGAGTGATATGGGATGGGGAGGTGGGAGGGGAGGGGGATCTAATGGCCCATTGCACGAAGACAAACACTCCCTGCCCGCTCTAGCAGGCTTTGTATTTAAGGCCCAAGGAAATATGCATTATCCAAACCCTGCAGGGGAGGGGAGTAGGGGCCTTCCGCATTAACCCCAAGAACAGCTGAGTGCACTCCCCGAGTCCTACTGCCCACAGTCTGCTCTAGCCCAGGCTGGCCTGGGGTCCCTGCCCTAGGGTCCCTGGAACCCAAGAGGTTCCCTGGAATCCACCCTGGGGGAAGGGACAGGCCAGGAGTCCACCATCCCAGCCCCGCAAAACCCCAACCTGGCTTTGGTTTGGTGGCAACTGTCTCTGTGGGCCCGGCATGTGGGCTGGGCCTCTCCGGGACAAGGGGCAGGACAGGACCAGCTGCAGGCTGTCAGGACTGTCCAACGAGTGTCGGGTCCCACCACGCAGCAGGAGGAACTAGGGGTCAGAGTGGTGGTGTGGGGGAGTCACGCTTGGAGCAGTCCTCACGCCTCAGCCCAGGAATGTCTCTGGGCTGGCACCTGTGCCGTGTCACCTGTGCTGTCCAGTTAAGGGCCACACCCCCACCAGGAAGCTGGAAATTTGACCATCAGTGTCATTTCTTTGGGCCTGAGGAACAGACTGGTATTGGGGGCAGGGGGGGGGGCGGCGGCCGCCCTGAAGGCACGCTGCAGTTATGAGAGGAATTTCTCCTGCTGCCCTGACACCCACGACCAGATCTTCCTCCCAAACTGAAGGGATTTATCACCCAAACCAGAGAGGGCAGTTGGGCCTCCCGGGCCCAGTCAGAGGAAGAGGGGCGAGGCAGAGAGGGGTTGAGAGCCATAACAAACTCTCTGCAGGGACAGAGCACTGCGCCAAGGATCTCCAAAGGCCAGTTCAAGTCGGACCGGGCAGGCCCTGGCCCTGAGTGATGGTCCAGGCTGTGACATCCGCCCTACCAGAGCACAGGGGAGACAGCAATACCCGCCCGATACTGGGGACACCGAGTGAGGCACAGACCGGCCCTGGGACCAAGGGCTCCCCTAAAGCAGGGACGTGCAGCCCCCAGAGACAGGCTTCAGCCTCCCTCTCCCTGTCCTCACTGGACGGAACTCAGAGTGGGAGCTTGGGCACGGCCGCTCGGCCGCCTTACCAGGAAGGGCACTCGCCCTGTGAAAGTCCAATCTGGGCTTCAGAGCAAACCCAGGCTGAAGGCGGGGGTCCAGCCCGAAGCTCCCTCCTGGCCCTCCAGGCCCAAGAGCGCCGACCACTGAGCTCACATCTCAGTCTCCACCTCTTTTCAGGCCATCTGAAGATGGCAGCAAAGACCTGAGCTTGGGTCTGGATGCTTCTAGAAGAGGCCCAGAGTGGGCGGGCTGGCTCAGGAGCAAGGGCCCCTGGGAGCCTCCAGTCTCAGTAAGCGACAGCCTCGCAGCACTGGGCATCTGCAGGGCACCAAGTGTCCCCGGAAGGCCATGAAGGGGAAAACTGGGGTCCGGGGGAGCCCCCGGCACCCCCTTCCTCCCGCCCCTCCCCCGCGCTCCGGTCAGGCGGGGCAACTGTTTCATTCTCCTGCACACAATTTCCTTTTATGTTTTTTTTTCTCACTTGCGATGTTTTCTTGCCACTGGTCAGGTTCTAGAAACGTAGCGTACCCAAACATCCACCAAGTAAAGGCGGGAAGTGCCGCCCTGCTGAGATGCAGCCTTTCCGGCCCCTCGGAGCCCCGCACCTCCGCCTCTGCAGAACCGCCAACAGAGCCGCCTGATCTGGGGAAACACTTGCTTCCTGCTGGGGGCATCTGAAGGCTATCGGAGGAGGCAGCGGCCCGCACCCCTGCTTGGAAGTGATTTCAAAGCCTTAAAGGACTTCACAGAAAAGCAGCCCCCCTGGCCCCTGGCCCACCACCAGCTCCCGGGGCACCCTAGGGCTCACTGTGGGCAGAGACGGGGGACACTCTCGGGTCCCAGAGGACACACAGGGTTTGGCGACCCCCCTGCCCATTCCCCTTAGAGACTCACGTGGGGCCCTGCTGAGCCTTGATGCTCACTGCTGGACACCTGGCCAGGGCCGGCCCCCCCCTTCTTTTCCTCTCCCTTCCTCCCCTGCCACGGCATCCAGCCCTTCCTCTTTCCAGAAGGCCTTAAGCCGGCCGCAGCCCACCAGCGCCTCTGGGGGCATCACCACACATTTATTTACTCTGTGTGTGTGTGTGTGTGTGTGTATGTGTGTGTGTACGTGTGTGTGGTGGTGGTGGTAGGCAAGGTGGGGTTGGCCCAGAACAGTCACACAGTTCCTAGACCTGAGGCAGCCAGTCCAGCTCAGAGGTGACAGGGAGGCCGTGCACATGTGTGGAGGGTGATGCCTCTACCAACTTCACCTTCCAAAGGTAAGAAACTCCTGGGGTCGGAGAGATAGCACAGTGGGGAGGGAGCTTGTCCCGCAGGAAGCCAGCCTGTTTCTATCCCCAGCACCCCATGTGGTCCTCCAAGCCCAAGGGGAGTGACCTCTGAGTCAGAGCCAAGACTCTGGGTGTGGCCTACAAACCAGACCAACCTAGCAAGCAACCAAAGAAACAAACAAATGAAAATGTCAATATTTCATTTAACAAAAACACAGCAAGGCCAGAGAGATAGCACAGACTGTAAGACGCCTGCCTTCTCATGGCCAGGTTTCCAGGTTTGATCCTTGGCACCACAAATGGTTCCCCGAGCCCTGACAGGAGTGATCCCTGAGTGCAGAGTCGGGAGTAAGCCCGGAGCACCACTGGGCGTGACCCCAACACAAAACAGAAGGTAAGAAATTCTCCAGGTAAGCCAGAAGGAGAGTATCCAAGGCATCAGCTATCCAGGAGCATGTCCAGGGGCATGTGGACACCTGGTGACTTACTGACCCTGAGCCCTTCCCACACAACAGGATTGAGCCTTCAGGCTTAGAACCTGCACATTCCCTGCCCCCCAAGAAGATTCGGTGGGGTGTGAGCCCCTGTGGACCAGTCCCCAGCTCTGACACAGTTTTAATTCACCCCATTTTCTTGTCGGAACCTTGGGGATCTTTAAGATTTGTCTTTTCTTTTCATGGTACAGAGGACGGAACCCAGCTGAGAATGTGCCCTACCCCTGAGCCTCACTCTGGCCCCAATAATTCTATTCACAAGTCACACGTCAGAATCAGGCGAGAGTCATGGGGTAAAAGCGTTCTGGGGAGCAGAGGGGGTTCACAGGGTAGGCAGAGAGCACCAGGCCTTGCTCATAAGACTGGAGGGGAAGCCCCTGCTTTAATGGGCAAGAGCAGAAATGGAGTGTGAGGTGCAGGGGCTGGGAAGAAGAGCAAGTTGGGGAACCAAAGGCAGGTGGTTGGGTTTGTCCAGAGGTGGGACTGAGGTAGTGTGATACCCGGAAGATGAGATGGGTCAAGCGACAGGACAGTGGGGAAGGCTGACACAGGTTCAGTCCCTGGCATCCCGTAGGGTTCTCTGAGCCCACGAGGAGTGATCCCTGAGTGCAGAGCCAGGCATAACCTCAACAGCGCCAGGTGTGGCCCCCAAACAATCATAAAGCTCACCAAAAATGTAGAGAAGGGGCCTGGGAGTGGCTGTCCCACCACACACGGGTGGACCCAGTCCGGGGGGCCTATGTCCAGGTCTCTCAGCAGCAGCCTCCCTGCCCCGCCCAGCCCACAGGGAGGGTATGTGAAGGAATCCTGGGAATCAGAAGGCCTCCCTGGAGAGACAGTACAGCGGGGAAGCACCTGCCTTGCGCACAGCCGGCCCGGATTCCAACCGCGGCAACCCCATGGTTCCCGAGCCCACCAGGAGTGATTCCTAAGCACAGAACCAGGAGCAAACCCTGAGCAGTCAGGTGTGGCCCCAAAGCAACAATAAAACAGAAGGCCTCCCCGCGACACACCTCCTCAGACACGGTCACTTACAGGCCTCAAAGTCCATTTCTCTTCAGCCCCTGACGCTGATCTCCATTTCCTACCCTGCTGCATACATACTGCCCTGGGACCCTCAACTGTCACTTCTTAACTCCAGGTCACCTCCTCCAGGAAGCCTGCAGGCAGAGTTTACTTTAACTACTCACACAGGACAGTTCTGAACCCAACGAAACCTTGCAGTTTACTGATCCTCATACTCCATTTGCCTTACTGTCAACTCAATTGTACCCAGATGGCTTTAGATTTATTATTAATATTGTAGCACTGTCATCCCATTGTTCATCAATTTGCTCGAGCGGGCACCAGTAACGTCTCCATTGTGAAACTTGTTGTTACTGTTTTTGGCATATCGAATATGCCCGGGGAGCTTGCCAGGCTCTGCCGTGCGGGCGAGATACTTTCGGTAGCTTGCCGGGCTCTCTGAGAGGGACGAGGAATTGAACCCACATCAGCTGTGTGCAAGGCAAACACCCTACCCACTGCACTATCGCTCCAGTCTGTCATTACTATTATTATTATTATTATTATCATTATCATTATTATTATTTTCAGTGCCAGGGATTGAACCTTCCACTGAAAGGCAGATGATCTTATCACTGATCTGTATCCTGACTCCAAGAGTCTTAATTTATTTTGTTTGTGTGTGTGTGTGTGTGTTGTGTGTGCGTGTGTGTGTGTTTGGGTCACACTTGGCAATGCCCGGGGATCACCTTAGGCTCTGTGCTCAGGAGTCAAATGTGCTCAGTCATTGAACAATCTCCCCAACCTCCATGGATTTTAAGGCCATGCCAAGTGACCCCGCCCAGGGGAGTCTGATACCACCGGAGAAAGGACTTGCTACTCCCGTTCCCCACGAGAAGGGGCATAGCACTCCCTGCACAGAGGCGCGTGCTGGTTGGGAGGCCAGAGGAGCGGGGCAGAGTGTGGAGCACAGCTCCCATGGAGGCACTCGCTGCTGGTGGACAGACAGGCCCGGCATGACAGGCGTTAGGAATGGCTGGTTTGAACAGTTCTGATGGGCTCTGGGACACAGGTCCCTGCTTGTCTGTTACCTGCCCTGAGAAGGTTTTGGGCAGAGGAAATAGTGGCTTGGTGTGCAAGTGAGAGATAAGGAGAGGACTCGGAGAGGGGGCCCTGATGGCCTGGAGATAGCGGCCGCTCTGGCCAGTGGTTTGGTCCTGTGACTACTGGGCGCGAGATGCAGACAGCAGAGACGGCTTTCCCAGCACGCAGTGTCTGGCGTCTGAACCCAGCCCTCTCTTGCTGCACAAGCCCTTCGAACTTCCCCAAGCCTCCTTGGCACAACCCTAGAGAAGCTGAACAAGTGGCCTCAGCTCGCCTCTTGCTGTGAGGACCCCAGGACATCTCCCACCTCCCCCTGCCTGTTACAGCAGAGAGGAAGTCCCTCTCTTGTGCCTCCCTTCTTGTCTCAAGTTGGAGCCCCATCCACTGCTTCCCAGAGACCTCCATGCCAGGGACCCCCAGGAGCAAATCTCCTTCTCTTTGGCTTTCAACATTCTGAGAAATAAAATAGCAGCATCAGCAAAAACGTTCTTGACCAATGAGGAGTAAGGAGTGGGGGAGGGAGGGGTGCTCACTTGCAATTTAAACTCCAGGCAAAGGCTAATTCCCCTAAAACAGAAAGAACATTTCCAAGTCAACAAGGGAAAATACCAAGGACCTAAGAGCAAATGGGCAGATGTACAGAAAGACAACTCACAGACAAGGACATTCAAATGGCCCAATGAAGACATGTTCCACTGCATTCAGAGTAAGAGGAATGCGAGTAAAAACTATAGTGAGGAGGGGCCAGAGAGATGGCCCAATGGGCAGAGCATTTGCTTTTATGTGAGAGCTTTTCAGAGTCCATCCCCAGCACCACATGGTCGCCTGAACACTGTCAGGAGCAACATCTAAGCACAGAACCAAGGAAGAAAGTGAGAACGACAGGAAGTAAGAAAGGGAGAAAGTGAGAAAGGAAAGAAGGACAAAAAGGCAGAGTGACAGCACAGCAGGCAGGGTACTTGTCTTGCACACATCCAACCTGGGTTCGTCCCTGGCATCCCATATGAACTCCCAAACCCTGCAGGAGTGATTCCTGAATGTAGAGTCAGGAGTAAGCACTGAACTTATCCAGGTGTGGCCCCAAAACAAAAACAACAGAAAAATGAGAAGGAAGGAAGGAGGGAGGGAGGGAGGGAGGGAGGAAGGAAGGAAGGAAGGAAGGAAGGAAGGAAGGAAGGGAGGGAGGGAGGGAGGGAGGGAGGGAGGAAGGAAGGGAGGGAGGGAGGGAGGGAGGGAGGAAGGGAGGGAGGGAGGGAGGGAGGGAGGGAGGGAGGGAGGGAGAAACTTTGTACTTTTAATATTCTCAGCAGGGATGAAATGAGCAAAGAACCAGTCAAGGCCCTGATCCCACTTGCTGCCCCAGCACACATGCCTCTGCTACTACTGACACCATGGAGGGAAGAGCTGGCTCTTGGCTGCCACAGTTTCCCCCCTCCTGGGTTCAGGATCCCACCTGGACTCTTCCCAGGCAGCCCTGACATTGCGTCCCCACTGTCACTTCCTGTCCCTCGGCCCCTCGTGAGTACACCCCAAGACCAGGCCCCGTGCCCCAGCTCCATCTTTGCTTGCCTTCTTTTAAGTTTTATTTTTATAAAGTAGTTCACAATACTTGATCACACTTACTATTTGCCCTTCAGTGAGTGGCACTTTCCTCACGAGCTTCCAGTCCCGCCCCCGGCCCCCTCATGCCTCCCCACCTCTGCACACACAGACTGCCGTGCCCCACGCCGGCTCCACTCGCCACCCCGCCTTATCCCGGGGGAGTCTTCATTTATTTATTTATTTATTATTTATTTTGCTTTTTGGGTCACACCCGGTGATGCACAGGGGTTACTCCTGACTCTGCACTCAGGAATTACTCCCGGCAGTGCTCGGGGGACCATAAGGGATGCTGGGAATCGAACCCGGGTCAGCCACGTGCAAGGCAAATGCCCTACCTGCTGTGCTATCGCTCCAGCCCCTCCCAGGGGATTCTTGCCCACCTGCTAGAGCTCAGGTGAGCACCAGCTCAGGCAGCCTTTCCTGACCCGAGTCTAGGGGATCCCAATAGGTGGTTCTGTTCAGCAGCCAGAGCTGCCACTGCGCACCCTCGAACCCAAAGGGCGGCGACGGGGCTTCTCTCCCTGAGTGTCAATCATGCCAAGGTGAGAAACCACCGCATGTCCCCTGACACACTTTCATAAGCCGCCCCCGTAGCTCCATGCCACACCTAGCACCGTGGCGATTACGTCTCTAACTGCACAAAGGTACTGGCCGAGCTCCATTGCCCAGGATGCTGGGGCAGGAAGTGTTTGACTCACCTCCCTGCCCCAGCTGTGTTCCACAGGCGAGTAACGGGGCGGGTCTGCAGGGCCTACGATCCTAGTTTGGTGGGTAGGGGGTGGCTGCTGCCGCCTAGAGAAGCTTCTAGAAGGAACAGTCTGTCAAGATGATGAAGGAGCAAGTTCGGGCCCTATCACTTCCCCGGGGAAGCGCTGTGGGGTTCTGGGTCGGGTTCAGGGTTACCTCTGTACATCCGCCCTGGCTGCCCAGCCTGGACCTGTGCTCGGGGGTGAGTGTGTGGGGAATGCTCTGAAGTGCTTCTGGACCAGGCTGATTTCAGCAGGAGCCTCCTTCATGCTGACCTCAGCTCTGCTGGACCAAGGGCTCTCCTCAAATCCTCAGCTGCTTCCCAGGCTCCTTCAAGTGATAGGGCCCAAACTTGCTGCTTCATCATCTTGAAGGACTGTTCCTTCTAGAAGCTTCTCTGAGCAACTACAGCTACACACCACCCACCAAACTAGAATCCTAGGCACCTGCAGACCCATCCTCGCTGGGGACACACAACTGGGGCACAGAAGCAGAGGGACTTTTCAGAGGCTTCCTTCTTAGTTCGGAGGAAAAGAAAGCAAAATATTTTGTTGTCAAAAAGCCTTACAAGGATGATCCCCGTCCATCCACCTGCATAAGCAGAGAATGTTCTCATAAAGCAGGCGGGCTCCTGACCACTGGGCTGTGTCCCTCTTGCACAGTCTATGGTGTTGACTCCTTGTCTCTTGAATTTTATTTGCTCATAAATAGAATATTGCCTGCATCAGCCCTCCCGAAGTTCAGATACAGTCTTTGTTCATCCGGCATATAGGGGACTGCCACGGGCCCACCAAAAGACAATGCTTTGCCTTTTTCTAACTGCATCCTCAAATACAAATTTCTCCTCTATGGGTACTGCCCGATTTGCCAAAATGGTCTAGACCAAAGTCTGTGCTGTCAGGGAGGGATAAGCAGAATTGTGTGAGCTGATTCCTCCGGCCACCCTCAGCCTGACACCCTGAAAATGTCAACTTCTCTTTACATGCACATATTTTTTTTAAATTAAATTGAACCACCATGAGTTACAGTTATTTATGACTGGGTTTCAGACGAACAAGGTTCAATACCCATTCCCAGTGTCCATGCACACAGAAATGTGCATCTTAGCACCCCCAGCCCCATGGCCTCAGAGCAATCCAGCTCTCTCCCACCTGGTCCTGGTCTGAAGTTTCTTACAGCCTCAAGGCTTCTCTCTGTCCACAGGTCTCTGATCTCATGCTCCCCAGCCCACACACAGTGTAGAGACCCTCACACTCTACATACCCCAGGTGGTCTGTCTTTAGCCTGAGCACCAACACTGCAGTTCACAATCTCCCCTTCCCTGCCTCGACCCTGCCCGAGCCTCTCCTTCCCTTTCCTCTACTTAGAGGCAGAAAGATTCACCTTCATCCTTCAAATGTGAATCAAAGACTCTTTCCCAACAGGAAGGTGGGTCCTTAAACACATAAGCAGAAAAGTTCCCTGTGACCCAGCAATTCTGTTTTGGGGTACAGACAGAGATTAAAGCTGACATTCAAAGCTGACATTGTCCACCCACCTTCATGTACAATATCCCCAAAATGTAAGTAGCCAAGTTCCATCAATAAATGGACCAGTGTGGTGAATCTCTACATGAGAATATGGTTCAGTCCCCAAAAGGAAGGAAGCCCAGCAGGCACACCTGGCACCCAGGTGATGCTTCAGACCCAGTGCAGAGGGACAGAAGCCAGACGCCAACAGGTCGCAAGCGGTATGCATCTACTTCTACAGGGAACCTAGAACGGTCAATTCATGGGGACAGAAAGGAGACAGGTGGTGTCTGGGGACTACAGGGGAGGCAACAGGGGGCTAGTGTAAACTGGGCACAGAATTTCAGCCTTGTAAAGTTTTGGAGTTGGTAGGAGGTGGTGAGGGTTGGTCAACAATGGGGATGTAATTAATGACAGTGAATTGGAAGCTTAAAAGCAATTAAAAAGATTCATTCCATGTGATATATATTGTTGCATTAAAAAGGGAAGGAGGGACTAAAACCCAATTCTTCCATGAAGCCCTCTGAGCACTAACTGTTCCCTCCAGACTCGTGGCTTCCCCCTCCACCATCCCCACATTCATCCTCCAAACGTGAATCAGACTGTTTTCTCAACACCAAGACAGGCCCTCAAAACTGTAAGTATAGACTTTCCCAGTGAGCCAGCAATTCTGTGTTGGGGTACACACCCCATAGAGCTGAAAGCGGACTTTCAAGACTTTTGTCCACCCACCTTATAGCGGCTTTACAAACAATACCCCAAGGGCGCAAGTGACCCAGTTCATCAATGAATGGGCAAATGGTGGTCAGTGCCTATAGGAGAATATATGAGTCAGCTCCCCAAAGGAAGGAAACGCCGATGTGACCAGCACACAGATGAAGCCATGGACACACGGCACAGAGGGAGTGGATCTGGGCTGTGTGTTCACGGCTCCAGGACATGGGAGAACATTCAGGCAGTACCTGGAGGTCTGCAGCTGTGGGCTGAAAGCAGACAGCAGGTTTCCGTGGTCAGGGACTGTGTCCCTCTCACTGCTCCCTTCCTCTCCTACCACAGAAACGGGGTGTCCACACTCTGCCCAGGGGGACCGTGAGGATGCACACCTAGTGCCTGGGCACTCACACCACCCCAAACCTCACAGCCTCTCACCCCCAGAACAGTGATTTACTTCCAAGATTCATTGACAACCCCTCCAACAGCTGGATAAAATAAATATTCACCGTTCCAATGGGTTTAGCGGGCAGGAGGCATAGGGGTGAGCAGACACAACTAATAAACAGTCAACAAGGGAGAAAAAGAAAACGGAACCCAAGCAGGGCTGGGTGGGCGCAGCAGGCACGGCGACCCTTGCATGGCTACAGCTGCGGTCCTTCCCCTCTGCCCAGCGGGCGGCTGATTCACTTCCTGTGTCCCCTCCCAGGGCCCTGTGAGAGGGGACTGTGAAGGAGAAGCTGGATCTTTCGGGCACATGAGTCACTAGCTGGAAGAGCTGACCTCAGTGTGTGGGCCCTGCACACGCCTGCCTCCCCTGCCCCCACCTGCTTACGTAACCCCAGGGCCGGAGACAACAATTGGCCTTGGCTTTCAGCAAGAGACCAGCAGGCCCAGGTCAGCCTTTCCCACCCCACTGCCCTTGATGCTCCCCCGGCCATGTTCTTTGTCTGCATGGATCAAGGCCAGAGAAACTCTTCACAGCCTGGAGGTGGGGTGTCATCTAGGCCAGAGGTCCTCAAGCAGGGAGAATTCTGCCTCCAGAGATCCTGTGACAAGGTCTGGAGACACCTTTGTCGCTGAAGAAGAGAGGGATGTCCCCAGCGGGTGCAGAACCAGGTGCTATGGAATGACCCTCAATACCTGGCAGGCCCTGCCACTAAGGCTGAAACACTGACATTGCACAGCTGTGTCTGTCACAAATGGAGAAACTGAGGCCAGGAAATGACAGGACCCAAGTAAAAGAATTAGTGTCAAAAGTGGACTCAGAAACGGCAGCCACGCCAGCTAATAAAGTCAGGTGGCCAGTGAGAGAGGGGCTGAATCTGGGTGAAGGAGCTGGCATCCACGAGAGGGCTGGGCTCTTGACCCTGTTCTGAATGAATCTCAGCCCAGGTCTCCTCATCAGCGAAGAAGAATGTGGCAGGGCTGTGGGTGCACGTGAAATCTGCCACTCAAAGGGGCTGGAGCGATAGCACAGTGGGTAGGGTGTTTGCCTTGCACGCGGCCAACCCGGGTTCAATTCCCAGACTCCCATACGGTCACCCGAGCACTGCCAGGAGTAATTCCTGAGTGTGGAGCCAGGAGGAACCCCTGTGCATCGCTGTGTGTGATCCAAAAAGAAAACAAAAATCTGCCACTCAAGGGGCTGGAGCAATAGAGCAGCAGGTGTGGCACTTTCCCTGCACGTGGCCAACCGGGCTCAATCCATGGCGTCCCCACAGGGCCCTCCGAGTCCACCCGAGTTATCCCCGAGTAAGCCCTGAGCACAGATGGGTGTGTCCCCCAAGCAAAACAAAGTCTGCCACTCAGGTGCCCACATGTGGGCTGGGGTCAGGCCCAGAGTGAAGCAGCCTTGAGCAGCTCCTGCTCAGGACAAGGTGTGACAGGCGAAGGGCTCCAAGCTGCGCTTCGGGCCGTGCTCTCTTTCCTCCTAAAGTATGATTCAGCCTCTCCTCCTGGTGGCGCCTCAAGACCCCCCCACAGAATTCCTGTAGGACATCGAGAGAGACTCCCCCTTGGCCTCTCCCTCCCCTGGGACCCCGGGCCAGGCCCAGGCCTCAGCGCTGACAGTGCAGCCCCATTATTCATAAAGGCCTGACTCAGCTCATGTGACAACAGACAGGCTTTTCCACCACTGCTGATGAAAGCCACCAGCACTTTCTGTCGTTGGTGCTGACAGAAAGGTCAGGAAACAATAAAGTACCCAAGCCATGCCTCAGCAGGGCTCCCCCTCTGTAGGGGAAGGAGCCCTCAGGAGGTGCTGGGGAACAAACGGGGCCTCAGACTTGGGGGTCACCATTGTAGAATCATTTCTTCAGACCAAGCATTCTCATGGCTGCTTCCATCGCCCCAGCCCCTGCTACCCCCTTTTCCCAACAAGCTGGGAAATTTCTCCACCTTTCTCCAAGGCCCAAATCAAGGCTCTGGTGCATCCCAATCTGTAACTGGACTAGCCACGGTGCCCACCAGAAAAAGACCTTGCGGGCCAAAGCAGGGTTTGGGGGGCATCCAAAGCTTCCCATAGATCTACCATGTGGGGGAACAGGAATTTCTTTCTCGGTGGAAGCCAGGCCTCACCCTGGGCTCCAGGCGCTCAGCCCGCTTATGTGGGATCCGTGGTTTCATTGAGATCTCATGGTATGAAGGTTAAGGGCAAAGGCCTGGCGTGAGCTTAGGCTCATTCTGGGGGCACCCACACATGGCTCTGCCCCCCACCAAATGTCATCTTGGGCAGAGGAAAGCCACCTTTCTGAGACTCAGTTTCCTCATCTGTAAAATAAGATAAGAATTTCAGCCTCACGTGTCACTGCATTTTACAAACACACATAACGTACTAAGCAACACGTGGCACCTGGTAAACAAGTACTACACAGGGGCCGAGCGGCATTACATTGCCTTGCACATGGTCGACCTGGATTGGATCTCTGACACCGTATATGGTCCCCTGAGCCCTGCCATGAGTCATCCCTGAGGACAGACCTAGGAGTAAGGCCTGAGCACAGAGCCAGGAGTAAGCCATGAAGCCTGCTAGGGGAGAACTCCTCCCACCAAAATACTAAAAGAACAGAAGCAAAAAAACCCAAAAATACCATTTCTGAATATTTCTTACTCTCACTGTGGCTCTCTCCCACCCCTGCGCTCAGGAAGGGAGGCCGGGCCTCCATTTCCTCTGAGTGTGAGCAGGAGAGACGCTTCCAGGGCCCTCGCTGCCCCTGCACGCCTGCAAGAGCTTCCTCCCCGGCTCCTGCCACATTTTCTTCCCCTCAGATCCAGTGCACATCCCAAAACTTTGTTTTTAAACACAGATAAGATTCCTTTGCTGAAACAACGCTGGCTGCAGACACCACTGGGGTGGTATGTTTGTATGCCTGTGTATGTGTGTATGCACACATGCGCATGCATATGTGTATGTGTGCATGTGTATATGTGCCTGTATGTGTATGCATCTGTGTATGTGTGTGCTCGTGTGTGTTCCTGTGTAGTATATGTACCTGTGTGTGCATATGTGTGTATGTGCGGTGATGGATAGCCATGAAGATGTGTTGACCTTGGGAAGTTCCGATACTACCCAGCAGGCTCATGGACCTCCACCCCTCCTGACACGTCATTGACATGGAGTCTCTCCATCCTGTATGTCCTTGCAGGGTCTTGGGGGACTCTCAGGTAGTGCTCCTGAGGTCAGGGGGTGGGGGTGCCCACTGGGGATTCTTGGCCAACCAGGCTGTGGTTCAACTCAAGGCCCTGGGCTGCCCAGGCTTAGCCAGGTCACCCAGCACGCCTGGGACCTCCGAAGCCACACCCAGTGGTGGGGACCACGTGGTCCAGGGAATCCACCTGCGTCAGCTGACTGCAGTATGCGAATACCCCCTGCCCTCTCCCTAGAAGGCACCCTCTCATCTGAGGGTCTGTGGCCCCAGGGGCAAGCTCCCCTCGGGGCCTTCGGGAGCCACCTGTGCTGGCTCCCCTGGCATCTCACGGGCGGCGCTTCCCGCACTAGTTCCAGCCGGGACACCTGAGGTCCTGTCCACCTGGGCTTCCGTCCTGGTGGGCAGGACAGAGGTGGGGATTTCACTTTAATTTTCTGGTTTGCTTTGGGGCGACACCCAACGGTGCTCAGGGCTTGCTCCTGGCTCTGTTCGCAGGGCTCGCTGCTGGGCGGAGGGCCACGCGGGGTGTCCGGGATCTACCAGGCGCCCTGCCCGCGGCGCCCCCTCGGGCCTCCGGTGGGCTTTCCGGGCCTGCCTGCAGGGGGCGCCCTCTGCCGCCCGCAGAGGCATCGCGCCCGGCGCGCCCGCGGCTGGGGAGTCGGGGTGATGCCCACCTGCCCTGCCCGGGGTGCCCCTCGCCCGCTGCGGGGCGGCGGCCCGCGGGCCCCTCCGGCAGCCGTGCCCGCGCGGGCAGCCCCGGAGGCCGTCCGGAGAGCGGGACCCCGACCCGGCGCGGGACCCCGTCTCCGAAGGCCGGCGGCGGGGGGCACCGCGCGGCTCCGAGCCGCTGGGCCCGGACCCCCGCGCCCCGCCGCGCCCCGGCGCGAATTTTCCGCCCCGGTTACCTGGTTCCGACGCCGCTGCGGGCCCAGTGGCCCCCGACACCGGGCGCTGCACCTGGTCGGCGCGCCCAGGCGGGTCCCGCCCCGGGCCGGGCGGGGCGCGGCGGGGGAGGAGCAGCGGGCCGGGGCCACCCGGGACCCCGGCCCCCACCCCGCACCCCTGCACGCCGGCGCCCAGGCCCCTCCCGGGGGACACGCCCCCGAGTGGGCACCGCGGACGGCGGGGCTGGGAGGACGCGGAGGACAGAAGGAACTTGCGTGCCCGGGAACCCGGCCCGAGGCTGCGCGGGGCCCGAGCCGGGTGGCGGTCACCTCCCGCCCCTCTCCCGGCCCCCCGCCGCCCCCGAGAGGTCGGCCCGGACCCCGCTCTCCGGGCGGCGCCTTCTGCTGGCTGCCCGATCAACCCGAACCCCCACCCGGGCACCGACAGGACCAGCCCAGCTGCAGCCCCGCTGCAGCCTCCCGCGGGGCTGGGACCTCGGCCAGCCTCAGTTTCCAGGAGTGGGTCGCCGTCGGTTGTCTGAAAGGCATTTTGTGGAACCTGAATTGTGCTGTTGGGGGCGTCGTCTTTCCGTGGTGCAGAGTTGTGAAGGGAGGGTGTGTATGTGTGAGTGTATGTGTGTGTGGGGTGAGTGTGTGTATGTGTGTGAGTGTATGTGCGGTGTTCACGCGCGTGTGGGTGTGTGAGTGTGAATATCTGTATGAGTGTGTGCATGTATGTGATAATGTGTGAACATGTATGTGTGTTTACCTGCCTGCTTCATGTTTATGTGCATGCATGTGTGAGCATGTGTATGTGTGCATGTGTGTATGCGTGCATGTGTGTGGGAGTATCATGTGTGTGAAAATGTGTGTGCATGTATATGTGTGTCTGTGTGCGTGCACGTGTGTGAACATGTGTGTTAGTGTATATGAGTATATGTGTATGTATGCTGGGGGAGTGGCATGGGTGTGAGAATGTATGTGTGTGTGAATATGTGTGTACATGAGAATATGCATGTGTTTGTGTGTATGTGTGTGAGTGTGTTTGTGTGTGTGTGCATCAACACAGGCTGCTCTCAAGGAAGTGCCCGCAGCAGGACACACAGGTGTTGGCCCCCTGTGCCAGCAGGGCATGCCTGGAGAAGCTCCGTGGGTCAGTGAACACGGGCTAGCAGGTCCCTCACTGTGAAGTGGACATGAGTAGCCCCACGTTACCTTCCTGGGGTGCTAGGAGACAAGATGACTCTGGGCTTTGAGTTCTTTGGGGGAGAAACATGCCATTTCTGTGCCAGCACCAGCGAGGGGCAGGAGGTACCCAGAGCCTCCCAGGCCTGCCCCCAGCCTGCCCGCAGCCCCCACTGTGTGCAGCCCCAAGCCTGCAGTCAAGGCCTGCCAGACCCACCTCCTGGAAAAGTGGAGCCCCAGGGAAGGAGTCTGTGGCTAAGAGGAGGTTCCTTAAAGAGTTGGTACATTTCCCAAATACGTGAGGGGCAGGGCCCTGGGGAGACCAAGGCTAGCTGGGACGGGAGTCCTCGTGGCCCAGAGGCGTTGCGGAGGAGAACCCAGAGCAGGGGCTGGAGCGATGGCACAGCGGGGAGGGCATTTGCCTTGCACGCAGCCAACCCTGGTTCGATTCCCAGCATCCCATATGGTCCCCTGAGCATCAACAGCGGTGATTCCTGAGTGCAGAGCCAGGAGTGACCCCTGTGCATGGCCAGGTGTGATCCCCCCCACCAAAAAAAGAACCCAGAGCGGGGGCATCAGACCACAGGGAGAAGAATTTGGGGAGTGCAGCACCAATTCTATTGTCTCCTAAGTGAGGAGCGGGATGGAGGACGAGCGGGGAGAGGACCACCTCAGTGGGGACCGGCCCTCTACCCGGCTGTGCACTCAGACCCTGCCTCCCAGGAGCACCCAGGAAGGTCTTCCTGGCATCTGCCCAGAGCAGTGATGATGCGGAGGCAGGAGCGAGGGTGTGGGGCCGGTGGGCGGCATATGGCCATAGCTCTCAGCAGTGATGGTATGGAGGAATCGGGGCCCACTTGTACACACATGCATACTCCCACACACATGCACACATACTTACACACATTACTCACACATGCACACATTCACATACACACATGCTCAAACATATACTCACACACATACACGCATATCACATACACACATGGTCCAGAGCCCGGGCAGCCCCAGGCCTGCAGGGTGAGCCCCGAGCTGGGGTTCCAGCCCTGGCACTGCATCCTTCACCTTGTGGCACCACCAGCCACCACCCAGGTACCACCCCTTGAAGGGTGGCCTCTGTTGAAAACAAAAGGATAGGGAAAGGGAAGGACTAGAACCTGGTCCAGTGGGTCTCTGGGCTGGCTGGACCCCGACGCCTACACCGCTTGCCGTTGGTTCTGTAGGATATGCTGGGCACAGCTGACTGTTCCAGAAAGCTCTGGGAGCATCTGGCATGAAGCCAGCAGGGAGACTCCGGAACAGTCCAGCTTTTGTGGGTGCCTGGGGTGCATGGAGAACTGAGGCCACATCTGCACCCCTATTCTTGCCTCAGAGAGCTCCAGGCTGGGCCCTGCATGAGGCAAATGCACAAACCAAGAAGTCCACAGCGGGGAGCGCGCCCTGGGGCTGATGGTCATCCTCACTGTGTGGCACATGCTGATCAAGTCAGGGTCCTGAGGGCCCGGTGTGGTCACTGCTGAACCTGGAGGGCGGGATGGGGGTGGGGACTACTTCGTGGGCACTTCCAGACTCTGCTTCCAGCTGCTGTCCTGGCTGGGTGCACCAGGCTTCCAGGATTGCCCCCAGCAGAACTGGCACCATCTCCAGTGAACCCAGAGAAGCCTCCTCATCTGACACCCCTTCGTCCCCGGGGCCAACCGTCTGCAAGCTTAAGGCAAAGACTGCACCCAGCTCTGTTGTAGGAGCCCCCAGAATAACCCCCCTTTCACCTGTCAGTCCTGTGCCTGAGGATGGGTCAGAGGAAATGAGACCCCCAACTGGAAATCCCCTGTGAGCAAAGCTTCAGCGTTTTGCTTGCCGGCAGGGAGTGCAAAGCCAGAGAAAGCGGGGCTAGAGCGGGGCCACAAGAGCACCACCAGGTTCAAAGCTTGTTGGGAGCACTGGTGACCAGGACTGCGCAAAGCCTCATGAGCAGGAGCCCAGCCAGCTGTGAAGAGCTTGTCTCTGGGCGTGCTTGTATAGACACAGGGGCCCTGGGGACCTGGGGATGGAAGCGCCCACTTCTTCAAGCTGGTGCTGTTCAGGGTCCTTTTCCTCACTTGTGGTGCTGCAAGCCATGAATGTACGTACGTACCATCAGGAGCTGTAGGGCTGTGGACAACAGTGCCCCCTGGGCCTCTTGAGACACCAGTTCAAGCCAGTGTGAAGGGCTTCCTGTGGGCACCTCTGTGGAGCATTTGCATGTGGAGAAAGCTGAGGCTCCGGAACCTGTGGATCCTGGTGGCAGAACAATCTCGCAGCAAGGTGAGTCCCGCTCTCCGAGTCATGTCTTGGCAGGAGTCTTCCCCTCCTCCTTCCTCACCCCTGCAGCCCTCCCAGAGCCCTGCGCTCACTGTGCAAGGCAGGCGGGCATCCATGTGCCCTTCCATTCTGGAAAAAAGTTTTTTGAATCACTGTGAGCCACACAGTTACAAAGTTGTTCATGACTGGGTTTCAGTCATGCAATGTTCTAACACCCACCCCTTCACCAGTGCACATTTCCCACCACCAATGTGCCCCATTTCTCTCCTGCCACCCCCAGCCCACCTGCCTCTATGGCAGACACTTAAACTTTTCTTCTCTCTCTCTCTCTCTCTCTCTCTCTCTCTCTCTCTCTCTCTCTCTCTCTCTCTCTCTCTCTCTCTCCTCTTGGGCTTTACAGTTTGTAATACAGACACTGAAAGGTTGGCGTGGATATCCCTTTACCTACTTTCAGCACTCAGTTCTGGTTCAGAGTGATCATTTCCAACTGCCCTTCCATTCTTGGGTCAGTAACTGGAGTAAGGGACTAAGGTGCCTTTCATGTGGCTGACACTGATTCGATTCCTGGCACCACATCTAGTCCCCTGAGCTCTGCCAGGGGCAGCCCTGCATCATATAGCTACGAGTATCTCCAAGTAGCCCTCGATGAGGCTCAGCCTTGCCCCAAATATCCAGAGTTTCCCTGGGCTCACACCCAGGAACCCTGAGAACATTGCAGAGTGCCCACAGAGCCCCCACAGAGCCCCCACAGAGCCCGGGAGGCAGAGCTGGGAGCAGAGCCTGTGGCAGAGGTCTCCTGCTCTTTGCTGTGGGGGCACCCAAAGGGGGGCGTGGGGAGGAGGGATGCAGTGTCCCGGCTGGAACTGCAGTTTGGGGTCTCACCCCACCGCTCTCAAACCTCCCAGCCGCAGCCTCCTGCCTGGGCAAGGATGTTTCTGGAACTCGCCTGGGAGAGGTGCTGGCCACAGGCAGGAGGTGGCGGTTCCGGCCGAGCTTTGTGAAAGTCTAGGTGTGGACTTTGAGGCGGTGTCCTCAGGAAACGGGGGACCCTGGCTGTGTTCTCTGTTCCCTGCAGCGTAGCTCTTGCTGTGGCCGGGGAAGCGCTTCCTGAAGTCGCCCCCACCCCCACCCCCGGTTGCCAGATCCCTGTCTGCTGAAGGCTCGCAGCCTCAGAGTTACAGGAACCTTTCACTGGGGAAGGGAGCCTTCACTCTGACATGAGGATATATTTTTTGGGGGGTGGGGGGCACAACCCAGCTATGATCAGGGCTCACCCCCAGCTGTGTAGTCAGGAATCACTTCTGGCGGGCTGGGAGGGAACATATATAGTGCCAGGGATTGAACCCAGGTCAGCGGTGTGCAAGGCAGATGCCCTCCTCACTGTACTGTCTCTCTGGCCCATCAGGGGTCACTCTTGGCAGTTCCAGGGCACCATAAGGTGCACGTGATTGAGTCCAGGTGCCCTGGGTGCCCTGGGTCTCTCCTGCTCTGAACTGCTCCGTACACAACACAACCATTTATAAAAGCAACATGTGTTGGGAAACCTTTTGGAGGTGCCCTAAAGTCAAAGTAAAAGGCAGCCCCTCAGTAATTTCCAGTCCTGAACAAGCCTTGTTTATATTTTCATGTCTTAGTGCCTTTATTTAATATATAGCACACAGTTTCCCTCAAACTGGGAAAATACTGTTTCTGTCCTTAAACCCCACTTCTTTTGCTCTGTGCGTGTTCTCAATGTACTTTTTCATTCTTCCGAAAGCAAACCCAAATGTTGGAAAGGTGACCATGGGACTCTTGTAGGCACGCACCAGCACTGAACAAGGCCTTTTTCCACCTTAAATTTTGTTTTATTGGCTCTCTGCTCCTCCGCTTTCGACAGAACCCACCTCTTTGTGAGCAGTGCCAGCTGTGTCCCTAAGACATAATGGTGAAGGTCAGAGTGAACGGATTTGGCCATAGTGGCCACTTGGTGACCGGGGCTGCCTTTCTCTCTGGCAAAGTGGAAATGACGGCCATCAATGGCTGTTTCATTGACCTCGACCCCATGGTCTGCATGTTCCTGACGGCCATCAATGGCTGTTTCATTGACCTCGACCCCATGGTCTGCATGTTCCGGTATGATTCACCCACAGGGAGATTAATGGCATAGTCGAGGCCCAGAATGGGAAGCGCAGCATCAGCGGGAAGCCCGTCTCATCTCCCCGGGGCGAGATCCCGCCAACATCAAACAGGGTGACACTGGTGCTGAGTACGCTGGGAGGTCCACTGCAGTGTTCACTACCCTGGAGAAGGCTGGGGCCCACTCAAAGAGGGGTGCCAAAAGGGTCATTGTCTCTGCCCCCCCCCAGTAGCTCCCCATGTTTGAGATGGGCATGAACCACACAAAGTACGATAACTCCCTCAAGATTGTCAACAATGCCTCCTGCACCAACTGTTTGGACCCCCTGGCAAGGTCATCAATGACAACTTCAGCATCCTGGGAGAGGCTCATGACACAGTCCATGCCATCACTGCCACCCGCAAGACTGTGGACGGCCCCTTGGGAAACTGTGGCACGAAGGCTGTGGAGTGGCGCAGAACATCATCCCAGCTGCCACCTCCAAGGCCACAGCCAAGATCACCCTGGAGCTGAACTCCTGGGAAGCTGACCAGCGTGGCCTTCCACGTCCCCACCTCCAATGCGTGTCCATGATGGATCTGAGCTGCACCTGGAGAAAGCTGCCAAATACAATGGCATCAAGAAAGTGGCCTCCCACGGACCCCTCAAGGGCGTCCTGGGCTACGCCAAGTACCAGGCTGTCCTGCCACTTGAACAGTGACACCCACTCCTCCACCTCTGAAGCTGGGGCTGGCATTGCCCTCAACAGCCACTTCGTCAAGCTCATTTCCTGGTAGGACAATGAGTTTGGCTACAGCAATAGGGTGGTGAACTCATGGTCCACATGGCCTCCGAGGAGTAAGCTCTCCCCCGCCCCCACCCAGGACCACCTGTCCCAGCAAGAAAACAGGAGGAAGAGAGAGACCCTCAGCTGCTGGGGAGTCCTTCCCTGACCCATCCAACACTCATCTGAGAATCTCCTGACCTTGAGTTTCCATCCCAGACCCCCTGAAGAAGGGGAGGGGCTTAGGGAGCCCACCTTACCATGTACCATCAATAAAGTACACTGCACCCCATCGGTCCCCCATTTTTTTGTTTTATTTTTATTGAATCACCATAAGACACACAGTTCATGATTGTTCATGATTGAGTTTCAGTGATACAATGTTCCAACACCTGTCATTTCATGTGGAAAAATGCTCTCCATCACTAATCATCAGGGAGACGCAAATCAATACAACCACGAGATACCATCTTACACCACAGAGACTGGCACATATCAAGAAGACAAGAACAATCAGTGCTGGTGGGGATATGGGGAGAAAGGGACTCTCATTTGTTGTTGGTGAGAATGTTGACTGGTCCAACCTTTTTTGGAAAACAATATGGGCATTCCTCAAAAATCTAGAAATTGAGTTACCACTTCTGGGAATATACCCTGAGGGTCCAAAAACACACAGCAGAAACACCATCTGAATTCCTATGTTCATTGCAGCACTATTTATAATGGCCAGAATCTGGAAGCAACCCAAAGAACAGAACTGGATAAAGAAACTATGGGACAGCTATATAAGACCTTGTTGGTTTTGTTTTTGATTTTGGCTCTTACATCTTCATTTTATTGTGAAATTTTGACATACAGAAAAGTTGTAGAAATTGCACAGTGAGCACCCATGTAACTACCACCTTGCATTTATAGTTACATTTAAAAATATATTTATTGAATTACCATGAAATAGAGCATTACAAAGCTGTTCATGATTGTGTTTCAGTCATTCAATGCTCCAACACCCATCCCTCCACCAATGTGATTTCCTTGCACCAAAGCCCCAAGTTTCCCTCTCACATACTCCCCAACTCCCCCCCACACCCTAGTCTGCCTCTATGGCAGGCACCTTCTCTCTCTCCCCCCCCCTCATACACACACATTTTGGGAATTATGGTTTTCAATACAGATGATGAAAGCTTATCATGTAAATCCCTTTACATAGAACACTCAGTTCTTGTCTGGAGTGATTATTTACAACTATTATTTTCATACTGAACCCTCTTCTATCTTATATCTTATCTGTCCTCTGGCCCCCACCCACTTGTGGTAATTTCCAACTACTGACCCATCCTCCTGGCCCCTATTTGTGGGGAGAAAGGGACTCTCCATTGCTGGTGTGAATGTTGACTAGTCCAGCTTTTTGGGAAAACAATATGGACATTCCTCAAAAAACTAGAAGTTGAGTTTCCACTTGACCCAGCAATACCACTTCTGGAAATATACCCCGGGGTTCAAACACAGCAGAATCACCATCTGCACCCCATTGTTCATTGCAGCACTATTCACCAGAGCCAGAATCTGGAAATAACCTGAGTGCCCAAGAACAGATGATTGAATAAGGAAACGGTGGCACATCTACACAATGGAATATTACACAGCTGTTTAGAAAAATGAGGTCATGAAAATTTTCTATAAACAGATGGACATGGAGAGCTGAGTGAAATGAGTCGGAAGGAGAGGGACAGATATAGAATGACTGCACTCATTTGTGGGATGTAAAAGAAAAGTAGTCTGAGACTAATGTCCAAAGCCGAAGCCTTGTGTTTTAACCCTTTCTCTTCCCTTGTTACTGCCCCAACCCCTGGGTCTCACACACATCGGTGCTCCCCAGGGTCACTCACGTGGAGGCGGTACTCGCTCCCTTGGCCACAGAGCTCACCGGGGTTCACCCTGATTTAGTTGTGGTGCTGTCCTCTGAAGAAAGTACTCACTGTGGGGCTCAAATGGGATTAGTGGAGGCTATGCACCCTCACCCCCTAGCTCTCATGTGTCTGGTTGCAGCTTATGCCTGGGTGTGTGAGGTTTAGTTGTGGCGCTCACACATGTCAGGGTGTGTTTGGGAGAGCACCTGCTTGGTTGGTGTGCTGTGGGTGGCAGACGGCAGAACCTCAGAAGCAGAGATTCTGTGTGTGCATGTGGAGCGCACAGGGATCGAACTCTCAGCCTCACGCGAGGCGGCCCTAACCTCCCCTTACCTTTGAGCCTCTAAACTGTTTCCTTGTGGTTTCCAGTCCCAGGACCCCAAGACCAGTGATGTTTGGCGCTGTCCGTGGGTGATTCGTCATCTTTGCTTCTGCTCATTTTCGTTGGGCTATTTCACTCCTTCATATAAAGGGTTCTGGAAAAATCCTTTGTCAGAGGTAAGATCTGTCAATATTTACTCTGTGCTGTGTGTTTTCATTGTCACTGTCTTTTGCAGATCAAATGTTTTCCTTATTGATGAAAATAAATTTATTGTCTCCCCCTTTTTTTTATTCATTTCCTCCTCCTGCCATCTCCCCTTCACTGTTGTTGGTCTGATGTCCAGAACTTGCACACAGAACTAGCTGGGGCTCTCACTTGTGTGCCTTTTTTTCTTTGATCATGCTTTTGGTACCCAAGAACTCTTTGTCTAACCCAGGGATCACAGGTGCTTCCCCATGTCTTCTAGAAGTCTGAAGACAAGACATCATTTTTGTCATGTATGTGACAGTCTGTTTTGTATAAGATGTGGGCATGTGAGGTCCTTTTGTTGCTTGCCAAGGGGTGTTCAGCTATGCTGGGCATTGTGTGCCAGTGTGAGGTGCGTGAGCGATCGCCAAGCTGGAGGTTTGCTCTTGCCCAGCCTCAGGGACCCAGCACTGGCTGCCTTGGCCTTGGAGCACCATCCTGGCCTTTGAGAGGATCCCGCAGGCGGTACCCGAGTTCTGCTTCCAGATGGCCCCTGGCTGCCTGCAACACTCACACCCTCTCCCTGGGCCTGAGTCGGACCATATGCAGAACACAGTACTTCTGACAAGAAGGGGCAGCTACAGATGTGGCATTTGGCAGCAGGAGTCAGACAAACATACGCAAACTCACACACACATTCACACACATGTGCACATACACCCCCAGCTACACAAACACAACTCACACACACATACACACATACACTCACACAAACATATTCATACGCCCTCACACACACATACACACTCATACACACATACACACTCACATACACACATACACACTCACACGCAAACACACATACACATTCACACACACACACACACACACACACACACACACACACACACACACACACTCACCCATTCACTCTAAGCGAGCAGCAGGGGGCGCTGTGGGGCCGTGGCGAGGCCGGGCGGGGCGGCGGCTCGCGGGCTGGTCCGGGGCGCCCGTGAAGACACGCGCCCTCTGCTGGCGGCCCCTGCACCAACATGGCGAGGCCGGGCCCGGAAAGCGGGTCCCACCGGGCTGTAGCCGCCCGCCAGGCCACGTGACTTGTGCGCTGCCCGCACCGGAGTGACCGCCTGCCCTGGGCACGGCGCGGGGACGGGGCGGAGGGGCAGGGCGTCAGCGGACCCGGGCGGAGGGGCCGTGGGCAGGGGCGACGCTGGCGACGCGCGTGGGCCGGGCCGGGGTGGTCGTGCAGCCCGCGGGTCCCCGAGGCCCCGGGAGACCCAGGAGTCGGTCCCGAGGCCCTGTGCCGCCCGGAGACAAGGCACTTTGGAAAGTGACAGTAAGCCAGACACCGGGGCCGTTCCGCCGGCTCCCGGGGGGCTTAGGTGGGCGCGGCCGCCGGTGCTCCGGGCGTCCGCGGACTCTTCACTGCTCCAGAAACTGTTTTCCATGCACACAGTCCAGTGCACACGACGACAGCACACTCCGCTCCCCCTTCATACACATACACACTCACACGCAAACACACATACACATTCAGCACGAGCCTCACTCTAACCCCCCGGGTCTCTGCGGGAGCACAGCAGGCGGAGCTCAGGGCGGGACTCCCGGCCGCCCGGGGTTGAGGGCCACAGCGAACCCGCACGCGGGGTTCCGTGATGCCGAGAAACACCACCGAGCTCAGAGCACGCTCGGACACGCGCGACGCGGGGCCCGCGGCTTTCTTTGCTGAGAGAGGGAGAGCGTACCCGAGAGACGCGGGGCCCCGGGAGACTGCCCGGGGTGAAAGGCCACGTCCCAGGGGAGGAGGCGTGGGCCACACGCGTGGGCGCCACTCCCGAGAGAACCGCTGCTGCCAGGGAAACGTCAGCGACGCCGACTGCTGTTCTCAGGACGCTGCGGAAGGGAAAACTAAGTACAACGCGGGAAACTGCTTTCACACGGAACTTCGACAGAATACAAGTTTCATAACATTCTCAAGTAGAACAATATAAGTACAATTTTATGTAAGTAAAGGGAAAGGAATTACAGGAAATAAAATGAATAATGTCTAAAGCGCATGCATTTTCGTTTTTCATTAAAGCATACTAGCCCCTAACAAAACACATAGAATGACGCTCAGTTCAGCCACTTTGAAAGTTTACTAACTTTAATATTATAAAAATTAGTTTTTGGTCAGGAAAACCCAATTTGGGGAGGGGGTTTGGTTCACACCTAGTGATGCTCAGGGGACCACGTGGTACAGGGATTGAACCCAGTTGTCTCACATGCAAAGCTCACACTTAGCCTATTGGGCTCTCTCTGGCCCAGAAAAGAAAAAAACACATGATTTTTCAACTTTACCACTATTGAGGCATATCTGTTAAGATAGAAGGAGAAAATAAAATTGCGGGTTTGGGCCACACCCTGCAGTGCCCAGGGCTTACTCCTGGCTCTGAGTTCAGGGTTCACTCCTGGTGAGGCCCAGAGGACCATAGAGGGTGCCAGGGTTAGCGCCTGCCCCTAACTCCTGTACCGTCTCTCTCTTTACAGCCTGTGAGCCTGAGAAACTGCTCGCACCCCGGCTCAGGCTAGGGAGTGCGCGTGGCTCGAGCCCCTTCCTCTGAGGTGCTGTGGGCTGTGAGCACACCTGGGGTGCAGTCGGCGGACCACTCACTTCTTTCTTTCTTTCTTTCTTTCTTTCTTTCTTTCTTTCTTTCTTTCTTTCTTTCTTTCTTTCTTTCTTTCTTTCTTTCTTTCTTTCTTTCTTTCTTTCTTTCTTTCTTTCTTTCTTTCTTTCTTTCTTTCTTTCTTTCTTTCTTTCTTTCTTTCTCTCTTTCTTTCTTTCTGCTTTTTGGGTCACACCCGGCGATGCACAGAGGTCACTCCTGCTCAGCACTCAGGAATTACTCCTGGCGGTGCTCAGGGGACCCTATGGGTTGCTAGGAATCGAACCCTCGTCGGCCGAGTGCAAGGCAAACCCCCTCCCGGCTGTGCTATCACTCCAGCCCCTCGCCTGCCTTTCTCGCCTTCGTGTTTGTAGGCCAATGGCAAGCCTCCAAATGCATCACGTGACTTACAAATCCCACCCAGGGCCCCGGGGGCATGTTTTCTGACTGACAGAGGCTGTGGGATGGCGGCTCCCTCTGCCCGCCCTGGGTCCCACTCAGCCTCACCCTGGCCGCCCTGCTGGGAACAGTGGCCCGCCTCACCGCCCTGACTCCGCAGCAACTCCAGTCAACTAGACACTGGGGGTTCCCAAGGCACTGTGCTCCCGCCGGTACTGGGGACCATCTGGTGGTGCTCAGGGGTCATGTGGTCGCAGGGGTGAGCTCAGAGCCTCACGGAGGAAAGCTTTGCCGGGATTTGAATTATCCCAGGGCACATGAGTCAGATATGAGGCCACAGTTCTGTTGCCCATGGGGAACCCAAAGAAGGGAACATCTCCTCCCCTTTTCCCTCCCTCCTGCCCGCCCTTCCTTCCTTCCTTCCTTCCTTCCTTCCTTCCTTCCTTCCTTCCTTCCTTCCTTCCTTCCTTCCTTCCTTCCTTCCTTCCTTCCTTCCTTCCTTCCTTCCTTCCTTCCTTCCTTCCTTCCTTCCTTCCTTCCTTCCTCCCTCCCTCCACCCCTCCCTCCCTTTTCTCCCTTCTCTCCCTCCCTTCCTTCCCTCTCCCTTTCCTGTGCAAATGTTTCACTCCTGGCTCTGCACTCAGGGATCACTCCTGGTGGAGCTCACGGAGCCTTATGTGGTGCAGGGGATCAAACCAGGCTGGCAGTGTGCAAGAAGTGCTTCACTCTCAGGAACAGAGCAAATATTTTCATTCTTCATCTTCCTCCTAGGATATCTTGCTCTTCAAGTACAGGTACCAATTTCTGTGCTGCTAAAGTTCTTCTCTCCTCTGTCACTGTTAAGTCTCTGCCCTGGAAATGGACTCAACAACGGTCTTGTGGCGTAAGATAAGAAACAGTCATCAGCTCCCAATGCTCTTGTCCAGTGCAGAGAAGGCCAGAGATGACTATTAGAGTTCTAAGAGCGCACAAATGAATCGAATGTTCTTGGCAGCGCGGAGGATAAAATTTGACCCAGAAAATGGACTTATCAGACACAAAGGCCACAAGAAAAAACTAACCTCGGTAGAAGTGATGAAATCGGCTCTACACACCAAATTCCTGCTATGAAATTTAAATGAAATTTAAAAAAAAAGAAGGGGGTCCCAAAGAAAGGACTATCCATCCACTTGCAATGAAAAGGCGAAAAAATTGGAAATAGCTTAACGGAGCTTTATAGAAAATTGATCAAGGAATTAAGCTGACTTAATGGAGTCCATTCCGGAAAACCCTTTCCCATGGAAAATCCATCAACGTCAGCACAATTCCCAATGACATGCTGCTTGTCCTCCAAAAGCCACCGCATGCTCTCTCTCGGTGGCTTGTCTGTGGAAGATGGGGGTGGCACGGAGGCTGTAGTGCGCCAGGGTGAGGTGGGTAGGTACCTCACACTGTTAAAATGTAAACATAATCACTACGAAGTGGAATATAGTTCAGGCTAGATTTATTGCTTTCAATCCATGATTCTTACTATTTTCCTTCTGATTTTATTTGTTTGTTTGTTTGTTTTATGGGTCACATCCAGCTATGCTCAGGGCTCTGCACTCAGGGACCACTCCTGCAGGGCCTTAGGGGGCCACGAGTGGTACTGGGGATCAAACCAAGGTTGGCAGTGCTTGGGGCTGGGGGTCCAACCCGGGTCAGCTGTGTGCAAGGCATCTTCACCTCTGGACTACCTCTCTGCTTCCTCCTGATTTTAAAAGAAAGTAAATTGGACACCTTCACAGGCTCCTAGAAAACACAGTGGGCCTAACCCAGTGTTTCTTGGCCTCTTTCCATCCACAACCCCCCTTACTGGCCTTGCTTCCTTCCTGTGACCCCAAGGCCATGAACCACAGTAGAATCTTCCCTGAGCGTGGGGAGGAGTGGCGGGAGGGAGGGGTGTCTACAGAGAAGCAGGATGAGAGCACCTGGTCAGCGGGTCCCTCCTCTAGGCCAATAGCTGGGTCCCAGGCCTGAAGCCATGCAGAGAGCCTGGGCGGGGCATTAGAAGGGTCCGAGTCACTGGGCACTGTGACGGGCTTCACTGCGAAGAGACAAGAAAGCCAAGTCAGGGCTGGCGAGATGGCGCAGGGGCTCGGCAGCTTCCCTTGCCAGTTCTCTCACCACCCGCTAACTCCACCCAAGAGACCAAGGCAGCCGCAGTGTGAACTTCCTGCCTCCATCCTGGACCTGGACGCCCCCACCTTCCAGAAGGATCCTGTATAGGGTCCGCATGGAGACTAGGGATCTAGCCGAGGTCAGGTGGACACACGGCAGGGGTGCTACCCCAGACTCTCTCTTAGGCCCTGCATCTGAACAGGAATCGGATTCAGCCCAAGGGCAGGCTGAAGGCTGGCAAGGGGGAAAGATGATTTGGGGAGAGCGTGTGCAGTGTGGGGTGAGGGTCTGGTCTCTAGACTCACCTTCCTTTCCTTCGAGGGCGTTAGGTTTGCCCTGTTTTCCTGGGTGGTGCCAGCCTGGGCTAAGCCTCCTGTTGTAGGAAGGACCTCTGGGGTGGTGCTTTCTTTTTCTGTCGCTTCTCGTGCCCAGAACTGGGTCTGCTGGGCCTCCTCACCCCAGTGGCTGACTCAAGGGCAGTTTTGTCTTCTCCTGGGAAAGGGTCAGCGGAATCACACAGGGTTGCTGCTATGTGGCCTTCAGGAGAGGCATACACACGACTCACGCATCAGGTGGAAATACCAACCCAGAACCCTTGTTCACGGAGCTTAACATATTACAAAACATCTACCAGATGGAAAATACACCTCTTGTCACCAGAATTTGAGCAACAAATCTTTAAATTAATCGCCAATATTTTAATTCACACCTGCTTTCCACTTGACATCCTTAATGAGCAGGTCTAATGAATATCAAGGTTTTATTCCCTCTAAGTTACGATAAAGTAGACTTGTGACTTTAAAAACTTATCCATGACTGAGCACAGCGGCCACTCAACACCTTTATTGCAAACCACAACAGCTAATTAGAGGGAGAGAACAGAAGGGAATGCCCTGCCACAGTGACAGGGTGGGGTGGGGGGAGATGGGATTGGGGAGGATGGGAGGGATGCTGGGTTTACTGGTGGTGGAGTATGGGCACTGGTGAAGGGATGGGTTCCCGAACTTTGTATGGGGGAAGCATAAGCACAGATGTGTATAAATCCATAACTGTACCCTCATGGTGATTCATTAATTAAAAATAAATTTATTAATAATAAAAAAAAACTTATCCATGAATCAAATCCTACACCTTGCCATTTTGATATGGTCTCTTTCACCCCCTCCAGTACCTCAAGTTCTACATTTGCCTCATGGAAATGGCACTTAGGGAGAAGACTGGAAATCTAGCAGCTGGTATTGGGATCTCTTTAACACCGCTGTTTAAGTGGTTACCTTCTGTTCCTTTATTGACTTTAGACTCAATCATTCTGGACTGTTCTTAGGGGGCAAAGCCCAGGGGCTCATGGAGATTTATTTATTTTTTTCTTTTTGGGTCACACCCAGCGATGCTCAGGGGTTACTCCTGGCTTTACACTCAGGAATTACTCCTGGCGGTGCTTGGGGGACCATATGGGATGCCGGGGATTGAACCCGGGTCGGCCGCGTGCAAGGCAAACGCCCTACCCGCTGTGCTATCGCTCCGGCCCCTCATGGAGATTTATTTTTATTATTTAATTACTTTTGTCCCACCCAGTCAGCACTCAGGGGCTAGGGAGTCACTCCCAGGAATACTCAGTCAATCTGCCCTTGACAGTTTGATGTTCAGGTCTGGAAATATGGTGCTGTGAAGGCCAAGGCTCAGGGAACCCCAGAGCTGTGCCCAGCGGTACAGAACAGTCATGTGGAGTCAGAATCAAATCTAGGGCCTTGCACAGAGTAGGCACAGACCCCGACAGGTTCTTGATGCTCCAATGGCAGAGCCAGGGAACCAGGCCTCCTGGTTCATAGTCTAGCCCTCTGCCCATCTAACATGCCATAAAGACCTGAGTTTTATGAGCTGTGTATCAACACAACCAGTGGCAACCCCTGATTAGTTCATGTTCCGTGCACCTGCAGCTGGGTGGAGCGGAATTGTGTGCTCTCACCGTCCATGCTGAAATATCAACCCCTCCAGAACCTGAAATTGTGACCATGTTTGGAGACAGAACTTTTGAAGAGGTGGCTCAAGTAAAATGTGGCACCTGAATGGGTGCTGACATGGGTGCTGACTCGGTTGGACTTGGGTGTCCTCACGAGAGCGCAGGCAGCGGCACACAGAGGGTGACTGTGAAGCAAGAAATGCGGCCACAAAAGAAACCTTGATCTTAGATCGGTGAGTCTGAAGAATTGTGCGCAAATAAAATTCTGTTGTTTGAACCAAATGTGGCTATTCCTGGACTGTGCTGTTCTCAGGAGTGACCGCTGGGGGTGCTCCAGAGACCATCCATGATGCGCGCGCACGCGCGTGGGTTCAAATCTGGGCCTCTGAGGTCATGGGTGCATGCCAGGCACATGCCTTACCTCCTGTGCTCTCTCTAGTCCACACTAGCACCTTTTAATGGAAAACTAGCTACAATGGCCCAGGCTGGAGGAAAATGCAGAATTTTTATTTTCCTCTACAACGAAGACATATGAGAGAGGCCAGACTCTCCACATCACCATCAGGGCTTCTGAAACTTCCCACTCAAACTTCTTTTTGAGAGAACGCTGAGAAACTTTTGTGACCATGAGTACATACAATATACAAATCAAATGTTTACTGACAATGAATCAAAAGTTACTTTTAATTTTTGGGCCACACTTGCAGGTGCTTAGGGCTAATTCTAGTAATTACTTGGGGTTCGCTCCAGGTGGTGCTGGGCCTCCAGTATGCAAAATATGTATGATAATCCTTTGGGCTGGCTCCTCAGTCCCATAACATTTTATTCATTTATTTTTTAAAATTTATTTTATTGAATCACCATGTGGAAAGTTACAAAGTTCTCAGGCTTATGTCTCAGTTATACAATGCTCAAACACCCGTCCTTTCACCAGTGCCCATATTCCACCACCAAAAAACCCCAGTATACTCCCACCCCCCAACCCCCACCCCCACCACCTGCATAACTGATTTCACTTCATTTTCTCTTTACCTTGATTACATTCCATATTTCAACACAAAAATCACTATTGTTGTTGAAGTTTCAACACACAACTCACTATTGTTGTTGGAGTTTACCCCCCAAAAATATGGCCCTACTGACAAGGAAGCATTTGATAATTAGTTTTCCATTGATGAGAATGAAGAGATATGATTCTGTATGGTTTAGGATTTCTGTATTTTAGTAAAGCCCAGGGAGATTTATGTTGGAAATTGTATAATTTCCCTTCCTGGGGCAGCAAGCCCCATAACATTTTATTTATTTTTATTTATTTTTTTGCTTTTTGGGTCACACCTGGTGATGCACAGGGTCACTCCTGGCTCTGCACTCAGGAACTACCCCTGGCGGTGCTTAGGGGACCATATGGGATGCTGGGAATTGAACCCGGGTCAGCCACGTGCAAGGCAAACGCCCTACCCGCTGTGCTATTATTCCAGCCCCTAGCCCCATAACATTTTAAAAGAAAAATTTCAGGACCCTCACATTCAGTTACCCTGTCTTTAAAGACCTTTGGTGATGTGCTTCTAATGAATATTTGCTGCCTGTCTAACTTTCACGTGCTGAAAGGAATGATGGTCAGAAATTGGCTGGCTGGGCTCAAATAATCTCAGATGAGAAAAGACACATATCCAGGTACATATCTTTAAGATAAAAACTTTATTTTACAATTTTATAAAGCAGCTTTACATTAAGCACAAACAATTCATTTACTTTGTATAGAAACAAAATACCTTTCCATCTGCAAAAAATCAAGTTTCGCTGTATATAAAACTAACATGGGCACATTGTGCTTTAACTGCAAAGTCTATACAGCTTTACAAAGGACCACCCTTCAGACGGGCATCCGGTAAACACTTTATTGCATATTTAACACATGGTAAACCCATATGTACAATGGAAGAGAAACAAGGAGAACAAGTACAAGGAGGATGGAAATAGCAGCTTTCGGTGAAAGTTTGCACGCTGACAAAGGAGAACTGCCACATCCAGAAAGTTGTGCTTGTGCGTGTCATTTCTCGGTTTGCTCACAGACACAGGATGGTTTGGGAGGAAGCCATTATGTACAATGACCCCAGGAGGGTCAAACTTGATCTTCATCTGGAAACTTTGGGCTGGTTTTACAACTGAAGTGGCAAGAGATTTCTTTAAACATCAAAGCTAATGCAAGAAAAATGAAAAAAAAAAAAAAAAAACAGAACAAAACCAAACAAAAACCAAACCCTACCCATAATCTTGAAACCAAGAAAGACATAAAGAAACGAAAGTTTAAAATACCTCCCCATTCCCTTTAAGTATACATTTTACATGATTTAGAACCCTAGGAAACTCTGCAGGTGTTTGGGACAAAAAGTACCACAGTGGGCATGGGCTGGCATTCCTCCTGCTCAGATCCTGCCCATACCCCCTGCGCCACCATGGCCGATGCTGGTCGAACATGCACACGTGCACCTGTGCACAGGTGAACCACCACACACCTGAGAGCTACAGCTTAACAAGCCCCCCCAGAGAACTCTGAGGCACCCTCGAGTTTGAGGAGCACTGGTTCGTACCGACAATGCTGCTGCATGTGGCACTCAGCCTTTCTGAAAATTCCGTGTCACAGTAAGAGAATCAAGTTGCTGTTGCAATGGTGGCAGGCAATATGAAACCAACAGCAGTGAAACAGCAATGCCATTTCTAGATCAAACTGCCCTTTTCCCAAGGGAAAGGACAGTCACATCATTAAGGCACCGGTATTTGTCACAGAAGCAGTACCAGACGGTTTTCACCAAGTCTCTTAATCTCAAGTAACAGTGTGCAAACACAAGGTAGAAGTCTGGACAATTCTAAACTATGACAAATGTGATGAAATGGAAGAGTACCCAGATTGGCGGAAGTTCAATTTCGAACATCTGAATTGAAAATAAAAACGAAGGAGCCCAGATATTCATGTTGAGACATCTAAAATAGAAGAATTATAAAGCTTGGGAGGGAGGACCCAAAAACCCCACAGTTTTTGATGTGGGCAAAATAGAGTTGCGATCACACGAACTGGGGAGTTGAAACTTACTTTCCTAAGGGAAGATTAATACTATGCTCCTTGGAGATCTTTCTCAGAACTCCTGCCCCCTTTGTGACTGACACACACAGAGCATACACATATTACATGCATATGTACATACATATATTCGACTTTCTAAGTAGTGTTGATGACTTCAGTTAAGATGTAACATATAGGCAGGTTGTCCATGTCATTTTTGCCCACTTGGTGTGGGTTACAGACAAACTGCACTGGATCTTGTCAGACTCTCTGAACCTCTTTGAATGGGGCAGTCTCATATGCCAACCTGTGCAGGGACAGTGTTGGTGTGCTATTACACATCCAACTCGGTTCTGTCCTCAGGCCTGAAGTCCCACTGTAGACACTGCCCCTGGTCTGGGGTATGGAAACCTAGTTTCGTGGGGTCTGCGGGCACAGTGGACCCTAAAAACCCAATATGGATCTGATTTCACACACAGCAACATGGTGGCATCACTTTCATCCAATAGTTGAAAGAACTTAAAATTGTAAGAAGAAATGATGCATACGGTCAATGGCTTGATGATCAAGAATAATCCAAGCCAGAAAACCCTGCGATGATTCTCATATATAATATGTGATCTACTCTTTTTCTTTGAGAGGTGGAAAAAAAAAGGCTCAAAGGGCAGTAGTGGTGATATGTTTATCAAAATAGCTAGCTCCTCCCCAAATCTGTTTTTAATAAAATTTCCAAATAATGTCCCCCCAAATGTGCACCCCCACAATACACAAAACTCTTAAGTGTCATCTGAAATGAAACACAAATTTCTACAAAAAAGAAACCATCAGGGGAGGGGAAGGAGGGATAGACTATCAAACCTTTCTGATTGTAGATCAAGTTTCATACAACAGTTACTATTTTTGTCATTTCTTGTGCAGTCAACAAGCTTCACGTTAGTTGTGCTTACGTTATATAACTGTGAAGTCTGAACCTGGCTGTGTTTTAAAATCACACGTATTCAGAAGAACAGAAATTCAAAATATTCTCCATACACAACAAATCGAACAGATGCACCAGATGCTCATTTGCTCTCAAGAAAGGAAATCTATAGAAAAGAATCATCATTTTGAATAGTTGCACACAGTCCACTCTTTAGGCTATGAGTACATATTTACTGGATTATAGCACATTATTCTCTTAATGTCTGCTTTCAACATAGATATAAATAATCACATTTTAAAAGAGCCCCATACTGTGTTCAGGAGTAGCAGCAAGCAGCTCCCTACCCAAGCCCCTTCTCAAACAGAGGGGTCAGACTAGCCGTGGCCTGCATGGGGCAGAGCCAAGCCTCTCTGGTTCACCCATGACAGAACCCACTCTAGTTGCCAGCTACATTTCCAAACACCCGACCCCTGGGATGCAATGATCTCAGAAGGCAGGTTTTAAGGATCACTCATCCCCACGACACAATCTACAACCCCTGCCCGTGAGCCTTGAGAGTGCATCTCCGCTCTGCCCACAGCGAGCCTAGGGTCTGTGCATCCAGCAGAGGCTGTGGGTTTTGGGTTTTGGCTGTGAGTGCTAGTTGTGCTTTGCCCTGCCACCTTTAAGGTAGCTTTTCCATCTCTTGACAAATTCTCGGAAGATGGGGGCCTCGTCGATAGTGCTGAGGAGCTGAAGCTGATTGATGTGAGTGGTGTGGTAGTCCCAGCGTGCCAGGTTGGGGGCGATGCCGAGCATGAAGTGACGGAGGTCATAGATGGTCCCTGAGCCAGTGTCATAGAGGGGGAGCATGGCCTTCAGGGACTCCATGCCCCGCTCATACAAGGACCTCGCCTCTTTCCCCAGTTTCTCCCCTGCAGTTTCTTTTAAGTCATACAGTCCAATTAGAGAATACATAAAGCCATTTAGAACAAAAGAGCTAGGGGTGGTTGGGTATTCTTCATACCAGTCGTGTTTATTCATGAACACAGCTTTGACTCCATGCTGCTCGGAGAGAAATTTATAAGGGGCTGTCGCCCTTAAAGCTGAATTGAGGAATAAGTGATCCTTTGTTAGCACGTAAGCCCTGACTAGGGTCGAGATGGCTTGGCCTTGGGCCATGGCTGAGTACCACCCCGGCTCTAAAGACTTGAACCCTTCCCCTAACTTACGGGTTACCATGATTGGCCAGCCGCCTTTCTCATCCTGGTTCCTTACCAGCCAATCACTGGCCGCAAAGAAGGCAGCCATGTGCGCGGTGGTAGAGATGGTGATGTTGTCGAGGAAGCCTTTCCCTTTAGCGATCAACCTGACCACCTTCTTGGGCATGATTTTGGTCGGCCTGACAGCTTTTGTGTTGGAGAGCCCCACTCCTTTCCTGAGGTCGGTGACCAGGTCCCTGGTGACTGTGCTCCAGGAGGTCCTGGGCCCAATGCCATAGTAGATGTCTCTGTCCTTCAGTGCGATCAGCTGGGTGTTGGAGACATAGTGTACTGTGAAGAGCTGATTCTTCTCCGTGGTCTCTAGCACCACAGACACACTCCCATTTGTCACGAACTTGAGGTCAAATGAAATAATAAAATCTTTTGTGTTACCCAGTTGCAAGGATACACCCTCACTGGTTTCTGCAGGGGAAAAATACAAAGATGGGTTAGTCTAAAACAGAGGTTCCCACACTTATTTGGCCTTTCCAGAAAAAGAAAAAACACAACAACCACCTACTCAGAGCCCCCCTGCAAAACTACCTTATTCAAATAAACAAATAAAAAGTTTCATAAATCACACCCGAAGCTGCTTGCTATCCCTCTCTTGCAGCGCGCGCGACACACACACACACACACACACACCCACACCCACACCCACACACAGAGACAGATCCAGAACCCCTTCTGGGGATGGGGCAGAATTATTCATCTGAGGAAACATTACTTATTTGGACATAAAGCACTAAAGCTGTCTGGAAATGAAAGTCTACTGCAATATGTCCTTGACGACTGTTAACATAAAATTCATACTTCAGTACTTCAATATGCCGCTGTCGTTGTTACTACTGAAGTCAGCATGAATGAGGGGCTGGAGCGAGAGCAAAGTGGGTATGTAGCCAACATGTGGTCTTGCATGTAGCCAACCCCAGGCTCGAGCCTGGTACCCCATGAGGTTCCCTGAGCACCAGGAGTGATCCCTGGGTGCAGAGCAAGGGGCCAGCACTGAGCACTGCCAGGTGTAGCCCCCAAAGAATCAAAAACAGGGCCAGAGAGATAGTACAGCAGTTAGGGTGCTTGTCCTGCACCAGGCTCCATCCCCAGAGCCTCATAAGTTCCCGTGAGCACCTGCAGGAACGGTCCCTGAGTACAGAGCAAGGAATAAGCCCAGAACACTGCCGAGTGTGGTCCCTAGACAAAACAAACACCACCCCCCAACCTGACACACAACAATAAAGTAGCCAAAAGTGAAAGAACTGATGGGCCCATGAGGAACATCAGGCCGAGCTCTTATCATCTGGCCCGTCTGGCTTTGCTTGGAGGGTTCAGAGCAAACGACTCTGGTACTGTGGATCAAACGGTCTTTCCTACATCAAATGCCTGTTGGCGAATAATCAATGGCTATTTCAGCAAACCCATTCTGAAAAAGAAATAACCAGAAGCTGGCTCTGCAGATATGGCAAGACAAAGGCTGAAAGAATGGCTGGTTATACATGAATCAAACTTTTTGTGTTTGAGGTTAATAAGCATTTACCATGCTCTAAGTGCTTTTGACATAGTAATCCTGCAACAATTACCATCATTATTTAGCTTTATGAATGAGGAACTGAGTTAATTTGCTAAGGTATAAAGAATGAGACTCTCGTTGCCTAGTCTGAATCAACAATACCTGTGCTTACTCACTATTTGACACTGAAAACGACAAATTTGTTTTTAGATTTTTGCAGGGACTGAGACTTATTTAATTTCTGGAAATTAAGCAGTGGACTCATGTATTTAACAAAATGTGAGGGGTTCTAGATAAAAGAGAAGCATAGGCTTGAGATTTTGAAAGTAAACAAAGAAAGCCTTGTTTGCATTTCTAATCTTCTTACTATGTATCTAAAACTTACTAGCTTTGATATCACTATATCACTGACATCCCATTGTTAGCGGGCACCAGTAACATCTCTATTACACTCAGCCCTGAGATTTTAAGCAGCCTCTCCTTACTCATCTTTCCCAACGATTGGAGGGTCTTTCAGGGTCAGGGGAACGAGACCTATTGTTACTGTTTTTGGCATACCACGGGTAGTTTGCCAGGATCTGCCGTGCGGGTGAGATACTCTTGGCAGCACTGATATAATCAAGTTAAATCTCTGAGTCTCAGAGTCAAACTCACTGTTAGAGCTGACATTATTTTGCAGGGCAATTGTGGGGATTAAGAAAAAACATAGTGGCTTAGAACATAATAATAAATGATAGTGTTTATTATTATTGGCTTCAGAGGTTAATAAGATAATAAAAGTTGCTTTCTTTGATGAATAATCAAATAGGAAATTTCTCCTGCACAGCTCCATGGTGGCTGACTCCTCGAAAGATGACTTTCTAAAGAGGCTGGATCTAGATCTTCAGAGAGCACATTAACACCAAACAGCAGTGAGGAGAACAGTGACAAAAATACATGTACCACAAATTTTAACGGTGAAATAGGAAATGTAAAGGTAGATACAAAAGTCCAGTACAAATATTAAACTATGAATACCTCGGTCGTTACAGAACCTGTTCTCAAAACACATTCCTGTCCATTATCTCATCTGATCCTTCCAATATCCTTCCAGATCCTTCAATCCGATCCTTTTGAGGTGGGTGGGGTGGGTCTCATGCCATCTAGTTTGAGACAGGTATGAAGGCCTTGCCAAGGTCTGCCTCAAACCACGTTCATTAATTAGCGGTCACGCAGGAACTGTCTGAAGCGTGTCGGACAGGAAGTTGCAAACGGCCCCCTCACCTGACAGTGCGGGAGAGCCTCCTAGACAGGCAGAGGCGGGGGTGAGCCGAGCAGTGCTGCAGAAAACCTGCCCTGTGCCGCCAGGAGCTATGCCTGGAAATGTGAGCAGGTGACCGTGTTTTACACTGAGCAAGTCCTGGCCGGTGAAGTCACTGTTGCTCCCGACCGGACTCTCTGACAGTGTGAATGACACTGACACCAGAGGCCCCGGGCCTGGATTCCACAGGGCAGATGATCACGGAGTTGGATGACAACATGAACGTATTCACAGACTTTGGCTACTTTTTTTTTTTCTTTTTGGGTCACACCCGGTGATGCACAGGGGTTACTCCTGGCTCTGCACTGAGGAATTACTCCTGGCAGTGCTCAGGGGACCATATGGGATGCTGGGAATCGAACCTGGGCCGGCCGTGTGCAAGGCAAATGCCCCGCCCTCTGTACCATTGCTCCAGTCCCTACTTTTTATTTCTTTTCGCCACATCTGGCTATGCTCAGAGATCACTTCTGGCAATGCTGGGGGCCTCTATGTGGTGCCAGAGACTGCACCAAAGTCAGCCAATGCAAGGAAAGTGCCTCGCACCTGTATTTCTTTCTGGCCCCCGAAGAATTTTTTAGAAAGTGATTTTGGGCTCACAGGTGACTCAAAGGACTGGAGAGCATACTTTGAATATAGAAGCCCGGGCTCAATCCTGGCTCCCTACCACCTCTAGGAGGGGCCTTCTGAGCACTCAGTAGGGAGCAGTCCCCACCTCTCAACCCTCATACTGTGAAGACTGTCCCAAGTACCCCTCTCCAAAGTGATATTATTGTTTTATTTGTTCTGGTTTTGGAATTACACCTGGCAGTGCTCAGGGCTCACTCCTGGTGGGGCTCTGGGGACCATATGGGGTGCTGGGGATCAAACCTGGTTGGCCGTGTGTAAGACAAGCATTTTACCAGCTGTACTATCCCTCCACCCCCCAAAAAAGATTATGAAGTATACTTCTAAAATACTGTAAGTTCTATTTTATCTGGAAAATGTCAACTTGTGATTTTTCATTTAACTAGTATTTTTCTGCACCTACAGTAAAACGGAATCTAGGTTAGAACCGTCCTGAAACACTGCCAGGTTCTGAAGTGATTATGGATTACTCAAGATAGAACTATATCCAGCACAAAAGGACTGTCTTGAGTGTTTATTTTTTCATTTTAGAATGTCTTGCTAATCAAATCTATTAACTATGACATCATTTTCACCAAACTGGACAACGATCCATCTTTTGTCATCCAGATGGGAGAAAGCTGAAGAAGTACCCAGGACTTCTTTTTTTTTTTGCTTTTTGGGTCACACCCAGCGATGTACAGAGGTCACTCCTGGCTCATGCACTCAGGAATCACACCTGGCGGTGCTCAGGGAACCATATGGGATGCTGGGATTCGAACCTGGGTCGGCCGCGTGCAAGGCAAACGCCCTACCCGCTGTGCTATCACTCCAGCCAGTACCCAGAACTTCTTCCCCAGAATTTGATTCTAATTTTCACTCTATGTATAAAATCCAATAAAATGACCCCCTTGTAATTCAACACAACAGGCCTGCTAGAAGAACTCAGAAATAAAGCCCAGGAGCTGGGAACTGAGAGAAGGGAGGGTGGTACGCACGACCCTCTTTCAGTAGCTGTGCTAAAAACCACAGTGCCTACACGGAGGTTGGCGGGAACCTGGGACACTGGGGAAGGGACTGGTGCTGGAACATCATGCGCCTGAAATATAATCGTGGATAACTTTGTAACTTTGTAATTCATGGTGATTCAGTAAAAAACAAAAACCAAAAACAGCCCCACCAAAAACATTATTAATTTTTCTAAACCTTCACCACCAAAAGAGGGCAGTAGTGAGTTACATACGAGAAGTGACAGAAAAGTCACCAGCCTCAATTTCAACCTATCAATCACCAATCATAAGTCTTTACAGAAATCTTGTGAAACAGGTTTCAGGGCTGGAGAGACAGTATAGTAGCTAGGGCAATTGCCTTGCACGTGGCCAACCTAGGTCCAATCCCTGGCATCCCGTATGGTCCCCTGAGCACCATTGTGAGTGATATCTGAGTGCAGAGCCAGAGGAACCCTCAAGCACTGCTGGGTGTGGCCCAAAGACAAAGACAAACAAACAAACAAAAAACCAAAACACATTTCATCTCTCTACCTACTTATGTTTGGGGGCACCTCCTGTGCTTGGGTCAGCAGTGCTTGGGCAGGTCCTCTTGGGGGCCACTAGGGTCATACCCAGTGGAGTGTGGGGGGGGGGTATGTGGTGACAGGAACTGAACTCAGGGCCTACCACGTGCACAGCATGTGCTCTACCACTGAAGCCCCATCTGAAGCCCTTAACTCCACTCAGCTTGATCTGAGTGGGAGTGAATGGAGTTAACTGCAATTGTCACAACCATTCCCGAAAGATGCCAGGCAAGGCTCTTCAGTTCTGCTGGAGATCTTATACCACCTGAGGCCCTCTGCTATAAATCCAGTAGAAGGCTTAAGTTTCCTACTGCCTGAAATCAAGAATGCCAGTGAGAAATTACTCTCAGGAGTGACTAGAAATCAATCTTTGGGTATGTGTGAAACTACAGGTACATGTACATTAGGCGACCCAAAAGAGAAACACATAAGAATGGTTTTTAAAGCAATGCTGTGATATGCTATCATCATTTTTCCTTTTAATCAACATGTTTATTGCATAACGAGGTTCTACTCAGAAGATCCAGAATCTCTGAGAGGAAAGGGTTAGGCAGAAAAAGCTAACAAAGTCTTGGGCCGGGGCTGGAGCCGGCTTGAGCTCCGCCGAGATTCGACCCAGGTGGCTATGCCTTTGCACAGCCGCTTGGCTGCTGAACAAGCAGGATCCAGAGCCAGCTATATGACTTGGGGTTCCAGATAGTGCTTGCAACCATGTATCCAGACTGTGAACTAAGCTTTTGTCACATGCGGGCTAAGGGAGGAAATATCCTTCTTCCTTGGTTTTTCTTCCCTCTGGGAGGAGGAGGTGTGGTGTCTGCCATTTTATGGGACTTTTGAGCAGGTATGAACTTGGTGGCGCGGGAAAAAAAAAAGTGCTTTGAACTTGAAATAGCGGGACGCCTGGGCAGTCTCGGGCCGTGGCCAGGGCTGGAGCTGGCTTGAGCTCCGCCGAGATTTGACCCGGGTGGCCATGCCTTTGCACAGCTGCTTGCTGCTGAATGAGCAGGATCCAGAGCTAGCTCTATGACTTGGGGTTCCAGCGAGTTCTTACAACCATGTATCCAGACCGTGAACTAAGCTTTTGCTCCATGTTGCTCCAGGAAGGGAAATAATTTAATTTCCAACTTAAATCTCCCTGGACTTAATTACTAAAATACAGAAATTGTAAACCACGCGGCCGCTCTTCATTCTCATCAGTGGAAAACTAATTATCAAATATTTCCCTGTCAATAGGGCCGTATTCTTGGGGGATAAATTCCAACAGGAATAGTGAGTTCTGTGTTGAAACTCCAACAACAATAGTGAGTTTTGTGTTGAAATATGGAATGTAATCAAGGTAAAGAGAAAAGGAAGTGAAATTTATCAGTTATGCAGAGGGGTGTTTGAGGGGTGGGGAGTGGGATGTATACTGGGTTTTTTTTTTTTTTTTTGGTGGTGGAATATGGGCACTGGTGAAAGGATGGGTGTTTGAGCATTGTATAACTGAGACATAAGCCTGAGAACTTTGTAACTTTCTACATGGTGATTCAATAAAATAAATTAAAAAAAAGAAAAGAAATGACAATATGAAAAAAAAAAAAGAAAAAGCTAACAAGAAGTCTGAAGAATGACTTCCCCAAGCCAGGGAAGTCATGGCAATGAAATGAAAAGCATGCCTGGGAGAAGGGAAGTCAATAGGATGGGACAGGCAAAACCTTTCTAGCCATTCCATTTTAACATGAATAAGGATAAAAAAATTCAGCAAATGAAACAAACAAACAGAAACCAAGCCAAATGTTCTTTCCTGTAGGACTGTTTCCTTACAGGGGGAAAACACCCAAGGACCCCCAGAAAGAAGGCAGCAGCACGCATACTCTGCGTTTCCAGACCATCACCTTTATTTCATCTCAACAATGTCTCTCATGGCTTTATACACCGTGAGGTCGATCGTCTCCACAACATTTCATCGTCCATGGTTATGCCTCAGTCAAGTCTCACCTGATTTGCTTCTGCTCTGAGCACCACTCCCACTATAACTCCAACTCAGCTCTCCCAGACATCTGCATCCAGTGCACTCCAGGAACCCCCAGGATACCAGATCACCCCATTCTCAGCGAGTACACCCTACCAATAAGGGGTCCACGCTTGGAGCATCTGGTGTGCCAGGGGCAGAGAAGTATTGGAGCTCTCAATTTCATCTACTTAGAATCATCTGAGCAATGAGTCTGACCTCCAGATCTGCAGAATGAACACAGCCCCGTAGTCGTGGCGACCAAGCCCTTGTCTTACCTGGACTATCCAAGAGTGCACACTGAAAAACAGAGTCTAGGGATTCAGACAACTCCTAGACAAGTGGTAGACAACTTTCCAACAGCTCAAGAGATCAGAAAAGGGTTTCCACCATAACCACAACGTTTTTAACTAGTGCAAAAACAAGTACCTAGGGTACACAAAAACCAAACAATTTCCCTTTACTTCAGCTCTGTCCTGTTGCAGTCACTGTCATCCCGTTGCTCATCGATTTGTTCAAGCGGGCACCATTAATGTCTCTCATTGAGAGACTTATTGTTACTGTTACTGTTTCTGGCATATCCAATACGCACGGGTAGCTTGCCAGGCTCTGCCATGCGGGCTCCATACTCTCAGTAGCTTGCCAGGCTCTCCGAGAGGGGCGGAGGAATCGAACTCGGGTTGGCCGAGTGAAAGGCGAAAGCCCAAACCCTGTGCTATCGCTCCAGCCCCCTGTTGCAGTAAACTCTTCAATACCACAAGTATTGAGTATTCTTAAATATTTTCAGTCCTTTATCACCCTGCTGAATCTACTGTTTTGTAATAAGCAAACTGCTGTGGAACAGAGTATCATGGAATACCACACAGAAAAGAAACTTTAGTCACAGAATAACAACTAAAGGTCACCATTATTTGCAGTGCACTCAGCAGTCATCCATTACTTAAGGACATCTAGAATGAGCAGATTTGTATCGTGGCTTTCAAGGTTTCTGAATTACAGCCATTAATAAAGGACAAGGAGAGAATACAGAAAAATATCTCCTAACCTGGCCTCATTTTCCTTTCCTGTCTTGCAAGATTCTTGGGAGCAGGAAACAAATGCTGCTTTTGAGAATATTTTTCTCATAGAGAACTAAGCCTGAGGTGCTACAATTATTTCTTTATCTTTATAAATAATGGATTAATTCTCACGGATATTGATTCATGGAGAAAAATATATCCTAATTAATGAGACTATCTTAGTAAAAGGAGAAATGTTGCATAAAGTTAACTTGATTTCAGAAATGATTTTATAATGAAATGGCTTTATATGAAGTTTGAGACAATCTAGTACATTAAGAAAAAATTCAATATGGAAAGTGAGCTTATTCGGTAATGTTAGAGGATTTTGAAAAAAATAAAAGCAATTGGTTAATAAGCAAAGAAAAGGTCATCTGTCTCCATAAGGAATAATTTGTACCTTAATGTGAAATAGTTTTTTTTTCCTTAAAAAAAGAAAAAAGGTTTGGGCCACACTGAGGACTCCATATGTGGTGCTGCTAGAGCTCAAACCTGGGTCAGCAGTGCTCTATACAAGGATCTTACCCACAGTAGTATCTCGTCAGGCCTCATGTAAAACAGTCTTTTAAATTTTTGTTTTGGGGCCACACCCGGCAGTACTCAGGGCTTACTCCTGGCTCTGTGCTCTGAGATCACTCCTGGTGGGGTTCGGGCAACCATGTTGGCTGCTGGGGATTGAAGCCAGGTTGCTGCGTGCAATGCAAGTAATTTATCCACTGTATTATCTTTCTGGCCCCTCCCAATTGTTTTAAAATTAAACAATACCAGGTGAGCATGTAACTTAGTGATAGAGCGTGTGTCTGACATGCCTGAAACTCTGGGTTCGATCTCCAGCACCACCCTTTCCCCCAAAAAAACTAAAGGGCGCCTTACTGAAATGGTAAGATAACTACGGAACTTGGTCATTACTGTGACTCTGCAGGGAAACACACACCATGCCGTGACCTGATCTAATGTACATACTATGGCCAGGCCCCAGACAAAGTCTCCTGAATATAAGGTGTTTCCCTTTTGGATAGTGTCATTTATTTCTACATGGAACATAAAGGGTCTGCTCATGTGTCTTTCAAAATGTGAGAACAATTTTAAGAGAGTAGCAAATGCTACATGAAATTAGTGAACACACGTGCCTTACCTGGAGCAATGAACTGCTTGACATTTGTAAATCGAGACTTATCAGCCACACTCGCCACAAAGCAGCCCTTTGGCACAGTCCAGTCATTAGGCTTGCTGTTTCTGTCCCTGTCTTCTGCGGTTTCATAGACCTCTATGTGAGGAGGTTTCTCAGTCAGATTCTTGCTGTAATGACTTAACCCATATTGTGCAATCTGGATTGGGTAGAAATAGCCTTGTGGACCCCACTGTGTAGATAAAGGCACACCTAGAAAACAGAGAAATCCAGTAAATAACCATAGCCAGGTATCTACGAGCCCATCCCCCACACCACCCCTCACTTTTACTTCTGGGATATTATAAGGGTAGTGGTAATTTTTGAGCTTTGTTGTTATACTGTTTGCATGATTTCTAAAAGTCTGCACTGAAATTAATCAGGCATAAACAAAGTTCCATGTCTATTCTTATTGTTAATAATAACTGGATAAGATATTGTAGATTTTCTGTTCTTGTTGTTGTGGCTCACCAGTGGTGCCCAGGGCCTACTCCTGGCTCTGTACGAAGGGATAGTTCCTCTGGGGCTACTGGGGATTGATCCTGTGTGGTGCCAGGAATTGGACCTGGGTTGGTTGAATGAAAGCACGTGTTTTACCTACCGAACTATCACTCCAGCCCCTGTAGATTATCTCTGAAGGACCATTTCTGCACTCACAGTGATTTACAACAGTCTGAGTTTCACGGTCCAGCTTCCGTAAGTGGATCCAGCCATGGGCTCACTCTCACCACAGCCAGAGGCCCTGCTCCTGATCCTTCTCTGACCTCTCCCCTCCCCTCTGGGTGCCGCCGCAGTGGGTACCACCACTGAGTCTCAGAACTAGAACTCTTTTTTTTTTTTTTCTTTTCTGCCAGTCTGCTTGCTTTAGTTTAAGTTTAGCTTAAGGACTGATTTCTCATGTATTTTATTTTTGCTCATAAAGTTACTTATATCTTGCTTTGTAAATCCTGCTTCAAATATTTAGATTGACAATGCTATCACAGCTTCCTTCATAATAAACGGAACATTTTATTAAATATTTGTATTTAATAGTCAAGTTAACTACGTATTTATGTCCTTTGCCAATGTTGGGATATTATTTAATAGGCTACCATCCAATGGGTAAACTGTTTAACATGTCATTTGTAACCAGGCACTTTTAAACATAGCTTGAGATCCTTTTTTCATATCCTTCATGTCAAAACATAATTTGACATTATGTAATTCCTGAGAGCAAGAATTTAAAATTAAAGTTTAATATTTATCTATAAAATCTGAAATAATAAGGAGTACTTCTCATATAGTTCTAAGCAAAACTTATTAAATGCTTGCTGTTACTGGTTATTTAATTTCCTTCACGGGAAATATAATAATACCAAGTGAACAAGTACATTGTACTATTACATTATATGGTATTCATGTATTAAGAAAGAAACTATCCCAAATAAACTGTCCCAAATAAACTGAACAAGTATTAGATGGACATAGTAAAGACTAGGAGCCTGGGACTGTATGATTTAGGATGCACTTTCAAACCAGCTTAAAGAACTGGGGACACCACCAGGCTTAAAAAGAAAAACAAAAGCTAGAGTACAGGTAAGATTGTCAACATTTATAATTTTTTCCAAGAATAGAGATTTTTGGGCTGGAGCGATAGCACAGTGGTAGGGCGTTTGCCTTTCATGCAGCCAACCCGTGTTTGATTCCTCCGCCCCTCTCGGAGAGCCTAGCAAGCTACCGAGAATATTGCACCCGCACGGCAGAGCCTGACAAGCTACCCATGTGAATTGGATATGCCAAAAACAGTAACAATAAGTCTCACATTGAGAGACGTTACTGGTGCCCGCTCGAACAAATAGATGAACAACGGGATGACAGTGACAGAGATTTTTTTAAAAAATCAAATATTTTAAAAAATTAAAATAGCTTATTTATATCCCAAAGAGGCGTGATAATAATGTACAACTGGCATGAGAACCAACTGAGACTATTAAAAAACAGTAGCTTTATTTTCAGGGGGAGGCTTTTTGGGTCACATCAGACGATGCTCAGGGGTTACTCCTGGCTCTGCACTCAGGAATTACTCCTGGTGGTCCTTGGGAAACAACATGGGATGCTGGGATCAACAATGAGTTGGCCATGTGCAAGGTAAAATGCCCTACCCACTACTATCTCTCTGGCCTCAATAACAAACATTTTCCTTAAAGAGGTAAGAATATTAGAGAATATGGCCATTTCCATCTTTAGAAGAAACAGATGATTAATGATCTTATTAAAATTTAATACAGTTAGGCAGTCATTTTATTAAAAAATGAAAATAAAATGAAATTAAAACCAAATAATCCTGTATCATTCCAATTTTAGTGTATGTGCTGCCAAAGCAAGCACAAAACCAAATAATTCTAAAATGTATTGCTTCCCCATCTCTGAAGTACTTAAGGTCAAACTCAACTCAGCTTGCTGACCAACCCTAGTAAACTGCAAAACGTACTAATTACATGTAGAAGAGCTCCAGTACCAACTGCCCCAAGTTTTCTGAAATTTTTGGCCTTTGGGCCAAATGTGGTGATGCTAAGGGATTACTCCTAGCTCTGTACTCAGAGATCACTTCTGGAGGTGCCCAGGGGAATCTGAGATCCTGGGGATGGAGCCAGAGCTGGCAACACGCAAAGCAAGCACCTTACCCACTGTTCCTCTCTCTCGTCCCTAGTCCAAGTTTTAAGGACAATAAAAGGTGGTATGTGATATCCTACAGTCAGAGAAAATGGTTTCTGTGTGTTCTGTTCTGAGGACTGTAACCCTTTCAGAGAAGGTCCCTGGCTAATCTACTACCGAGACTTGCACTGGTAAATCCATGGGTCCACTGAGGGGAGGGCTGTCTTTTTCCTATCTCCTCTCCCAAGATGATAACTATTTATTTTAACACAACAATTCTGGCTGTTCTGCTTTGACCTTCCTGATATTCAGGTTCTAAGGCAGGCTAATGCAATCATCCTATTTCATCGGGTATGATCTTGCTGCAGTCTTAAACTCATACCTGCTAGAAAGTTGCCTTAGTTATAGAGCTAACCTCTTCCTCCCTGCTAAGTCAGATGGATGAAAGATCCCTGAAGGACAAGCAATGCATACACATGCGCATTACTAACACAATCAAGTCAGACAAACACCGCCCAGGAGCAAATAGATACCAACCTTCAACCCCACTTATACACTTGACTCTGTCTCGGACTTCCACATTGTAGCCCTCAAAGGACATGAACACGCCATCAGGGTGGTAGGGGGATCGCTGTGCATAGACTCTGGAGTAGCTATGTGAGAACTCAAACCGATCATAGCCATCATACTGAACCACCTTCCCATAAACATCAAAATACTTCTCCACCCAACTGAACGGCAGAAAGACTTCATTTCCTTCTCTTCTCCCTTTGATTGTGTGTTCATCATTTATGAGGCAGTCAATTTCTTCATATTTGAGCCCCAGCACCTTGTTCCCCCCATTGCTGCTGAAGCCCCCCACGACAGGAGGTGCTTTCTGCTGCTCCTGTGGAAACGCCTCGTCAGACTGCGGCTTGCCCGGGTGGTTCACATAGCTGTTACTTTCTGATGCCGCAGCTCTCTTCTCAAAGCCATCCACTCGGAAGCCACCACTCAAGTGTCGTGAAAACTGGATTGCTTTGTCACTGGAACACTTATTCCATAAAAGTACTGTGACCAAAGTGAAGAGCGCACAGATGATAATCAAAGTCTTATAGTTGACCCGAGCTGCCAAGCAACGCATATTCAGACCATACCTAATGAGAAGCAAGAAGAGAAATTCATGCAAAGATGTATTATTGACTTATCACATAAGGTAATAAGCTGCTATCTTACCCTGTTTTTCTTTAGATGTTGAATCATAAGAGGGAAATTTTATCAACTGCATGCAATCTGGCCAGATTCATAACTACTAACTTGAACTTTCCATCCTACACAAAAGTTAAGGATTGTTCCAGATACTGTTAGCATATCCCTGACTGATTCCCACACTTTCTCAGTTTGTCGCTTCCTTGTTATCTCAGTAAATTTGTTCACAGTGCTCCTAGATCAAAAGAAATACCTTAACAGTTTCATTTGTTAAGTAGCTGGGTGCAAAAAATTTAATACAACTTTACATTGTACCAACTTATCAGCTATTAAAAACCGTAACAGATCTTGTCAACATAAACACCACCAGCATCCACACTGTCAAAATGAAGTGACTTTTTAGTGCTTCTACTTGACTTTTCAGCAGCAAAAAATAGTCAATGCTTTTTGAAACACATCCCTGCACAGGTTCTAGGGAATCACTCTTTCTTGGTTCTCCTTAGATGCCACTGACAACTTCTCAGTCATCTTTGAAAATCGTTCCTTCTCATCTCCCTGGATTGTAAATATTGGAATGTCTTAGACCTAAGGCCTCTTTTGTCTTCTCACTGAACCTCATGTCTTTATGTGCAGTTACGATCTCACTGAACCTCATGCCTTTATGTGCAGTTACAATCTCACTGAATCTCGTGTCTTTATGTGCAGTTACAATCTCACTGAATCTCGTGTCTTTATGTGCAATTTTATAGGTGGGCTACTCCCAAAATGCTATCTGCATGCCAGATTTTTCTTCAGCATTCTGACACTTTATATCCAAATGCCAATCAAGTAACTGACATTTTTACTTGCAAGTCAAAAAGACTTAGAAACCTAACATTCTGGCTGTTCTGCTTTGACCTTGCCCCTATAACCATTCCTCTCTTCCTACGCTCAGAGCACAAGTTTTTAAATTCAATCAATTAGGAGATCTTGTTGGGATCACCTAGGGATACCCAGAATCTGGCCTCTGTTCACCAACTTGTCACCATTGTGGCAGAGTCAATGGCATCTCTTACTTGGGATAATGAAGTGATGTCTAAATTCATCTTTCTGATTCAACTCTCATCCTCTCTTCTATACTTGATTCTATTCTCAACACAGCAACCCGATGGACACTTTTATTCTATCACATTGGTAGTGTTGGTTATTACTGTTGCAGTGTTCAGGGGATACATTAGTGGCACTCAGGGGTTGCCAGCCACACCTCAGCAATGCTTGGGGGCCATACCATGCTGGGGATCAAGGGATAAAACCCAGGGTCTCATATATCCAAGGCATGTGCTCTACCCCTTGAGCCACATTCCTGGCCTCAGAGTGATGCTTTTAAGTGCAATTAGGTAATTCCAAAAGTCATGATGGGAGAATTTGGAGCTGGTGCTTTTTTAAAAAAACAATGATTAAAAAAAATGAAACAAAAAACAAGGAGTTGTGATTGCAAGCACGTAGTTAGGGTGCAGTGTGCCGGTAGAAGGGAGTGGCTTTGTGAGCACGTGTGACTGTATGATGTCCGAGTCACTGTTTTAGCTCTCAGGGTGCTTTCTTATGGCCCGTGTTCTCTTGCTCTTGCTTAATGGGGCTATTCTAGTCCTTCATGCTGGTAGTTTTCCTTGCATCTCTTGATCTTCAGTTACTCATCTTCAACATAGAACGATTCTGGAGTACCGTGGACTTCCTCTTCTGGTGCAGATGGTCTGTGTTTTGGCTCGATTGCTCTCCTGAGCAGCTCGGGGTGTCTGGCAGAGGCCCTTGGGCAGTGCTCCCTCCAAAAGGATGGGTGAGGAGCCAGCAGGCCTCTACGTGCCAGAGCAAGAAGGTGGCTATTCCTGTCTTCTCAAAAGCTTTAGCCTTCCCCAATTTCTTTTTTGAAAAAAATAATCTTCCTGGTGCTTTACCTGAGGCTCATGCCAGCTGTGTCTTGGGTGAGGAGTGCTTGTGTGTTCTGGGCTTGATCAGGGAGCCAGAAATCAGTTTAACTCTCACTCTCCTTTGGGGCAGAGGGTCCCACACTGGGTGAGGGATGAGGGAGGTTCCCTCAGGATCATCCCTAGTAGTGTTTGGGGAGGGAGGGATGTGGTGCCAGGGCTCAAGGCACATGCTCTACCTACCATTTATTATCATTCTACAGTAGTCTTTGTACTTAATATTTGTGTCTTCACATACATACATACATGCATACATACACACAAACATATATTCTTTTTGATTTGGAGGCCATACTTCATACTGTATGGGGGTGATTCCCAGCTTGGGTTTTTTGGAGGTCGCTTCTGATGGTGATTAAGGGGCCATACGGTGTCAGGAATCAAAACTGGGCCTCCTGCATGCAAAGCACGTGCTCCCGTCTTTCAAGTCAGCACTCTCCAACTTTCACACCCATGGAACAGCACCTGGCCTGCATACTGGGCCACAGCCCATCAGTTATGAACACTGCATACTGCAGTGATTCTCCACTTTTCTACACCAGTAGACTGGGGCAGTGGCCAATCCAAAACTAGCAGTTGAAGCCACTGCTTCAAGCTACTACGGTGTTTTCATCTTATCTTTCTGTACATTTCATTTCAATATATTTTATCAGGAGGAATAGGAAGCAAAGTTATGGATTTGGTCTGTGTTGGACATCATACTCAGCTTTTAAGAGAAATCCAATTACACATTTTATCATCTGCATTTTTGCGAAGAAAAAGTATTGGTGTGGGATTAAAAAAAAAACCTTTGTAAGTTGTGTATTTATAAATCGAGGTATTTTCATATTTGAATCTTTTGAGTGTTAAGCTATAGTTTTGAGTCAATGGGAGTCAATACTAGGAATAAACGAATGAGTTGCATTTGAAAGCAGCAAGACCCATCTAGAAGGTAAGATCTCTAATGGAGAACTGGCTCTATCTCCTCAGCGTGCCAGTAGTTTGAAAAGAAAACAGGGGGCTGGGATAACTTTTTAAAGAAACAAACAACCAAACGTAAGGAATAGTAACCACCAGATGTTAAATCTGGTCCCATACTGGGAACTTTAACTACAGACTTGCTAAAGGAGAAAGATGGACATTGTTCACTGAGATGCAGGGGTTCCAAAACAACACAGTCTTGCTTCGGTAAACAATGCATAATGACTTTGTTATAATGCTGTTCAAGTTGTAGAAAACTGACCATATAAACCTTGAAATTTCAAAATTGTGGACTGCACTGACATTCTGCAATGTTTAAATGATACTGACTTTAAAAGCTAAAACCAGGGCTTTCTGCTGAGTGGTGATAAGCTTCCTCATTTTTAAGCTTCTGCCACATCCATGAGCTCGATTAACCTTTCAGGCTTAAAAAAAAAAAAAAGGTCTTTAAAAATACCATGCATTCAAAAACCTTGAGATCTCCTCTCTATTACTGACCCTAAATGTTCATTTCCTTAGAAATGTAACTCAATAAAAATTTTTTTTTTTTACTAACTCTGGAGATCTAAAACAGAAAGTAATATTCATCTTAAGGAAACTATGGAATAACTTGTTTGCAGAAATAGCCCAAAATAATGAAATAAAAATGTAATGTAGTTTTAGTCTGAGAGCATGTTTCTTTTCTAAAACGATTAGTAATTCAAAGAACTTCTATGTGACACTTGTCACATTCCTTTTCCTAACTGAATTTTTCAAGTAATAGAATATTTCAGGAAAAATTTAAATACTGAGAACTGTGGCTATCACTGAGTTTTCAAAATGTGAATATCATACTTTAGTTAAGAATCTTACAAATTTAAAGATACTTCACTCAAAAAACAATTACTGGATTTTACTTTCTCTGAATGGAGTCCTGGTCAACATGATTCTTATATAATCTTAGGTATATGTATTGTATATACCTAACAATTTATATTACAATTTCTTGGCATGAATTTTAAGAAGAAATTAATTTATTATTATTCATTACAATCCTTGGCATGAATTTAAAGAAGGTGTTCAGGCCAGAGTATTAGTACAATGGACAGGGTGTTTACTTTGCACGAGACTGACCAGGGTTCAATCCCTGGCACCTGATATGGTCCCCCGGCACAGCCAGGAGTGATTCAAGAGGGTAGAACCTGGAGTAAGTCCTGAGCACAGCCAGGTGTGGTTCCCCCCACCAAAAAAAAAAAAAAGTAGTTGTTCAAAAGATAATTGAACTAAGTGGCTCCAACAACATCTACTCAGCAATTATGATATATGGTAAGTAAGGCATATTATTTCTATTCCCAAAGGCCAGATTGAGAAGACATGTACATAAAAAGTAATACTGCTAGGAGACAGTAACTGTGAAAACAGAGACTAGAGCAGAAAGCCTGTAACTCTCCCTTTACTTTCTGAGGTATTAAGCAAAACGTCAGCGGGAAAGATAAACATGTTCCAAACGAGGATGCTGATACTCATCATCCCCTCCGCCTGCTTGTCCCCAGACATCACTGCTGGGTCTCTGCTTCCTTGTCAGCAGAGAGGAAGCTTTCTCGCACCATCCTATGTCGAACAGCAGTTTTCACTCCATAGTTCACTAGGTCTTTACTTTTTTTCTTCAAAACAGTTACTACTACGTGATATTATGCACATTTTAATAACTAGTCATCTCTACTATCCTAGAATGTAAGTTCCATGAAGGCCAGGGCTTTGCTTCCTCTGGTCACTGCTGGATCTTGGGGCCAGAGAGATAGTATAGGGATGAAGTCACTTGCCTTGCATGCAATCGCTGGCCCTGCAAATGGTCCTCCAAGGATCACTAGGAGTGACCTCTAAACACAGAGCCAGGAATAAGCTCTAAGCAATGTCGGGTGTGAACCTACCCATTCCGATCCCCTAAAAGCACCTGGGGCTCACAGTAGGCATTGTTTTCTTTGGGCCACACCCAGTGATGTTCAGAGGTTACTCCTAGCTCTGCACTTAGGAATGACTCCTGGTAGTGCTCAGGGGGCAATATGGGATTGAACCAGGTCGGCCATATGCAAGGTAAGCACCCTCCCTGCTGTACAATCACCCTCCCTGCTGTACAATCACTCCACACCCCCACGAGGCATTTAATAAAGGTCTGTTGATGGAACACTGTTAAGTATGCAACTAAAAAATAGGACATTTTAAATATGTCTGTTTTCTTTCTATATCTGGGTATTCAAAATCATAATCCAAATAAAAATGAACATAACTGACAACAGAATATGGATTGAAATGCTACCACCAACTCTTTAAAATGAATTTACAATTTAATTACTGCTGTTAGTGATGCTCCATCTGTGTACTGTTTGATAGATCAGGATTTAAATTACAAAAATGACAAAGTATTCTGTGAATTACCTAAACTAAAGGAGCACTCCCTAATATTTTTGGTGGTTGGGACCCTCCGAGTAATCTAAATAAGAAATATTTTCTGGTACATAGTCACTATAATAGGGTAAAATGGTAAGACAAGTTTGCTAGCTCATTTTATTTTAATAACAAAGTTAAACTAATCTTTGATATGGTGGCTCACAATACTTCAAATATGATTATACTTTAGGCAAACATCTAGGGTAAGTTGAGCAGGGAGTACATAGCATGCTATGTTAGTCACATTCTATAGATGGAGACAAAGGCGTAACAGCCCGCCAGAGATCTGCTAAAGAAGTGAACAGGGAGTGCTTGCCTTGGCAGCACATAGAGTAAAGAAGAGGACTGGGACAGAAAGAGAATTTTTAAAAGATTAAAAATGATATTTCTCCCTATACTGCAGATGATGGCACTGAGGCCTTGTAGTAAGTAAACTGAACTAGGTGACAAGATTATTTGAGTGCAGAGTGTTCACGAAACTAGTATTCAGAGATTCCTGTTAAAGTTTCTCTCACTCCAGGTCCGGGAGCTACCAGTGGTCGCGGCGCGGGAACATGGCTGAGCAGGCGACCAAGTAATATTTGTCGATCACCCATTGCAGAAGCAGTTTTCAGAAAACTTGCTACTGATCAAAATGTTTTAGATAAATGGAGAATAGATAGTTCATCGACTTCCACGTATGAAATAGGAAATCCTCCTGTTTACTGGGGGCAGAATTACATGAAGAAGCACGACGTGCCCATGAATCACATTGCCCGACAGATTACCAAAGATTTTGCCACATTCGACTACATTTTATGTATGGATGAAAGCAATCTGAGAGATTTGAATAGGAAAAGTAATCAAGTTAAAAACTGCAAAGCTAAAATTGAGCTACTTGGAAGCTATGACCCACAAAAGCAGACCATCATTGAAGACCCCTATTATGGCAATGAGTCTGACTTTGAGACCGTCTACCAGCAGTGTCTGAGATGCTGCCAAGCCTTCCTGGAGAAGGCTGGCTGACCTGCAGCACAGAGACCAGCCCCATGACCTCCACGTCTCCCATCCACATGCTCAAGACTAGCAGCATTCGTCCCGTGAGTCACAGTGTGTCTGCAGTTCTCTCATCTTTAACAATAATTATAGGCAGAAACCAGCTGATGCACTTGGAAGAATAAACATGTTTGATTAAAAAAAAAAGTTTCTCTCACTCCAAGCCTGTGCTCAAACTTAGGCATTACTGAAAATTTTGAGCTGACACATTAAAAAAGTCCTCAACTAAAATTATCTGTAGGTTCTCCTGTTCCTGTCTGAAACTTCTGGGGAGGTCTCAGAGTGGGGTGGGCCAGTGCCCACCCAAACAAAGTCCCACCAGCCACTCCCAAACCCCAAAGTCCCCGCCTTGCCCCACGCCAGACCCCACTCAGGGCTGAGTGCCAGAGAACCCGATCTCCTGAAAACTCCAGGTATATGGGTTTAAGGGTCTTTGTGGCTGAAAACCACAGACCTTTTTGGAATCACGGTGGAAGATCTTTCCCTACTCTCCGACTTCCTGAAGAACTTAGGCCACAGCAGTTAAATATGAATTTTCTTGAGTGCACAGCTGCATGTCTGAACTCCACAACACTGACATCCCAGCAGGAGCACACCAGATTGGAGGGGATGGAGCTCAGAAACCAACCAACACTGACTAACAGAAGCAACACAGGAGGCTTGTTCTGCAACAGCAGCTTTAGGAAACCCTCAGACGAAGAGTTAATGTCCCCATGGTGAGATACAATTTTCACAAATTTTCTTCTACAGAAATATTGTCTGATAGTTCTGTGGACCTTTTATGGGGACAGGTTTGGAAATGGTTGGGAAATTGGACACAATGGTAGAGGGAAGGTGACACTGGTGGTTGGATTGGTGCTGAATGCTTCTAATAAATTATCATGAACGACTTTGTAAGCCAGGGTGTTTAAAGCAGGAAAAAATTATCCAGAGGTTCTTAGAAAAGGGCTTTAAGCAAAACAATGTATTATAAAAGCAAATTTGACAATTGCATCATGTCTCTTCAATGTCCACAGGCATTAAATGTTTTCCTCATCAACATTATTGGAAAGTGACCTTAAATGAAATAACATTGAGGACTTGCTGTATTGTATACCTGAAACTGAATCTTAGTCACAGTACATAATATTCGCATAGGATACTCTTAATTTACAACAAGCAGGCCCAACTCTGATTTCTCTTCAGATAGCAAAAATCTTTCACGTTTTACAACAAGCTAGCCCAATGTAAACTGAAGTCAGATATTAACAGGTTTTATTTTACACAAAGTAAAATTCTGACTCTCAACTAAGAGTTGTGTTGGTAAAATACAATTTTAGAAAATGTTATTTATTTTAAAACTTCATTAGCTTTCCTGAATAAAACTACTAAAAAGTTTGGATTTTCTTCAAATCCAACAGTATAATTATATATTACATTATGGAAAAGAGTAGAACTGAGCCATAATTATGAATATTTATGAATATTATAGTTCAATAAAGCTACTTGGTCTCCAGGTAAATTAGAATAATTAAAACCTCGAAATAGGATTCTCTCAGCCTCATAAATCTAAGAGCATACAAACGTATTACAGTGCTTCATTTCTGCTAATAAGAATGACGTTCTGAGATATCTTGTGAAGCAAGGCCACTTTCCAGAGATGAAACATTTCACCAGTTCACCAAAAATTTAGATTTTGAAAATATTGTACTTGTAAATTTAAAACCTTAATGAGTGTAGCCAGCACTTCAAGATCTCTAAAGATAAAAAAAATTTCTGTATTACATAAATGTCTTTTTATTAGCCAGAGGAAAATGTCTTTTTTATTAGCCTGCCCCCCAAAACCCAGGAATAATAAATGCTCCCCACCCAGCCACATTTAGCTTAATTTCTGGCAATTACATAATCTTGGATACAGACTGCCTATGCATTACCTTTAGAATAAAAACTATCCCTGACTTCAAAGCTCAAATTTATTGGCTCTGTTAACTCAATTACAAATCTGAGTCAACTTTCCATGCTGCTCTACAAACACCCATTTCACATAAAAAGGAAATGAGGGGCTGGAGCGATAGCACAGCGGGTACAGCATTTGCCTTGCACTCGAGGCAGACCCAGGTTCGATTCCCAGCATCCCATATGGTCCCCTGAGCACCTGGAGGAGTAATTCCTGTGTGCAAAGCCAGGAGTAACCCCTGTGCATCGCTAGGTGTGACCCAAAAAGCAAAAAAAAAAAAAAAAAAGAGAGAGAGAGAGAGAGAAAGAAAAAAAAGGAAATGAAACAAAACATACAACTCCCCAAACTAAAGAGAAAGGAGAGTCGTCTAGTGAAAGCCTGTTACCTACATAAGCATAAACTCGCTACAGAACCCAGGAGTTGGGAGAGTTAGACTTCAGGCACTGTGCTCTGCATGCAAGGAGACACAGACGGGCTGGTGTCTTCTATTATTCTAGACCACAAGAGCTCATATTCCCCACCCAACATACAATATAAAAAACATACAACATAAAATGCACAAAACATAAAATGTACTAATGTTTGTTTTGGGGCCTTGGTGATGCTCATGACTTACTCCTGGCTCTGCACTCAACAATCATTCCAGGTGGGCCTTAGGGCACCTTATGCAATGCAGAGAATTAAACCAAGGTTGGCTGTATGCAAGGCAAGTGCCTTAACCCCAGTACTATCTCTCCAGCTCTAATTAACCATTTTAGTCATAAAGTACGTTATTTTTTTTAAGCTAGATTTTAAGACTATTTTTATTTTATTTATTTATTATTTGCTTTTTGGGTCACACCTGGCGATGCACAGGGGTTACTCCTGGCTTTGCACTCAGGAATTGTTCAGGGGATTATATGGGATGCTGGGAATCGAACCCGAGTTGATTCCTACCCACTGTGCTATCGCTCCAGCCCAAGTATTACATGTTATATATATGAACAGTATTATGTTCACAATGTTGTGCCATCATCACTGTTGTCATAACTCACCTTGTAAAACAGAAACAGTTATACCCATTAACAGTAACTCCCCATCGTTTCTTTGGTTTTTGTTTTGGGGCCACACCTGGCTGTGCTTAGGGGTTATTCCAGTCTCTGCACCCAGGAATTACTCTTGGCAGTACTTGGAGGACCATATGGGATGTTGGGGTCAATTGCACACAAGGGGACCCTTTACCTGTTGTACTATTGCTCTATCCCTCCCCACTCCTTTCTCTCCCCAGTTCCTGGCATCTGTCATTCCACTTTGTCTCTATAATTTCAACTACATATGACTGGGTCACATCACTTAACATAATAACATCAAGCTACATCCATGTTGTAGTTTATGTCAAATCTTTCTTTTTAAGGCTGAGTAACATTTCACTACATATATGTGAAACTGTGCTTTCTTATCCAGTCACTCATCAGTGGACATTTGGGTAGCTTACATGTTAATAGCTATTACAAATAACACAGCTTTGAACATTTAAGTACAAATATCTCTTTCAGACCTTATTTTATATTCTTTTTGATATATATTAAATTCTCTTTGGATATAAAAAGTGGAATTGCTAAAAAGTGGAAGATGATAACTTATTTTAGGAGCCACTATATTGTTTCCACAGAGGCTACACCATATTACATTCCCACCAACAGAGCAACATTAGAATTGTTCTAGATTCTCACCAAAACAATAGCACCAGTTTTTGTAAATAGTGTGTGCAGTACAATCTTATTTTTCATTTTGTTTTGCATTTTCTGATGACTTGCATTGTTGAATGTCTTTTTGTGTACTTATTGTCTCTCAGAAAACTTTCCAAGTCCTCGACTCAGTTCTGAATTGAGTGAGTTTTACTGTGGAGTTCCAGTTTACTATGTAATTAATTTCTTATCAGAGGTAAGAAATTATATCTGGTTTGTATTTTCTTCCATTCTGTGTGGCCTGTCTTTTCGCTGCTGGTGCTGCTTCTTGAGCCATAATTTAAAATTTTTTCCCATAAAAATCAAGTTGAACTATTTTTCTTTTTCTATCTTTTGTTGCCTGTGTGTCATATCCAATAAATGCAAAATGCAATGCTTTTTTGCATTTTTTTCCAAAAACAGGAAGATTTTTCCTGTTTTCTTCCAAGGGGTTTCTGTCTCAAATTTACTAGGTCATTGAATCGTTTTGAAATTAGGAAGTATGAATTTTCCAGGTCCCTTGAGATTCAGTATGCATTTTAAGAAGCTTTTTTTATGTTAAAAAAAAAAAGAAGAGAGTAATTGAGATTTTGATAGGGATTGCATTGAATCTGTAGATCACTTTGGGTAGTATTGACACCTCAGTAATATTAAATATTTCAAATCACAAACAGGGTATCTTTTCATTTGTATGTGTGTCTTTTAATGTGGAAGCACATATTCCAAGTTTACTGACTCTTCTACTAGACACACACAGTTCTATAGGAAAATCTTAGTGGACCAAAGTAATTCTCATTTTCTAAAGTACAGTAACCATAGAAAGAATACAGAGTATGCTAAATAATTTAAATAAGTGACCTATAGAGATTGACTGGTACCAAATCAATCACCTTTTTTACATTAATGAAAAGTTCTTTGCATCCACGCACACACAAACATATTAATGGAGTTAAAAAAAGGAAAATACATTAATTTCTATGGTACCAATTATGACAAAGAACTAGTACAAAGACAAATTAAATCAACAGAGTATTTCACTTGGTATAATTATATAGTCTATATGTAATTAAAATATTATATGTAAGAATATAATGATATAAAATGTACTATATAGAATATATAATATAAATCTATTAAAAGATCTGACAGTGATAAACATACAAAGTATTTTGGATGATCACTATTTTCAAATGACTTATACCCTTGAAAAGATAGAAACTAAACATATAGGTAATAATTGAAGAAAAAATTCTTATTGCAAAGGCAGTAAATAAAATGGCTGAATTTGTAAATTTATTGAAAGGCAATGTAGTAGAAAGAAAATAAAAACATGCTGCATGGAGAAAACGTTTAATCAGAACACGGTATGGCACAATGGTCTCCAAGAGAACATTAATAACCACTACGTGAAATTCTTTCAACCATAGTCTATCCAATTTACCGTTATAGATTACCTTATGTGTAGCATACCAACACATGTTAATATTCATTTCCTCATCTAATTCCTTCATCAGTCCAATGAGATGGGAAGGAAAATGAGTACTACTTAAAAAAAAGAGGCTTGATGATACCAAGTAACTTGTCTAAAATTGAAGCCAAATGTGGAATGTAGATCTGATTCCATGCTCTCTGATACCAGTGGTTCTTGCACACTGAAGTTCAGATCTCATCTAGTTTGGGGAACAGGTGATGCAAAATCTTAATAGGTGATTCTGGTTACAATATTTAGGTCTGGAAACCAATATGTCCACCTTACAGTTCTTTAAAAATGTTGGAAAACAGGATGACCTAGAAGAATTGTTTCAGACTGCTCAGTCTCAGTCCCCTGGCTTCGAATTCACTAAATCTGGGGAAGATCTCAAATTCTGCCTCTCTAGCAGGTTCTAGGTGAGAAACTGATGATGCTGGAACATACCTTGAGAACTGCTGGAATGTAAGAGCATTTAAATATAATTAACTAGTAGGTATTATTTACAAATGATGGAACGTGGTGCTTCCCAAATTCAGGATTATCTCAGGCAATTCTGAAGACTTGTATCATTAGCACACTAATTTTTGTAGAAGAGATTCATACTCTAGTAAGAAAAAAGACTGTAGTCCACAGATACAGAGAGACTGAAAACCAACGTGTCCAAGTTAATAAAGCAGCGAAGCAAGAGCTCGCTAACTTGAAAAGAAGTTGCAAGGCCTGGTCTTCTTTACTGTATACTGAAGAATCTCGACCAACTAAAGCTGCATTTCTTAGCTGGGAAAATCATGGCCCTGTTGTGAGCTTCCAGGATATTTCAAGGGGTGCATTAGTGAAAAATCTCATAAATGGGGGCACAACACGAGACAGGGAGGCCAAGCAGTAGGATGGGCTGGAGTGCCACAGGAAGGAAACACGGTTGGAAGAGAGTCAAAGACAGAAAGAATCAGTGGGCTAGTACATTTTGAAAAAATTCTTTTTTTAAAAAAAATTATTGAAAAAATTTATTGAACAGTTACAAAGCTTTCAGGTTTAAGTCTCAATGATCAAAAACCCATCCCTTCACCAGTGCACATGCTCCACCACCAAGAACCCCAGTATGCTCCCATCCCACCCCCCACCCTGCCTGTGTGGCAGATGATTTTCACTTTACTCTCTCTTTACTTTGATTACATTCAATTTTCAACAGAAAACCCACTATTATTCTTTGGAATTTTCCCTCAACAATCAGACCTGCCAAAAGGCATCATTAGATCATTTGTTTTCTATTGCTGATAATAAAGAGCATATAATGTTGCACGGCCTATATAGTGGCCGCATAAGTCCAGAGGTATTTCTGCCAGCAGCCGCTGCATTCTGAGATTGGTTTGTGTGTCTCTGGGATCATGACCGTTCAGGAGAGGAGGAGCCATTTGTGGGTGGCTGCTCGGTTCTCGTCTGGGTGAGGAGCAGGGCCGGTTCCACCCGCATGCCCCATCACTGCAAGCTCCTACCTCTCTGTCCAATTGGCTCTGAAAGGTGGTGGTCACCATGCTGCCACAAAGGGGAAAAGGCTGAGGGACAAAAACCCTTCCCCTCCTGGGGCAGCACAGGGCTGTAGCTTAGTTCATAGGCCAAGAGCATTTCTGCCAGCAGCCACTGTGTTCCGAGATTGGCTTGTGTGCATCTGGGATCATGGCCGTTCAGGAGTGGAGGAGCCATTCCTGAGCTTCTTTTTTTTTTTGTATATCAGGAAAGGTCGAGCTTGGAGAAATAGTCCTGGTTTCCACATACCGGAGCATTGTTTGTAGAAGCTCATGGTCGCCAGGATTGCATCTGGAGAAGGTGGGAAGACTGCACCTGCTTCATCTGGGGCACCTTGGTGTTATCGGCTTGTTTTGGGGTTGAAGCATTCTCCGGTGTTGAGGCGCTGGATGGCCAGGATTCTTCACTTGAAATAATTCTCTCAGAAGGGTTACTTCAAAGTCTTGAAGAATAGATAATGTATATTGCTTCTCAGTCAATTTTGTGGAATAAAGACTCTACAGAGAGTACTCATCTTGATATTTGATCATAAAAAAAAATTTAAAGCTGGCTTGCCTTTTCTTCTTTTGTGAATACCATATATACTTGTTTCTTTTCTCTTGTCTGAATACCTGATGATGATGATGACTAATAAGGCAAGTACACTTTTCCTTTTATTTATTTAATTACTAAAGAGCCGTGATTTAAAAGGTTACTGACAGTTATGTTGTAGGCATGTAATAATTCAACATCAATCCCTCCACCAGTATCAACTTCCCTCCACCTGTGTTCTCATATTCCCTCCCCATCCCAATCTCTACTTCACTCTGCCTGTCAGCTTGAAAGGCACATTACAGTTTCAGTGGCTGCTGCTTAGCTCTCATGGTTTCAGTTGTTGAATCTGTGTTTTGGGTATATGGCTTTACCCCTCACTCATATCATGGATATCACTGAAGCCCTGATGCCTGTTAACTCATCACTTCTTGTTCTCTTCTTCCCCCCTTGATTTCCTTCCTTTTCTGTCTGTCTCACCTTTAAATACTGGGGTGAGGGATAATCTAAGAATCCGCCTTTTACTACAACCTACTGTTCCTTATATTATTCAGTATCTTTTTGGATTTTATAATTTTCAGGGTATCATACCTAACAGTGCTTGGGGGCCACTCTTTTTTTTCTTTCTTTTTTTAAAATTCAATCACCGTGAGATACAGCCACAAGCTTTCATGTTTGAGTTTCAACCATACAATGATCAAACACCCATCCCTCCACCAGTGCACATTTTCCCCCGTCTCCATGGCAGACAATTACCCCCACACTCTCTCTCTCCTTTTGGGTTTTATGGTCTACAATACAGATACTGAGAGGTTATCATGTTTGGTCCTTTTCCTACTTTCAGCACACAGCTCCCATCCAGAACGGTTCCTCCAACCATCATCAGTGTCTTAGTGATCCATTCTCTGTTCCAGCTGCCTTCTCCCCCAGTTTCCAGCTATGGGCCCTTGTGTCTATTATCCTTGGGTGTCAGTATCATATGTGTTATTTTATATTCCACAAATGAATGCAGTCCTTCTATGTCTGGGGGACCACTCTTATTAGAGAAAAAAATTATTTTTATTGAATCACAGCGAGAGACATAGTTACAAAGTTATGATTTCAGTTATATAATGCTCCAGTGGATGTCCATTCACCAGTGTACATTTCCCAGTGGGGACCACTCTTCGTAGTATTTGGAGGGACCCAACCCACCAGGGATCCCATATGCCTAAATGTGTTCTAGACCTCTGAACTATTTTCCCAGCCCCATTGAACACCCTTGCTTATGCTTCTCCACTGGTTCTTTCATTTCCTCTCAATCTGTCCTCTAGATTCATTTTTTGTATTGCTTCAAAAGGCTACTTTTTTTTGTCTATCAGCACTAACAAATGCTTTATAAAATGTTTTTGTTATTTAAATAACCTTTACCATCATGAGATGCTTTTGATCGTGGTGAAGGCTATGGTTCTCTTTTTTTTCAATGGGTGTAAAGTACTACATCAGATACCTTTTCTGTGTATGTCCTATTAACCAGTAGCTGGACCTATAACCTTAGTACAAGCAGATTTAGAATTTTCAGCAAGAATTCATAGTAGAGATTAAACTTTAGTTAGGAAGTGTGTCAGCTTAGTCTTTCTTATTGTGATGTCAGTATTAACCTGAATATACATGTGTTGTCAGCCCACTCCCAATCATTATTAAATTCTCCATTAGGAATCCACCTAATTGTTTAAATGCTCACTAATGATCATTTCATTGATGCTTATAGAGAATGATTGCTATCAGCCATTCTTATTAGCTAAAATACTTTTGTGTCAGAAATTTTACCTTTACCAATGATTTGCTTGCTCTGAAGCATTTAGTTTACACAAGAAAAGAATTAATGGTCACATCTTTCCTTTTCTTTATGGGTTTCTAACACAATACATCATCTCTTTAATAACAATAAAAAATACGTGCACAGATTTTTAACACAGTTGATATGTTAATGTCAGTATACTACAGTTATAATCTCTGATGTTTAAATAATACCACTGTTAATTACTTAAGGTGGTTCCTACCTTAAAAAAAATTGCGGGGGTTGGGGAGCTACACTTGGCAGTGCTCAGGCCTTCCTCCTGGTTTTGTATTCAGAGATCACTCCTGGTGGGGGCGCAGGAAACCACATAAGGTACCGGGATCAAACGTGGGTGGGCTGTGTGCAAAGCAAATGCCATGCCTGCTATACCATCACTCCGGCTTGGTTCCGGTCTCCTTGACTCAGTCGCAATTATTTCTGAAAGCTACCTTGCTTGTTTGTTTGTATGAAATAATATCCCTGGGGTTCATCATGAACTTTATGCACACCCCTTTGTTCATGTTTCAGTGCTATCTATCATTTTAAAACATAGTTCTAGCCATTTCAATGGCTATTGGAGGTGGGGTTAGAGGAAGTCACTATCTTTCTGCATCACATCAGAATCCAAGAAAGCTACTGAAGTCTTAACTTTTTGTGTTATAGTCTAGAAAGAGCAAAAGAGCCCATTTTCTCAGTGGAATGTGTGATCTGTTGCAAGTATCCCAAAAATACTAAATAAGAATGTGCTTTATTCACACACTGAGATTATGCAATTTAATAGTGTGTTTATAACTACATATACTTTTTCAAACAAACCTGTGGGATTGTTAAAAAAGGTCACAAATGAATAAAACACCAAATCTTCTCTGAATGATGTATGAAGTTATTCATTTTTTTTCCCTAGGAGTTGGAGGAAAGGTGACAGGGACAGGAAATAGCATATTGTTTCATATATACTAGGTGCTCCACTTAGTAACTACCACTTACTAAAATCAAACCTAAGGAGCGCTTGTTCTTTTCAGAGGACAATTGAGGAAACTGAGTAGTGATTAACTTTCCTGAAGAAAATGAGCAAACACCCTTACTGGGACTTCTGTTGTCCCGGTTTATCGATTTGCTCGAGTGGGCGCCAGTAACGTCTCCATTGTGAGACTTATTACTGTTTTTGGCATATTGAATACATCACGAGTAGCTTGTCAGGCTCCACTGTGCGGGTGACATACTCTCGGTAGCTTGCCGGGCTCTCTGAGAGGGATGGAGGAATTGAACCCGGGTTGGCCGAGTGCAAGGCAAATGCCCTACCTGCTATGCTATGGCTCCAGTCCACTGGGACGTCAATCTAAAAGTTCTGGCTTCCAAGTATAGGCGATTTATCTTTGAACTGTGGCATACAGAATTCGGCTCTGAATCACTATTTACACTCCCCAAGCAGAAAAGGGCAGAATGATCTGCCCATTGTTTGTGCAGCTATCTCTTAAACCAGTCTCCAACTACAGTTCTGCCGGCGTGAGAAGGCCCAAGCACACTGTCCTAAACTACCTGCACGGTGTGGCAGTTTCTGAAGTGAAAATTTCTTTCTGAAAAGAGCTTCCAAATGAGTTTCCTTTCATTCTCTCTAGTACTGAAAAGCAGTCTATAAAGAACCAGGACAAGAGTGTTTTTAAAGAGCAGGGCGCAGTTCTGGAGCAGAAAAGCTGAACGCAGTGTAGCTAAAAGTGTTCTCTATAATACTGAGCTAAAAATGCTCTAGACTTGCTTCGAATCAATGTGTCAAACTAAGCATGTACCTTATAAATAAATTAGTACAAAAAGAAGCTCTAGGTTTCACTAGCTCTGTAAGATGTCTCCCCTCCTTAGGAAAACCAAGAGAAAGAACATCTAACATATAACAGGTTTACTTTGCAAAGCTCATACACAGAACTTTACAGAAAAAAACTGGCAGAACTATGCGAAGAAGTTTTAGAACATAGCTGCTGAGAGTAAAGTCTTTTTTTTTTTTTTTAATTGAGCTTGGTGGAATCCTCCACGACAGAAATGACTAAAGGGAAAAGAATAATCAAACTACTTGCTGTTAGTAATTTAAACAATTCATGAGGCAACACAGATAAAGAGTTTAGTCCATGTAGAAGATGTATGTGGAAGAAATCAATGCCCAAACTGAGTTTTGGGAAGTTCCTCCCAAACAGTGCTCAGGACGTCTCCTAACCAACTAGGCTGGGCAATTCAATCAATGCTCAGGTCTAGTGGGTGATGCTGCTTGGGCCAGAGGTGGTGCTGGGGGATGGGGTTGTTCTCCAGGGATTAATTTGGGGGCCCCCTGCCTATAAAGCATGCACCTCTAACCCCAATCTCTCTCTCCAGCCTCCAGTTAATTTTTAAATATAATAACTGCTGGGTTAGTTGCTGGCACGTAAGCAGTAGAATGCAGTTTAAGCTAATTCAGAGCAATGCAGAAAATGTAACACAGGGGAGAAAATGATTGAGAGACTGTGCTAACAGAAATCTTGCGAGAACAATCTGTCAGGCTGTTAGACTATACTGTGAATTCTATTTGCTCTTTGACAGTATTTCTTCTAATGTTTATGACACAAAGAAACATCTAATATACCAGCCTTCTGACACTGTACAATCCTCTGCAAGAAAATTCCCCTAAGGTTATTAGCATATACATCTTAGATTTCTCCTTAAACTTGCAATAGTTGAGTATTTAACACACACACACACACAAACACACACACACACACACACAAATGGGGGCGTTCATGAAAAGGGAGAAGGGGAAAAGACTAGGGGTCCTGAGTCTTTATTAATATGATTTTAATTCTCCTTACTACAGAGCGTCATATCCATCTTCAAGATACAGAAACTCTGTCTAGTGTTTGCCACTCCACTGTATCTGGCAAGGAGTCGACTGCGGCCTCCATCAACTACAATCACATATCTGAACCATGGTTTCCTCACCAGGGAAACAGAACTATTATTAATGATCGCCTAGGTACCACACAGAATGGTTGCGAGGAATAAATTACATATATATCTATAAATGTCTAACAATGTGAAATACAGTTCTTTCAAATAATTTACTAAGTTGTTCAAAATTATAGTTCATCCAAAGTCCAAATCAAAGTCCAAGTCATAATGTAGCCAAAGTTTAATAAGAAATATGGTGGGGAACTGAAACCAAATCGTACAACCAGAAGTCAGTGTTGGAGCTCTTGGTCTAATGCTTGCCACTACATCTGCATGCATTCGCTTTTATATCATTTGTCTTTCCACTGCTACAGCATGCTCATTTTAAAGATTTTTTATGAAGTACGAAGTTGGTCACAATAACTATTTACATTCAATGTTGTAACACCAATCCCACCACCATTACACCTTCCCACCACCATTATTTTTTTTTAATTTATTTATTTTTAATTAGAGAATCACCGTGAGGGTACAGTTACAGATTTATACACTATTTGTGCTTATACTTCCCTCATACAAAGTTCGGGAACCCATCCCTTCACCAGTGCCCATTCTCCACCACCCGTAAACCCAGCGTCCCTCCCACCCTCCCCAATCCCATCTCCCCCCCACCCCACCCTGCCACTGTGGCAAGGCATTCCCTTCTGTTCTCTCTCTCTAATTAGCTGTTGTGGTTTGCAATAAAGGTGTTGAGTGGCCGCTGTGCTCAGTCTCTAGCCCTCATTCAGCCCGCAACTCCCTTCCCCCACATGGCCTTCGACTACAATGTAGTTGGTGATCCCTTCTCTGAGTTGCCCTTTCCCCAGAATGTGAGGCCAGCCTCCAAGCCATGGAGTCAACCTCCTGGTACTTATTTCTACAGTTCTTGGGTGTTAGTCTCCCACTCTGTTATTCTATATACCATAGATGAGTGCAATCTTTCTATGTCTGTCTCTCTCTTTCTGACTCATTTCACTCAGCATGAAACTTTTCATGCCCATCCACTTAACTACAAAATTCTTGACCTCCTTTTTTCTAACAGCTGCATAGTATTCCATTGTATAGATGTACCAAAGTTTGCTCAACCAGTCATCCGTTCTGGGGCATTCGGGTTTTTTCCAGATTCTGGCTATTGTAAACAGTGCTGCGATGAACATACATGTGCAGATGTTGTTTCGATTGTACTTTTTTGCCTCTCTGGGATATATTCCCAGCAGTGGTATTGCTGGGTCAAATGGGAATTCAATATCTAATTTTTTGAGAGTCGTCCAAATTGTTTTCCAGAAGGGCTGAACCAGTCGGCATTCCCACCAGCAGTGAAGAAGGGTCCCTTTCTCCCCACATCCTCTCCAACAGCGGTTGCTTTTGTTCTTTTGGATGTGTGCTAGTCTCTGTGGTGTGAGGTGGTATCTCATGGTTGTTTTGATCTGCATCTCTCTGATGATTAGTGATGCAGAGCACTTTTTCATGTGCCTTTTGGCCATTCGTATTTCTTCCTTGGTAAAGTTTCTGTTCATTTCTTCGCCCCATTTTTTGATGGGGTTGGATGTTTTCTTCTTGTAGAGTTCAACCAGTGCTTTATATACCATTGATATCAACCCCTTATCTGATGGGTATTGTGTAAATATCCTTTCCCATTCTGTGGATAGTCTTTGGATTCTGGTCACTGTATCTCTTGCGGTGCAGAAGCTTTTTAGTTTAATGTAGTCCCATTTGTTGATCTCTGTTTTTACTAGATTGCTTAGTTCCGTGTCACCTTTGAAAATACCTTTATCTTCAATATCGTGGAGGGTTTCGCCGACCTTGTCTTCAATGTACCTTATGGTTTGTGGTCTAATGTTGAGGTCTTTAATCCATTTTGATCTGACTTTTGTGCATGGTGTCAGGTCAAGGTCTAAACCCATTTTTTTGCATGTGGTTGTCCAGTTGTGCCAGCACCATTTGTTAAAGAGGTTTTCCTTGCTCCACTTCACATCTCTTGCTCCCTTATCAAAGATTAGATGGTTATACATTTGGGGTTGTGTGTAGGGATATTCCACCCTGTTCCATTGGTCTACGGCTCTGCCTTTGTTCCAGTACCATGCTGTTTTAATTGTTACTGCTTTGTAGTAAAGTTTGAGGTTGGGGATGGTGATGCCTCCCATCATCTTTTTCCCAAGAATTGTTTTAGCTATCCTTGGACGTTTGTTATTCCATATGAATTTTAGGATTGATTGATCCATTTCTTTGAAGAGTGTCATGGGTATATTTATAGGGATCGCATTGAATCTGTATAATGCTTTAGGGAGTATTGCCATTTTGACAACATTGATTCTCCCTATCCACGAGCAGGGTATATGTTTCCATTTCCTCATGTCCTCTTTGATTTCATGGAGTAGCGTTTTGTAGTTTTCTTTGTAGAGGTCTTTTACTTCCTTGGTTAAGCTGATTCCGAGGTACTTGATTTTCTGGGGCACGATTGTGAATGGGATTGCTTTTTTCATGTCCCTTTCCTCTGCCTCATTGTTTGCATATATGAAGGCCATGGATTTTTGGGTATTGATTTTGTAGCCTGCAACTTTACTGTATAAGTCTATTGTTTCTAAGAGTTTCTTAGTAGAGGTTTTAGGCTTCTCTAGATATAGTATCATGTCGTCTGCGAATAGTGAGAGTTTGATTTCTTCCCTTCCTATCTGGAAGCCCTTAATCTCTTTTTCTTGTCTAATAGCTATCGCAAGTACTTCCAGTACTATATTGAAGAGGAGTGGTGAGAGTGGGCATCCTTGTCTTGTGCCTGATCTCAGAGGAAAGGCCCTTAGTTTTTCCCCGTTGAGGATAATGCTTGCCGTAGGCTTGCCACCACCATTATTTTGAACATTCCCTCCACCCCCAAAGCCTGCCCCTAAATAATTTATTTTGTATTGCTTGTTATCAATAGTCTGCTAAAAATGATCCAAAAAATTTTCTTACAAGAAAGTATGTGAAGATTGTTGTATATCACCTTGGAGCCATTAAGCCCTTATACAAGAGATTACTAACATGTTGTTACAGGTTGAGCCTGAGTGCAAATATATGTGTGTGTGTGTGTGTATTTTTTTTTGATCGAGATCAGTTGCCTCCTACTTTTATACCGCATCAAATATGTTGTGCTATTCCTGGTACATCAGTGCCATAGAGTATGAGATGTTGCTGCAGGAATTATAAAATTTCAAATAGAGTGATATAGCTAAAATTAAATTTTTTTCTGGACAGTGACTTTGGGGTCTAAAGGCATCTCTGCAGCTTGTGGCTGTCTTCCAAGATTTGTTTGTGAGTTTCTGGATCATGGCCATTAACGAGCTGATATGGCGCCAGAGGCAGCTGACAGGTGTGACTGCCAGGCTCCTGGAAGAACAGAGAGATAATGGGAGGTTGCCCATTCCGGACTCTATGTGAGCCTGGAGATTTCGGTCACAAAACCCTCATACTTTTCAGCAGATTTACTCATGGATGAGGCTTATCTGAGCGTGTGGAGCATGGCAGTGTCTGAGTTCTGGAGGTCTTCAGCTGCCAGGGCTCTGTCAGCATGCTCTTTAAAAAAAAAAAATCTATTTGGTTTTGGAGCCAAACCTGGGGGTTCCTGAGGGCTGCTCCTGACGATGCTTGGGGAGCATATCCTGGTATGAACTGATAAGTTCTGAGCACGTTGAGGTCTAAGCCCCTACCCTCCCACCACATGCACACAAAAGAGTAAGGCCCTACTAATCATCAAAATGCTCTAAAACTAAGTATGTTGTGAGTAAGGTTACAGAAGATTACTGATAATAATCTCAAACTGGAAATAACTATCCATCACTAGTTAATGGATAAATTGTCGTCCATTCACAGGATGGAATGCAACTCAGCAAAAAAGGGGATACTTCATTATCTGCAATACCACGGTTAAATCTTAAAAATATATTGCTACAGGAAAGACTACTTATTAACAAATGACGTTCTGGAAAGCAAAACTGTCTGGGTAAAAATTAGAGCAGCAACTGACTATAAGTAAGTCAGAGAGACTACCCTCTCCCCAAAAAAATACCCTTCTCAAAGTATTTGTAATTTTCATTATAAAAAAACAATAATTAATCAACAAATAGAACATGCTTTTCCACAGAATGATATATTGTAAATAAGTTATGGAAGCAATAATATGGACAAAGTAACATTTAGGCTAAGATTTCCCAGATGAAAATCCTCTAAATTAAAAAACAAAACAAAACTGAATTAACTCTGGTACTGGAGGAGCGTCCATTTACCTCCAATTTAGTATCTCACTACATATGAGTAAAGGACACAGATACTTTCTGTTGGTCTTACAATTTAAGATAAATAGGACAACATGAAAATTGCATTTGCCTAAATAAACACGTTTTGGAAAAAGGAATAAAATGTATCTCAAATAAAATTTCTTAATGTGGGGCTGGAGCGATAGCACAGCGGGTAGGGTATTTGCCTTGCACGCGGCCGACCCAGGTTTGATTCCCAGCATCCCGTATGGTCCCCTGAGCACCGCCAGGAGTAATTCCTGAGTGTAGAGCCAGGAGTAACCCCTGCGCATCGCCAGGTGCAACCCGAAAAGAAAAAAAAAAAAAGAAAAAGAAAAAAATTCTTAATGTATAAAGGTACATTTTCAATGCATTTCTATACATTTTTAGAAGGACTGAGATACATTTTCACTGATATTTCTATGAACAGTCTCCAAAAGTTGAATATGCCTAACCTGAAAACAATATACGTTTTTTAAGACCACCCAAGCAGTGCCTACTGGGCCGGAGCCATTCCCAGTGACGTCCAGCCTGGCTGTGGGGGCCCTGTACTCTGTGTTACTCTGTGTTCAAACCCTGTACAGTGGTGCTGCATAGGTCCAGCGGTGCCAGGAGCCTCCAGGATACCCCGGTGGTGCTCAGTGCTGGCAGAGCTGGGCAGAAAGGTTACGCAGTGCTGGACCACATTAAGTCTAGCACATGTGCCTTTGAACTACCTCGTTGGTCCCATGAATGTACTATTCTTAATGAACTCCTTAAAATTATTCATCAAATTCACCTGCATCTGTGTGCTATTAGGGATCAACCCTGAAACCACAAGGCAAGGCCGGTAGGCCAGAGCTACATTCCTGCCCTTGACCCATCAATTTCTAGGTTAGCATCTTCCTTCAGCCTTTCCAGGGACTGAGAAGCTGCCTACATCACCAGCTACAAATAGTCTATAATCTTCGTATCAAAGAAAGGCTTTATGTTTGTTTTTGTGCCACCCCCCCTCCCCGTGCTCGGGGCTTACTCCTGGCTCTCTGCTCAGGGGACCACACGGGGTGCCAGGGGAATGAACCCAGGTTGGCTCTGTGGCTGTAGTATCGCTCGAGCCCCAAATAAGGTACTTTCTGACATTGTTATTATTATTATTATTATTATTTTTATCTTGGGACCACACCCAAAGTGTGATGCTCTTGGCTCTGCACTCAGGAATCACTCCTGGTGGGATTCAGGAGATCATACGAGATCACACGGATGCCAGGGATCAAATCTGGGTTGGGGATCGATTCCCCTGTGGCTTGCAAGACAAACAAGCTATCACCGTACTATGTCCCAGGCTCCATATTGTTGTAAATGTTTCCCTCACTTGTATATTCTGCCTTATTCCTTAGAGTCTGCTGCTCCTTACAGTCAGTGTTTCTCCTCAAACACTGCATGCTCCGCCCACAGCAATACTCTTACATGTAACTTCCTGGCAATGTAAAGCTTGGCACTCTCCAAGGGTGAATCTCCTACAGACCCTGCTGCTGCAGTCTCCCTTAAGGGGAGAAGTCCTGCATGAATGATCCTCTACTCCTTCCTCCTTCGAAAATGCCTAGAACAATATTGGTTTTGTTTTCTTCCTATATAATGATCTCATTGTTCTTAGAATATATTTGAATAAATTCCTATGAATATAATTCACACCTCAATTCCACTTTGCCACCATAAACACTGATTTTTTTTTCCCCCCTGTCAGAGGAAGTAGCTAGTTTGGGAAATGTAAAGGATCCCAGCTGTGTGAACAATGAAACATTTAGAAAGCAATGCAGCAATTAAAAAAAAATTAACTTGAATTTTTAAGACAACTTGCAATTTTTAAGACAATTTGCAAGGACAGCCCAGCAATTTCTGTTTCCGTGACAAATAAATCTAGAAGGAAGGAAAGAAAGGGGGTGCCTAAATGTGTACGTCACACATATTTGGCCAACTATTTGCCTTTTCAGAAAAAAAAAATTCAGCCCCTCACCCTGATCCCCTAATAGCATCCAAGGATGCTACTCGATGGCTACAGTACCCGCTGGAAGGGGAGGGGATGGTGATATTCCACTCTGGGAAACACTGGTGCATGCACACCCCCCCCCCCACATACTCTCACACACACTTTATGTAGCTGCACCAGTCTCATTGTACCAAGTGAAAAATCAAGATCTTTTTCCTTAAAAAACCTCTTTTTCCTTTTCAATATACCATTACATTACGTAGCTCATCTAAGAAAGAATCTGTTGTCAAAATGTGTCACTGATATTAGAGCAAGGATGGGAAACCTTTTCCCTGTCAAGGAACATTTGGATATTTGTAACATCATTACAACACAGAAAGAAAGGCTGCTGGCAGCTGACCAATCTGTTTCCTCACGGACCAGGATCGGACCCCATGATTTTTTGGGCTGGACTATCCACTAGGTTTAAGAAGACGAATATTTTCCTACCAGAATGATACAACTGACTTACCAACATACTACATAAAGTGGTCCTATAGTTTAAATAATCCAAATTATTATTTTCCTGCCAACAAAATAGGATCTTTTAGGGGCTGGAGCGATGATAGCACAGAGGGTTAGGCATTTGCCTTGCCTGTGGCCAATCCGGGTTCAATTCCAAGAATCCTATATGGTCCCCTGAGTACCGCTAGAGGTAATTCCTGAGTGCAGAGCCAGGAGTGACACCTGTGCATCACTGGGTATGACCCAAAAAGGAAAAAAAAAAAAAAGGATCTTTCAGGTCATCGCCTGTTTTAATTTATCTAAAGACATATATAAAAGCTGGAAACACCTTAAAACCTTTTTTAGACACATACTTTTAGGTATATAATTTCAATATATGAAGATACAAAAAATATGCTATATTTTTTGCATCTAAGTTTAGACTCCCCTGAATTCTATACAGAGATCCCCGGTGCAAACCAAGGATCTTAGCTGTCACTAAATTAGCAATTTAACTTTTAGGCTGTGCTAGATTGGAATTGGTTTATGTACAAAATGTATTCCTTAGTACCAATGAACATCAGAACTGTGTAAGGAGCTTGAAAATCATCCACTCCCTCAGGAAACCTCAGCCGTGAAGACCTGCAGAAGGTCTATTATTAGCACAAGGAGCAGCTGTAACCTGAAGGTGATGTGTTCTCCACTCCAGGATCACACTGCCAGTGGCCTCTGCCAGACACAGCCTTGAGGCAACTGTTGATTATTCAGGAACTGAAGGATCAGGAACCTTGGCTGTGCCCTCTATTAAGCTCTTCAACAAGCTTTCCTTAGCAAGGATAGGTATGTTTTTCATCAGTTTACCTGATCCAAAGTTATTGGATATCAACCCTAAGTGCTTTAGGCTTTATCAGTGAATTGCCCCTTTCCTCCTCCCAGAGAAGCTTACCAAGCCCTTGCTAAAATCCTTAATTTAGTCAAAATCTATCTTCAACCTCCCCTTTGTGTTGGATATTAACCCTAAATGCTTTAGGCTTTATCAGTGTATTGTCTCCTTTCTTCCTCTTAGAGGAATTAATATTGCCCTTGCTAGCATCCCTAGCTTAAAGTTTATTTGTAATCTTTCCCTTGTATTTTACCTCTCATTGTCACAGTCCCCCATGTCAATCTTGATTGCTTGTAAAACAAAACTTTCTGGTAATTCTGAACTTGTATTGATACTGCTTTGTATTTGAAGTGCTGTATATTTGTACTTGCTTTTCTGCTTCCCCTATAGCCTTTTTATATGTTACCATAGAGCAATGTTCTTTGGTTAAACACAGAAAGACCATTAATGCTATTCTCCTAATAAATGGGAGTTGATTGACTCTGAAATATATCTGCTCCTGGGCATAATTATTTGATCATAACTACTTGACTCAGGCTTCAGTTTCTGTAGTTCCTGACACCCCAAAGGGGAGGTCCCGCTGTGGGACTGGGATGGACCTGGAGAAGTGGCAAAACTACCTGGCAGCAAAATGGGACATTCTACAAAGCATATATGCATGGTTTTCATGCAAACTGTCACAACTTTAGAGACAGGACCCCCCTGGGGAAGGACTAGCTGAACCGGCCTGAGGACTTAGTCTGGGATTTACGGTAAAAGCCTTGCTTGCACTCAGAGCCCAGATAAACTGTTTAAAGCCTTGTTTGCTCTCAGCCCAGAGAACTAAGTGTTGGAATCTTTGTCTCTTACTGTGTTTATCCAAACAACTGCAAGTATCCATAACTTATACAATTAGAGGGAAACATAAAAGCAATGCAGTTGTCCCTGGGAGACAGTGTGTCTCCTTGAGTTGATCTCCCTAAAAGAATTTCCTCTGCCAAATGTTTATCTATGTAAATGACCAATCACACCTGTGCTTACCTCAACCTCCCTTCAGATGTTCTATAAGTATGCTAAAACTCTGCATTAGACAGGCCATTTGCACCATCTGACTGTGGTACCCGGTATCCACACCCCCCCTCTCTCTGTGTCTCTGTTGGGGGGGCCTGGGGAGGCAGAACGCACACAGGTGTGCAGCAGCAGCCACTCATCATTTCTTTTTTTGTGATTAAACACAAAGTATATGCTCTGAAGATGGTATTACATCTAGGACAGAAGGAAAGCTGAAAAGTCAATTCTTAATAAGTTCCACCGATATTATTATGTCACTGTTTTACAACTTAGTCTCATATTTTTCTGGTAGTTGACTTTACAGGAAAAAGTGTTAATTACTAAACGATTTCACAAAATGTTGCTCTTCTCTAGAACACATTTAAAAGTAAGCATCACTTGAGAAATAAAACCTCCCATGGAAATGTCTATTTTTCTGTCTCTTCTTATTCTACAGATTTTGACTAACTCTCCAAATAGGGTTTTTATTAAACATTTTATCATCAAATATATATAGTCTGATTTTCACAGAGAATGTAATTGTGACCAATATCTATGTCAAGAAATATGCTACAAGAACACAAGGTGTTTTAACATTCAGAACTCAAATTCACAGGAAAGCAGAGAGAAATCACATCCCCTATGAAGGTTTTCTCAAATAGATATAACTGATAAAATTTATCCAGTTAGGGTTTAATAAAATGTGTACAACAAACTCTTGCTACAACAGAATTTCCTTTGCCAATTACACAGATCTTCCTCTCAAAAGCCCTTCATCCAAAAAACTGCTCTACTAACACTAAATTCAATGGACCCACTTTGCCTGTTTTTGGTTTTGTCTTAAGTAGGGGACACTTTCCTGTAGCGTTCAACTCCGTATCAGCTTGGTTCTGTATTCAGAAGTGAATCCAAGAGGTACTCAGAGGTCCATATGTGGTGCTGGGGATCAAACTGAGGCTGCTGCATTTCAAAACAAGGCGCCTTAACCCTTATGCTATCTCTCTGGTCCCAGTTATTTAAAAAAAAAAAATCTTAGGGCTGGAGAAAGAGTACAGTGTGTAAGGCACTTGCCTTGCATGTAGTTGACCGGAGTTCGATCCCCAGCATCCCACATGGTTCCCAGAGCACTGCCAGGAATGAATCCTGATGCAGAGCCAGAAGTAAGCCCAGAGAACTACTAGGTGGGACTCCTTCCCTCAAAAAAAAAAAAAAAAAAAACAAAAAAACCAACCACCACCCCAAACAACAAAAAAGATATTATGTAAATAAGTTAGTAACTAGCTATTACATAAGAATATTAACTATTTTAATGCTGTTTTACAATAAATTCTATTGACAAAGTTTAAGAGGCTACATTTTTAAAGTAACCATCATTGCTTCAGATATTCCATCTTTTATATGTGTACACTTGTAAGACGGAGTTTATATGTACCAGGAAGCTTATGAAATCTTCATTTAGTGAATGCTAAATATTGAACTCAGAGCTCCATACATTTTTCATAACACAAGTGCTCAACTACTGAATTTATATCTCATTCAACACCTACTTATCTTAATAAGGGAGTTAGAATTCTGTCAAGTTGAGAACATAGCAGTGCACAGAATTCACCAAAATCATGTCCTATTACTCATGAAACAAAATTCCAAGTTTTCATAGTTTTGAACAAAAGTTGTGTCCAAAAATTGTACAACTCACCTAAAGATATGCAGTTCAGTTACATAATCATAATGTCACAATCATGAAAATCTAATCATTGTATTTAATAATGAAGAAGATATAGGAGTGTTTAAAAAGAAAGCCTGACAAAGCTAAGGTCTCCAGTCCAATAAAAATATGAAACTAACTTCACACATATAGAAAATGGAATCCACATAGTAAAGTAGAAAGTCTTTTATTTTTTATTTTTTTTAAATGTAGGAGTACTGCTATCTATTCAGTCATTGATTAAGCTGACTGAAGTGGGCATGAACTCCATATTACTTTTTAAAAAATATTTTTTAATTGAATATCCGTGAGATAAACCATTACAAAGCTGCTCATAATTGGGTTTCAGTCATACAATAATCCAGCACCCAGTGTACATTTCCACCACCAATGTCCCTGTTTCCCCACCACCATCCCACAACACCCCACCCCCCACCCACTTTCCTTCTTGTCTCTCTCCTTTTCCTTTTCTGCATTATGGTTTGCAATACACGTACTAAGAGGTCATGGTGTTTGTGCAGGGCACTCAGTACTGTTATCGGGATAGTAAGGCTGGAGTAGCTTTTCAACTGGGTGGCCGCTTCGGGGTGTGGATGTGTCTGCTAAAGCTTCTGGAAGTGCAGGTTGGTGGGGAGAGGCAGCCCATTTGGACCCTGTGAAAGCCTGGAGATTTCAGACACAAAACCCCCATATCTGAATTTTCAGCATTATGTCTTACTGTGGCCCGTCCTTTGACGGTGAAGCCAGGCCAAGGGTACAGCAGTGACTTTGCATGGTGGGAGCAGGTGACTGCTGGGGAATCTGCGTGGGCCGGCACCAAGCAGAGAGTCTTTGAACTATTTCTCTGGATTTGAATCCTGGTTCTCTCCCTGATAAATATAAATTAAGCTATTAAACTTGTTTACATCTCAGTAAACCACAGGTTTACTGAATAACTACTTCATATGGTAGGAATAAAATTACTGAATTATTGTATATGACTTTAGATTAATACCAGGCACATAAGAATTCCATAAACAAATGTAAAAAAGGTGTTAGAATCTCTGATTAAAAATGTTAAGTCAAAAAAATTTAAAAAAGAAAAAAAAATAAGTAAAAAAACTATAAGTCAAAGTTTTAAAGGTAAAGATATTTCACAGAAAGTTGTGCACACAGTGTCTATCCAATTTTCAAAATCTTCATAACTCCACAAGAGCATTACTTCTCATACTTGATGATACAATCAACAAGTGCTTAGTGAATACCCATAAGGTACTGGAGTAGATAAGACGTATGACAGCTGTCCCTGAGATCGTAGAATCCCAAAAAATTGTTTAGAACAGACCATAGAGCTATAAATATAAAACTGTATGTCAGAATGTAAACCATGGCTAAGACAACAGACAATTCCAAAAAAGCAGGAGCAAGGATACTGGCACTTACAGGCATTACCAGAATAAAGGGCTTATTCTTCATTAATCAAAAGTCTTACCTCCTTCCAGCAAATTAAAAAAAAAAATTCAAAAAAGTAGAACACCTTAACAATATTTAGCTAATGTCTTTTATCTCTATATGGCAAAACTGCATTTTAAAATTCACATTTGCTGTATTACTATACATACACACAGTAATATAAGCTCTTAAATTCACCAGTGTAAATGTGTTGGATCGTCCATTCTAAAAATAAAAACCAAAAAACCAAACAGGAAAAAAACAACAACGACAGGAATTCCCCATTTATTAAAAACCAGAAAAGCAGACCAAGTATACCAAGTAAACCCAGCACGCTACGTTTACTGCTGACATATTCCTGGCATCAGAATTACAGAACTGGAAATAATCTTACAAATCAGCCTATTTTATTCCAAAAATAAATAAATAAAAAGCAAGAAAGAAATTTAAGACCCAGAGAGGTTTAATGACTTGCCAAAAGTCACACCATTAATAACAGTTGCAAAATGTCACAAGGTAATATTTCCCATCTCAATTTACTTCCTTTATTAATAGGCCAGTGAAACGAAGATAAATACATTGAGGCAAAGTTCTGTATCTTTCCATTTAACACTGTAACATTTGCCCTAGAACATATAAAAGAAATACTGAATTATTGAATTTTTTCTTTAAAAATGCCAATTAACATTTAGCACTTTTTAAACAAGAAGCATACAGTTTCATTGCATATATGAAAACCACACCCAATTTTATCATACTTTAAATATTTTTATGTTTATCAAAAGGTTTTATATTACAAAAACACTAAGTAATTATTTTGTAGGTAAATTTATACCAATACAAATATATCAATGTATACAAAGACCACATGTAGAATAAAAGTATTAAGAAAAACTCTTAACTGACAATTCTATAATCATTAATTTGGACAGTATAAGATTACCACAGGGTAAAATACTATTAAGATAAAGATGGCTTAGTCACTGTGTAAATGGAATTTATTGATGCACCATAAAATGAGCTTATTGACAAAACAGTTTAAGGCATTATTTGCAGCTATACAACAATTTGTTTTGAAAAAATTACGCTAAGCACAATTTCTGAGAGTTAAATTAGACTATTAAAAAGTTGCTGCATGTAATCTTTAGATTATTACCACTAACAATATATATTATTTCTGATGATTTTCTTTTCAAGAAAGAGATTAAAGATTAAAAATATAACTAGAGAATATTTTTGAGACTTCAACCAATGAATCAGCAATATATTAAAGTAATTTTAAATTGTCTAAATTCTCATGTAAAGTAGTTCAAGTTTAAACATAATAATGTATAATCCATTTTACATAACATTATGTGACTAGTTATAATATATAAGTGTGTGCATCTGCTGTCAGACATCTCAAAAAATTACATGCTTATTTGCTCCTTTGATGATCTAACAAAAATATCTCACAAAAACTCCAAAATTTCTTTTTCTCATGTGATACTGGTGAATACAAAATTATACTTCAGCACTAATAGAACTTACCCTATTTTATTTTGTCTTACATGCTTGTCACAGGTATAATTTGAGTAAAAATTATTTTATCTAAGTAATATGATGAATATTTTAAAAAAATTTTTTAGAAAACTTTTATTGAATCACCATGAGACAGTTACAAGCTTTCATGTTTGGGCTACAATCACACAATGATCAAACACCCATCCCTCCACCAGAGCACACTCCCCACCACCAATATCCCCAGTATACCCTCCCCTCTTTCCCACCCTCTCCCTGCCTCCACGGCAGACAATATTCCCCATTCTCTCACTACTTTTGAGCATTATGGTTTGCAACACAGACACTGAGAGGCCATCATGTTTGGTCCATTATCTACTTTTGGCACACAACTCCCATCCTGACTGATTCCTCCAGCCATCATTTTCTTAGTGATCCCTTCTTATGAGTAAATTTTTATAAAGCAATTTCATTTCAGGCAACAATAAGTTACCCAACACTCAACTACATCTAAGCAAACTATCAGTTATCTAATTCTATTTCCATCCTCTGGTAACAGGTACAAAAAATAAGCTCATGTGTAGAAAAGTGTAGAAAAGTAAAATACTAAGAGATGATGCGACTAGTTCAATCAAAACTTTACTGAACATCCTGACCAAACATGATGACCTCTCAGTACCTGTATTATAAAACATAATGCACAAAATGAGAGAGCGAGAAAGAAGAAAATGCTGCCCTAGAGGCAGGCCGGTGGTGGGGTGAGGTGCTGAGGGACTGTGGGAGGGAAAGTGAGGACTCTGGTGGTGGTAGATGTACACTGGTTGAGTGATGGGTGTTGGACCACTGGATGACTGAACAGCTTTGTAATGGTCTATGTCAAGGAAATTCAATTAAAAAATTAAAAAATATACAAACCAAACACAAATATATACAGAAAAGGCTTCTATTCACCACGTTGATAACAACAGGCAAAAATCAAGAGAAATAAAAGGACCTCACAAACAGAGAAGATATGTCAACAACATGAGTAACTGGAAAAGACAAACTGAAACTAAAGATACCACTACCCATACATTACAACAGCTGGAGACAAAAACACCCAATACCTATGTGCCAATAAGAATGCATGGTGGGAGGAATACGGAATTGTATAGTCACTTAAGGAAAAATTTGCCAGGTTTTAATAAAGTGTACAATTTATGATAAGGTCCATATTGCACTTCTATTTACCCAAGTGAAACAAAGCAAAGACACCAAAACTATATGTCAGTATTTGTCATAGTTTTATTCACAATTGCCTCAAACTGCAAACAATCCAGTAGCCCTTTAACAGGTCAGTGAATAAACAAACTGAGGCAATACAGTGGACAATTACTTGGCCAAAGAAGCAAGTTTCAAGACGCTACATATTACAGAATTCATTTATATGAAGCCGTGAAAAAGGCTAGCTAAAGGATGGCACACACACCGCTGGCTTCTAGAATTTGGGGGTGAAAAGAAGAGACGCCCAAGCGAATACTGGGGGTAGGGGGGCCAGGGTGGGCGCGCGTGCGTGCGTGCGTGCGTGTGTGTGATAGAATTGCTGTTGGTAGATAACGTAACTTGATGAATTTCAAGCAGAGTGTATTTTTGTTTCAGTGATGTTTCTTTGGCCGTACAGAAGCTTATTCCTTTGATCTAATCCCATTTGTTTATTTTTGCTTTTGTGTTCCTTGCCAATGGAGTTAGATTCCCAAAAGACCCCACTCAACCAAAGCCACGGAGAGGTCTCCCCACGTTTATCTTCTGTGTATTTTATGGACTGGATTCTAATATATCAGTTTTAAATCCATTTTAACTTCTAAAATTTAGAGTAGAACAATTACTCAAATATATTATAAAATAATAAAACATTATTACTAGTAAAAAATAGTGGTTCGATTTCATTCTTTTGCATTTTACTCCAGTGTTACCAATACCTTTTGTTGAAGAGACTCCCTTTTTTTAACCATTTTCTGTTCTTGACCCTTTTGCCATAAGTTATATATGATATAAGAGGGTTTATTTCTGAGCTTTTAATCCTAGATTCAAATTTTAATTTCATTTTCTACCTTACATTTTTTAAACACTCAAATTTTAGGAATCACAAATATGCATGAGAAATTCAACATACACTTCAAAAGGAAAGATAGTTCCAACTTAAACCAGTATACAGTTTTATATCAGAACGTTTTCATTTAAAATTTCATTTACTCTAAACTACTTATGTGACTAGAACAGATATTAAACAATCATTACTCTCCAACTAGTTCTACTTAAATTTTCTAGGAAAGACAGACAAAATATAATTAAGTACTTTGTGTGAAGTTTTTTGAGCCCAACTTTTGAAAATCTAAGCACAATAAAGACATGCTTAGAATTGGCATTTAACTACTGACAACGTTAAGTCTTTATCTTTACAATCAACTACTTCAGAAAAGGAAATCTCGGGGCGGAGCGATAGCACAGCGGGTAGGGCATTTGCCTTGCAAGCGGCCAACCTGGGTTCGATCCCCGGCATCCCATATGGTCCCCCAAGCACCGCCAGGAGTAATTCCTGAGTGCAAAGACAGGAGTAACCCCTGAGCATTGCTGGGTGTGACCCAAAAAGCAAAAAAAAAAAAAAAAGGAAATCTCTCTTTAAGGCAGAGTACTGATCATTAGGAGTAGGAACACTCACATCCATGCATGCTCAAATCTCACTTTTTCTACCACATGATATTTACAACTACAATTGTTTATCACTCCACGGGTTCTAATTACAGAGCACACAGTAAGACATCTTGATTGTTTGCTAGTCAAATGGTCATTGACGTTTTCTTAAAGAGCCAGATTTCAGACTCACAGGTCATAAAAACACTGTTGGAACCAATCCTTTCTATTACTGTAGTGCTCAGGCTGCCATGTATGGCCGTGTCTCAATAAACCTTTATTCACGGACTGGATGACCAGTCTGTGGGCCACACTTTCTAACTCCTTGTTTAGGCAAACACTTCTGATTACTAACAATGCCTTTAGTAAGCAAATCACATGTCACAGAATGGCTAGATGCTGTTACCTGGGATAGGGACATGAAAATACTACCATGAAATAATTTTCTGACCTCAGTATCTCAGGTAGACTAAAAAATATAAGTGTGTTAGCAAAGCATTCATTAAAATAAAAATTACGGGGATACACAAGAAAAGTCTGACTATATTTTATTATTAAATAGTCTTACCTTAAGCAAATGAAAGAATCTAAAATCTAGTACATGTCTGATTTCAAATTCAAAATGTTTGACCAAGCCTTCAGTTTCTTGTCAAACTCCTAGGAAACAAAATGAAACAACTTTTAAGTCAGGTTCCCAGTTTTGGATCAAACAGAATAATTACATCCCAACCTACCTTTGAGTAACCTGGCCACCAGACCCTCATGCAATACATGAAAACAGTTCTTTAAAGACCCTGAAAGTGGACACTAATGAGTAGGTTGGGTAACAGAATCTGAAGTACCACACTAAAGAAGCATTTTGTTTCTCACCAGGAATAAAATATTAATACACAAAGCAACGTACATGAATTTTACACATTCTACCTAAAGACCAAAAAAACCCTACAAAACTAAAATGGCAGAGTGGCTGTCAGAGTTTATAGGTACTGGAGGAATGTTACAGCTACAAAAGGATAGCAGAACAGAATTTTATAAAATAACTGAACTGTCTAAATACATGAAGATCACTACCTGATATCTACATATATTAACATTCATCAATGCATATGTTACTAAATGCTCATTTAAAAATCCTGATATTAAAAAAAAAACATTATGTCATTAAAGTTTATTCAAGAACATTTACCTAAGATTTTATAGTGTGTGAAAATAATTTTGTTTACTTGACTACTTCAAGATGGAGCAAGTCTCTGGGGGCCAGAGATCTAGACCTAGTGGGTAAGGCACTTGCCTTGCATGCAGTGGATCTGGCGTTCAATCGCAGGCACAACATACTGGTCCCTTAAGCCCTACCAGGAGTAATCAAGCAGCCCTGGGAGAAGCTCTGAGCACCACCATGTGTGGCGCCAAAACCAAAATAAATAAATAAAATAGAGTAAGTGGTAACTTTCTCAACTCACTCCTGACAAGCAAAGTCACTATGGAACTAACTAGCAACCTTGTGTCAGTTCCTCTGGCAGTTCACCACTTGCAAAGAGGTCGCACCCACTAACCATCACAACCCCACACCAGCATAATGACATGGAAAAGAATTGTCTTTTTTTTTTTTTTAAAGAAAAATGATTAAAATAGAATTCTAAGGAAGGGAAGAAAGGTGCAATTTATTCTACTTCAACTGCAGAGAATATTCTGAAAAGTAAAAATACAACATACTCATTTGTTTCTACTTAATTACTGGGAAAAATCGCCCCACTTGAATAAGAAGAATGAGCTAAAGCAAAGATATATCAGATAATATTCCACAATTATACATGACACAAAACAGTTAAGTACATAGTCTACAGAAGTATAATTTTTAGTAATTAAGTTATATTAATTTTATAGTTAAAATTTTAAGTACAAAGGTACTACTTCTCTTTAACATCTTTTTCAAATCTTTTCAATTCCCAAGTAATTTCAGATTTTATTTTTTATTGAGCCCTTTAGAGTATGAACTGTAGGATAGTAATAAAAGGAGATTTCGGGGCTCTCTACTTTTGTCACAGGTCTGAGAGAACCTGGTCCCTCCATGACATAAATCTCTTTCTTGTTCTTTGTCTCAGCGCCTCCTACTGAATGAACATTCATGCAACATCTGGTGCCCAACAAGTGGGCCGGAAGGTAAGGACCCGTGCAGAAGAAACCGAGAGGGAAAACGTTGTACCGAGCTTGCATCACCTCTCGACAGACTGGAAAAAGAAACAGCGATGGGCAATGGGCAATTTTGTAATGTCGCAGAGGAAGGTTTATATTATCTTGGACTGACAAAAGCAGCTGATCTGCCTGTGAAGGAACAAGTAGTATGATGCCTTCTTGAGAGGATACAAAAGTACTGTTACTGGTTTGATATAAATAAAGATCAGTTCAATTTAGAACTGTGAAAAAGAGTAGGAAAGGAACTGCATCATGCCCATCAGAAAGGGGACTTCATAATGGGGCTCGTAAGTGTAATCGTGTAACCACCCTCCCCCCCATTCTTTTCCAGTCCTGATTCCTCTTCCAATTGGAAGAGGCTCCTCAGCATGAGCCAGTCCTTTGTTCTCAGAGAGGATGGTGATTGTCTTTGTACTTTGGTCACTGTTTCTCTTGAGGTGCAGAAGCCTCTTAGTTTGAGATAGTCTCATTCATTTATCTCTGTTTTCACTTGCTTGGCCAGTGGTGTGTCAGCTTTGAAGATACCTTTGGCTTCAATGTCTGGAAGGGTTTTGCCGACCTTGTCTTCAATGTACCTTAGGGATTCTGGTCTGATGTTGAGGTCCTTAATCCATTTTGATCTGACTTTTGTACATGGTGATAGGTGGAGGTCTAAGCCCATCTTTTTGCATGTAGCTGTCCAGTTTTGCCAGCACAATTTGTTAAACATGCTTTCCTTGCTCCACTTTGCCTTTTTTGCTCCCTTATCAAAGACTAGATGGTCATATATTTGGGGGGATGTGTCAGAGTATTCAACCCTGTTCCATTGGTCTGCGGCTCTGCCTTTGTTCCAGTACCAAGCTGTTTTAATGACTACCGCTTTGTAGTAGAGTTGGAAGTTGGGGAGGTTGATTCCTCCCATTTTCTTTTTCCCAAGAATTGCTTTAGCTATTCGTGGGGGCTTATTGTTCCATATGAATTTCAGGAGCGCTTGCTCCATTTCTTTGAAGAATGACAAGGGTATCCCTATAGGGATCGCATTGAATTTGTACAATGCTTTGGGGAGAATTGCCATTTTGACAATATTAATTCTTCCAATTCATGAGCAGGGGATATTTTTCCATTTCCTCATGTCTTCTTTTATTTCCTGAAGTAGCGTTTTGTCCGATAAAGGGTTGATAACAAGGATATACAATGCACTGGTTGAACTCCACAAGAAGAAAACTGCCAACCCGATCAAAAAATGGGGTGATGAAATGAACAGAAGCTTTCCTAAAGAAGAAATCCGAATGGCTCAGAGGCACATGAGAAAATGTTCCACATCACTAATCATCAGGGAAATGCAGATCAAAACAACCATGAGATATCATCTCACACCACAGAGACTGGCCCACATCCCAAAAAACAAAAGCAACTGGTGTTGGCGTGGATGCGGGGAGAAAGGGACTCTTCTTCACTGCTGGTGGGAATGCCGACTGGTTCAGCCCTTTTGGAAAACAATATGGACGATTCTCAAACAATTAGAAATTGAGCTTCCATTTGACCCAGCAATACCACTCCTGGGAATATATCCCGGAGAGGCAAAAAGGTATAGTAGAGATGGCATATGTATTTCTATGTTCATTGCAGCACTGTTTACAATAGCCAGAATCTGGAAAAAACCAGAGTGCCCCAAAACAGATGACTGGTTAAAGAAACTCTGGTACATCTACACAATGGAATACTATGTAGCTGTCAGAAAACATGAAGTCATGAAATTTGCATATAAATGGATCAACATGGAAAGTATCATGTTGAGTGAAATGAGTCAGAAAGAAAGAGACAGACATAGAAAGATTGCACTCATATGTGGAATATAATGTAACTGAGAAGTACAAGTTGGCAACGATGCAACTTCTGGCAGATATCTCTCTGGACTTAGTTACTAAAGTACTAAATTACAGAAACCCAAAACTGAGAGGCCGCTAAGTGTGGTCACTCGACCTCATACCTCTTTATCCTCAGCAATGGAAAACAAATTATCTAATGCTTCCTTTTCAGCAGGTCTGACTTTAGGGGAGAGACTCTCCAAACAATAATAGTGAGTTTTGTTGAAATATTGTATGCAATCAAAGTGAAAGTAAAGTGAAATTTATTAGTTACACAGGTGGGGGGGGGCTTAGGGCGGGGGGGCTAGGGGCGTGGGGGGATTAGGGGTGTGAGGGGGTGGGGTGGAGCTATACTGGGATTCTTGGTGGTGGAATATGAACACTGGTGAAGGGATGGGTATTCGAGCATTGTATAACTGAGATTTAAACCTGAAAACTTTGTAACTTTCCACATGGTGACTCAATGAAAAATTTAAAAAATAAAAAAATAAAATAAAAAAAAAAGAGAGGATGGTGAATGTGAATGCAAAATGCACGGCCTGCTGGAGGGTAGCTGGTCAGGGACTGTGGGAGACGTCCCCACTGCCCCTGGGACACCCCGCAAACAGGGAACTGTTTCGTAGGACATCCTGGCCTGGCAGGAGTTAGCTGAACTCCTAGTTTTTAACCGGCCTAGTTAAGAACAAAAGCTTTTGTGAAACAGAGCAGAGATAAATTAGTTCTGGTATTTTCTTACATTGCTATTTAAAATTTTAGTGAGTGCCAATGGCTTTGTGTGTGTGTATGTGTGTGTTTGTCTGAAACCATAACAATATAAAATTGTTAAAGTATACAGGTCTGGTGGCTGGAGCGAGAGCACAGTGGGTAGGGCGTTTGCTTTGCACACAGCCGACCCAGGTTCGATTCCTCTGCCCCTCTTGGAGAGCCGCAAGCTTCTGAGAGTATCTCGCCCGCACAGCAGAGTTTGGCAAGCTACCCGTGGAGTTTTCGATATGCCAAAAACAGTAGCAACAAGCCTCACATTGGAGACGTTACTGGTGCCCGCTAGAGCAAACTGATGAGCTATGGGATGACAGTGACAGTGATTTTTTTAATCATTTAGCCAATTATATGTAATTAAGTGAAACTAAATGATTACTTATTTCTAAGGAATGATCATTGTACTACTAAACTTATCAACAATTAAACACTGTATAATTTGTTTTAAAAACTCAGATTTTAAAAAAGACAATTTACATTACATTTACTGCAAACTGAAAACAAGAACCTTTATAAGGAGTAGTTGTGCCTGGAAAACCTTTTTTTCGCCCAATATTATATTCTATTTGATCTGAAACTATTTGCTTCAATAATTTAGAGGCAGGCGGGGAGTAGTGGCAGAGGGACACCGGGGACGTTGGTGGAGGGAAGGGGACGCTGCTGTAAGGATTGGGGTTGGAGCACTGCATGCCTCACACTCTCAAGAAATGCAATCACTCTGTGATTCAGTAATTCATGGTGAGTCAATAAATAAAATTAAAATGTAATATATCTGGAACCTGTATAGTCCCTCTACTAGTTCACTAAGGCAAGTTTAATTTTGCCATTCATTAAAACTGTAGCTACTACAACTCTGCATGCTTACTGTTCCATGTCATCTTCTCAATGTACCAAACAAAATTCCCTCTAATAATACAAATAAAAAATAATAATAATTCAAATTTAATTTCTAAAGAGGTAAGACACTTGTCAAAAGCTCTTGGCAAGATGGGACCAGAGAGCTAGTACAGCAAGTTAGGCACCTGTCTGCACTTGGCCAACCTGAGATTTAATCCCCAGCATCCCATATAGTCCCTGCCAGGAGCTGATGGAAGTGTAATGTACAGAGTCAGGAGTAAGCTCTGAGTACTACCTGGTGTTGTATAAAACAAGAAAGAAAGAAAGAAAGAAAGAAAGAAAGAAAGAAAGAAAGAAAGAAAGAAAGAAGAAAGAAAGAAAGAAAGAAAGAAAGAAGGAAGGAAGGAAGGAAGGAAGGAAGGAAGGAAGGAAGGAAGGAAGGAAGGAAGGAAGGAAGGAAGAAGAAAAAAAATGAAGTAAAGAAACGGAAGTTTTTGGCAAGTGAGTAAATTTCATTGGCCTCTCTACAGAGAGAGGTAAGTAATCATCGACCTCTCATACTTTAAATGCCCATCATGAGAGGGTATTTTCCCCTTTCTAATTAAAAGAATCAAGAGGGTTTTATTTTTATTGTTGCAGCATTCAGTTATATGTCCAGCTTGATTTTTAAGAAAAATGCATTTACTTGTTTTTGCTAAATCCAGAAGTGACAGAAATATGATTAGTGATATATAAACACGCACACACACACACACACGAAGTTCTGTGCAGCAAAATAAGAGGAGCTGAGGAAAGATCAAGGAGCTCCAAAAGGAGATGCAAAAAAACTAGAAAACAACAAAAGATTAAAAAAAAATTTAAGAAAATGAACAGCACATTAGAGAACCATGGGATGAGGCAGAGTCCCTGAAGAGCAGGAAGGCAATTCCGATGAAAAGCCACAGCTGAATAAATCACAGCTAAGAATTTATCAGAGTTGAGGAGTGCAGGAACCTAGATCCAAGAGGTCAGGGGTTCTGGTGAAAATAAAATAAGCCCAAATAGAAAAATTCCAAGACATCTTGTCATTCTGAATATAATGATAAGTGCCAAAGACAGAAAGAATACTGAAAGCAGGAAGATGGAAAAAAAAGAAAAGAAAAAGGAAGAAATTAGATACAAAGGAAGCCCGCAGATGTACAGTATATCAAATGAATCTACAAGCCAGAAGAGAATGGTGGGATATAGTATTTAAAAAAAAAAAGAAAAGAAAAAGAAAAAGAACTCAATAAAACAAACATCTCACCAGGAATACTCTATTCAGCTAGATTATCACTGAGATTTGAAGGAATGATACAGAGCTTTATGGACAGGAAGCAAATTTAGGAAATTGATAGCCTTGAATGATTCTGCAGGAATTAAAAATGCTTCTTTAAAAGGCAAGAAAAACTTCTTAGCACTTTGCCACTGAGTATGACACTAACTCATGGTGCTTACGATTGCCCTCTACAATGTTAAGAAAGGTCTACTTATCCTTAGCTTACTAAATGATTTTATACTTTCTCAATAATGAATTGCTTCACTTATACTAAATGTGTTCTATGTCTATTCAGGTGATTTTGTTGCATATATAGAAATTTATATTACTATTTTTACTTACTAATGCAGCTACTTAGGCATTATCTAACATAAAGTCATTTTCCCCCTTTTAAGTATAAAACACAATTTTATACTCATAGGTCTATTCATATTTTTCCTTAAAATTTTCTTAATTATCTTATTCTTACTCTTACTAACTTATATATTTGTAGGATATATATATTTCATGTTAATTTCAAAATTTATTAGTATAAGGGGGCTGGAGTGATAGCACAGCAGTAGGACATTTGCCTTGCATGTGGCCAACTCAGGTTCTATTCCCAGCATCCCATATGGTCCCCTGAGCACGGCCAGGGGTAATTCCTGAGTGCAGAGCCAGGAGTGACCCCTGAGCATCCCTGGGTGTGACCCAAAAAGCAAAAAAAAAAAAATTATTAGTATAAGGCTGGAGCAATAGTACAGTGGATACAACGCTTGCTTTAATGCAATTAATCCAGGTTTGATCCCCGGCACCCTGTATGGCACCCTGAGTCCCACCAGGAGTGATCCCTGAGCTCAGAGCCAGGACTAAGTCCTGAGCACAGTCAAGCAAGGTCTAGTAACAAAGCATTAGCATAGAATTATCCACACTATTTGTTTTTTGGCCTGTGGGGAAGGGGAGTGGTACACCTGGTAGTGCTCAGCTTATTCCTGGTCTTGCACTCAGGATAACTCCTGGTGGGGCTTGTAAGACAATAAGGGGTGATGGGAATCAAACGTGCATCAGCCTCATGCAAAGCTAGCATCCTGCCCACTATACTCTCTCTCCAACCCCAGGTTTCCGTTTTTGTTTTTTTAAATTTTTCATCAGATATATAACGAATTTGACACTGTCATGTGAATCTGGATTACTGAACACAAAAATTCCCCAAATGATTTTAGAATAGAAAATACAGAGATAGGTCTGGAGTGGTAGTACAGCAGGTAGGCACTTGTTTTGCACACAGTTGACCAGGCTTCAATCCCCAGCACCCCATATGGTCCCCTAAGCCCCACCAGGAGTGATGCCTGAGCACAGAGCCAGGAGTAAGCCCTAAGCACCCGCTGGACGTGGTCCAAAAACGAAGGAAGGAAGGAAGGAAAGGAAGGAAGGAAGGAAGGAAGGAAGGAAGGAAGGAAGGAAGGAAGGAAGGAAGGAAGGAAGGGAGGGAGGGAGGGAGGGAGGGAGGGAGGGAAGAGAGGGAGGGAGGGAAGGAGGGAAGGAGGAAGAAATTATGTTTTAAGCAATGTAAAGACAATGTCCTATTAACATCCGCTGAGCACTTATTAGTTCACCTGTCACTGTCATCCCGTTGCTCATCGATTTGTTCGAGCGGGCACCAGTAATGTCTCTCATTGAGAGACTTATTGTTACTGTTTTTGGTATATCCAATACACATGGGTAGCTTGCCAGGCTCTGCCGCTCGGGCTCGATACTCTCGGTAGCTTGCCGGGCTCTCCGAGAGTGGCGGAAGAATCGACTTGGTTCTACCGCGTGAAAGGCGAACACCCAACCACTGTGCTATCGATCCAGCCCATTAGTTCACCTACAAAGGAAAATTCTTTTGTTTTTAAACCTGGAATCATTGAACTCTGACTATACACTTGCTCTAAAAAAACTGAAAACAACCTAAGTCATAATAAACATCGCAACGCAATTAAATATTGAAAAACAACTTAGCATAAGGCTTCCACGCAGAGGATTCCAGCTTCATCACCGCCCCACTATGGTCTCTAATAAAAACCAAACCTCCAAACAACAACAAAAACACCTCATAATCGAGTTAACTTACTTTCAGAGCCTTTTGTTTTTAAATCTCAGCTCATTTCTTGTCTCTGTTTTTATATGGGTTACTCTAAATTTTTTTTTAAAAAAACCTCATAAACAATCTGCTTAAGAGTAATTAGAATTTGATCTAGTTAAAACAACAGCAGAGAACACCATATCGCAGATGGCAGAAGTCTTTCTCCTTGCCTGATAAGTGTCAAAGAATTGCTCCCTTATTTCACAGTTAAGAATCTTGTCGTGGACTATCTCATTTACAAATAGTGAGTCAAAGGACAGCTTTAATGAAGAAGAAAAAATACCTTTGTCCAGCAAAACTCATAATGATTATCAATGTTAAGATTTTTCTTACTGTCCAGATAAAAACTGGCCAAAGATATGATTAAGGAATCAGAACGGACAGAAGTCTGTGCTATTGATTTCACTCTGATTCCAAGTCCGTAAGGCACACTAATTCCTTGCAAAGTAAGTTCCCTAATTTGGGCTCTTAAAAAGGCTAATGATCAAATTTACCACCCACAGCAATTAGATTTGAAAGTCTAGAATGGGGACAAGCATATGTATTTCTAAAGACCTGATTTGGTTTTACTATGGCTTATTGTTAGCAATGTGACTACAGTACACAGCACTGGCTCTGCCACCATGACTCTGGCACATCATTGCAGAGCCAGGCCCTCACCTATGAAAAGATAAGGTGGAACAAGTTATTTCCAACATCTAACATATTACAAGTTCAGGATGAGATTCCTTAGGGTTTTTTTCTAAAGTTGCTTCAGTATTTAAACTATCACCCAAAACCAAAAATAAAGCTTGATAATTTCATATTTATTTAGTCTGCTAAGAGCTTGTTTTTAAAAGGAAAAATTATTTTACAGCAGGGGTCAAAATTCAACTATGTGGTCCCCATGCCCTGCCAGGAGTGATCTCTGAGCACAAAGCCAGGAGAAAGCTCTGAGTACTGCTCGGTGTTGTCCAAAGGCCAATAAATAAACAGATGTTAGAAAATTATATACTGAAGGTATTCTGATTTTCTTAAGTAGTATTACCAACCTTTTCTTTTTCTCTTAGGAGCAATGGGATGACAGTGATACAGTGATACAGTGATTGATTAAAGGAACTTCAGAATAGCAATAAACAATTTGGTGGTCTCAAACTGAATTCTCACCCTTGAATAGTTTGAAAAACTGAAATTATACCTCAAACTGAATTCTTACAAATATATGCTATCAATTATTAGAGTGGTTGAGAAAAAGCAAATTCACTCAACAAGTTAGGCATTTTGCCCAGTTTGGGAACTGGGCAACAGGATTATAAACTGCAAGTCAACACTCCTGCTGTGTTGTGAGAGTGGGTTCTGCCTAGTGACTTGCCTCCAAGGCTCAGGAGAGGGCGAAAGTGATGGAAAGCACATCTCTGGCTAGGTGACAAAAATTTGGCTCTCTGATAGCATTCTCTGTTGCTGGCACTCTTACTTGTCCACTGGCTTACTCACTCTGTAAGCGCTGCGCTATGGAGCAGTCTACGTGGCAAGGAACCAAGGCAGCCCTCTGGCCAACCGCCCAATAAGGAAATGAATCCTGCCAAACACCAAGTGAGTGAGCTAGGGAGTGGATCTTTCCATAGCAAGCTTTTAGATGCGCCTGCAGGCCCAATCAATACATTGATTGTCGCCGCATAAGAGACCCACCTAAGTCTGCATTCCTGACCCAGTCTGAGATAATGAATGTTGTTCTGAGCCACTAAGTTTTGGGGTAATTTGTTATACAGCAACAGACAACTTTATTTAGGCATGTAGCAATGAATGAAAATACTATAATGAAGAATAAGTTGAGCAGGATCAAGGTACCAGTAATCGAATAATGGGGGAGACACATGTAAACTAATGTAAGGAAGAGCTACAGGTAGTACAGTTGGGCTAGAACATAGAGAAGAGAGTGTCTGATTCATTGTCTGATTTTAAAGTTGTGCAGGCATTTATAGGTGGATGAGTGTCACAGAGATCTTCTACTGTATACAATTCAGTTATTATATTATTAGAGAAAACTCTCAACTTCTGCCAGATCACTGATCGTTTTATTATGGAATCTTGTCAATGATCACGGATATCTGGACAGTAAGAAAAATCTTAACATCCATGCTGTATGACAGGATTGACCGGAGCTAGCTCTCCCCCCACAGTCTAGCTCCCAACTTCCTTCTACTTAGTCAAGGGAATTGCTCCAGCAATTATCTCTTCTCTCTGCTGCAGTGGCAAATATATTTCTTCACTACTGTTTCAGTTCCATCTTTCTAAAAGCAAAAATAAAACTAACTCCTTCTTTAAAACTACAGACACTGTGTACAGTGCTTTCTCCTAATAATACAATCCAATTGATTTGTCTTTACTTACCATCTTCACATCTCAATTTTCTCTTAATTCTTCATCACTCAGGCTTTATTTTCTCACACAGCTCACAAACCCACCCTCATTAAGTATTACTAATGACCTATTGTTGCTAAATATAGCAATCCTTGGTATCCCTCTTACTTTTCCAGCAGCTAATACAATTTCTTCCTTGAAATACACGACTCCCATCTCCTATTTTCATTTTTTGTCTCTTTCCCTGGTTCCTTGTTTCTCCCATCTCTAAATAGCGAATGTTCTAAATTCCAACCCTTGGATCTCTTCCTTGATGATAATGTGATTCATAGTAAGAAATAAATATTCTGATATCCGCCTTGGTGGTGGTAGTGGTGGTGGTGGTGGTGGTGGTGGTGGTGGTGGTCGTCGTCGTCGTTGGCAAGGTGTTGAGCAGATCTTTGGGACTCAGCAAATCGCATTTGTTCTTTCCCTTTGAAATACCTTTTCGACGTCGCGTCCCCTCTCAAGCTGCCGCAAAAAAGCCTGTGCAGAAGCTGGGTCAGCAAGAATGTCACTTCTTATATTGGTGTCCATTTTCTTATCTGCAGCTTTTTTTATGTTTTTGGTATATAAAAATTTTCCACAGCTTAGTGAAGAAGAAAGAGTGAATATGAAGGTTCCCAGAGATATGGATGATGCCAAGGCTCTAGGAAAAGTTTTATCCAAATATAAGGACACCTTTTATGTACAAGTACTTGTAGCTTATTTTGCTACATATATTTTCTTGCAAACATTTGCTATTCCAGGCTCTATATTTCTCAGTATTCTCTCGGGATTTCTTTATCCCTTTCCACTAGCCTTATTTCTTGTTTGTTTGTGTTCTGGACTTGGTGCCTCATTCTGCTATATGCTTTCCTATTTAGTTGGGAGACCAGTTGTATACAAATATCTAACAGAGAAAGCAGTAAAATGGTCACAACAGGTTGAACGCCACAGAGAACATCTCATCAACTACATCATATTTTTGAGAATAACACCATTTCTGCCTAACTGGTTTATTAATATTACATCTCCTGTGATAAATGTGCCATTGAAAGTTTTTTTTATTGGCACTTTTCTAGGTGTTGCACCTCCCTCTTTTGTAGCAATTAAGGCAGGAACAACACTGTACCAGCTCACAACAGCAGGGGAAGCTGTTTCCTGGAACTCAGTATTTGTCCTAATGATTTTGGCTCTTCTTTCTATTCTGCCAGCCATTTTCCAGAAGAAACTCAAGCAGAAATTTGAGTGAAAACTCATCTGGGTTTTAGTTTTCTCATCATCTTCATCATCATTGTCATTGTTATTATCATCTCAGAACTGACAGGTTCATGTGCAAAATTATCTCTTCAGTAATTTAAATTTGTAAAATAAAATTTATTATCAGACAGAATAATGCTTTTAAATAGTAAGGGAGATACCAAAGGAAAAATATACCATGAAAAGGTCTGTCAGTAGATACCCTCTAAATGACTATTCCAAGGGTACCGATAATTGAAAGCAGCATAGCAGAAACTTATCGTCCCACCTGACAATGTATTTCATGTATTGGCTATACGTATTTACCCTTGACTCAATAATTTACTGTTTTTTTTTCTGTGTCCCTTACTAATAACTAAATATTCATATGCAAATACAAGCAAAGAGCCTAGATTTTTAAAATTAGCATTACAATTCTGACTGATAATAGCCTGTTTCAAGGCATAAACTTGCAAACTAAAACTCAAAAGCAATTTACTTTTCTTCCTCTGTTCCCTTGAGGTAATGAATTTGTTTAGAAGTTGCATCTTAGTGAACTATTGGATATTGATATCAAATTCAGTTTCCTGAATCTCCCCGCCCATCCCACCCTGTTATCTTGGTTATCATGGATCAGTCTGAAATTTAAATTCTGACCAGTTTATTTTTGATGTGTTTTTCTAGCCTTCACAATATTTCCACTGTGTTATTACATGACAATTGTATCATATTGGTGTTGATAATTTATACTCAGATAATATTTTGTTACATAGTTCCCCTTTACTATCAGATGGGGTCAGAAAAGCAAATAGTCAACGTCTGCTGTTTTTAATTGTTAGATTACATTACTTTAGTATTTTGAACCAGAAGCAGTAGTATAGCAACAGTTTAAGTGGTTAAATATAGCTTAATTGTTCCAATGACTGTAAAATTTACCTCATTTGTTTATTAGTCTGGTCTTTAGAGTATGTATTATGTAATTATCCTTTTATGCATGATACACTTACAAGAATGCCTTGTTTCAGATCTATTGATGACTCTTTTGTTTGGGGCTGATTTTTGATTAGTGCAGTTTCCCAATTTAGCGTTTTATTCTTTATTACTCAAAGTAAAATTAAAATTAGCTTCACCTGGTAACGACTCATTTAAATTGTCCTGGAAAATTAAACTTTTTTTTTCTTGCTGCCTGCTTAATACTTTTGATTTCTTGGTTCTAGGACATAGCTGATCTAAAGTAAAATACTATTGTCAGTTTTGCCTTCATCCAAGATCGTCATGTTAAAAAGTACTTCAGCTGTGGGAGAAATCTCTGTATGTTTTTATTATGAGAGATATGATCATTCTCAAAACCTGTTTCTACTGCATAATGTGGACTGATTCATTATTTTTTCTATCACAGTATTAACAAATGGATTTATTGTAAATACAAAGAATATATTGATTAATATACGATTCTTATGTCACCAGACCTTTTGTGTGAAATTATTTATTATTTCAAGCAGGTTTTCTTTTCTTATTGACCAGAGACTCAATGATAAAGCTTTAGTTATTTTTCCAAATAAACTTAAAGCATAGCCTTTTGGAGAAAGTTCACTAAATGTTACTGTATAAAATGTAATTGAGTACATTTTTATCAGACTTTTAACAATAAAAGTAAAGGCTTAGACTCAGGAAAAAAAAAAAAAAAAAAAAAGAAATAAATATTCTATTTTTTCTGAATTTTTTTTACTGAATCACCGTAAGATACAATTACAAAACTTGCATGATTTTCAGTCATACATTGATCCAGAGCCCTAAATCCCTTATTTCCTAAATGAGAATAAAACCTTTTGTTATGCTAACGAGATGACATGGATCTAAGGATAGGGATTGGGTACTAGGAGAACCAACAAGTGACCAGAAGACTGAAACTGTCAGCCCCTCCTCCTAGAGGCTGAATCAACTATTAAAGAGCAATGAATTAATTATCTTCACGTAAAACAGCCCCTATAGGAACCCCTGAAGAGGGATTTCACAGTGCTTCCAGGCTGGCGAACACACGGTGATCAGCCATGAGTGACATGCTTAGGGAGGAAGCACATCCTTTCCCTGCACCTTGCCCTTTGCACCTGTGCCATCTGGCTGTTCCTGAGTTATTGATATTGTTTTATAATAAACAATCAGGCTGAGTACAAGTGATTAACTACCTGCACTTCCCATCAGCCTCTCAAGTTGCAGAGGCAGGGGCTATATACTGGACGGAGTCCTTAACTGTGGGATCATGTGCTATCTCTTAGCAGTGTAGGGACTGAGCTGAATTACGACACACTAGCTAGCGTTACCAGGAGCTGGGGGTGTGGATGGAAGGGAGGCCACAAGCTGGAACTGAGGGCAGGTAGACTTCCATCTACACTCAATTCCTTGGCGGTCTCCTCTGGTCGAGAACTTTAAATACCATCTGGAAACTGATGACTCCAAACTTAATGTAGTTGAAGATAAATAGCCTGTTCTCTTTTCCATAATTATCCAACTACCTACTCAAAAATTTTTATCAGGGTATTTAATATGGATGTCTTAATATGTTCAAAACCAAACCTCTGATCACCAATGGCTTGCATTCTCAGTTAAATGCAGCATCTGGGGCAGGGAGATGACTCAAACTGGGCTGTTCTTCCCAGAGAGGTACCGCTGCAGCCACTGCTCCATGCTCTGCCCTTCATGAGAATGTAACCTCCACAAAAGCAGGAAATCGTGTCTGTTCTGTTTACTGTTGTACATTATGGTAGAACAGTGTCTGGCAATAGCAGGCACTGTATTAATATTTAATGACTATCCACATCAGGCAAAGGGGTTGTCTTGCTGATTCATTCGAATAAAGGGGAGTAATCTGAATAACTTCAAAGGCACTGAAATAGTACACTCATTTTTCAAGTCATTGTGATCTATGTTCTGACAGACTGCACTCCCTAATTAAACTCATACTGGGCTTGCATTAGTTTGTATTCCCCACAATACATACTAATGAAAGGTAACTCACACAGAATGATGCTATCTTCTTCGTTATATGGTGATGTTTTGTGACTTAGCACGTGGTCTATCATGGAGAGAGTACACTGGAGAAAATGTGCATTCAACTTTAGGGGATGCAGAGGCCTGTATGCTTGCTAGGCCCACCTCCTCTTTTCCACATTAATTTTTTTGTCTACTTCACCTATCTAGCAGTGATTGAGGAATGTTCTAGTTTTCTGCTATTGTGTTGCAGTCAGTATCTTCCTTCAGTCTACTGCTGAGTGAGATACTGCCATCACCCTTTGGAACTACATGCTTGTATGATGCGCCTTGTCTTCTGACAGATCTGCTATGCATCATACGGGACCTTCTTTGTATGGAAGTTCCTTCTTTGATCTTGTTGTTTTCAATATTCTCTGTCTTGGGCTTTTGTCACTCTGGTTACAATGTGACTTGAGGAATTTCTATTTGGGCATATTGTCCGTGGGATCCTTTAGGTCTCTTGAATCTTGGATTAAAAACTCAACACTGGGAAAATTCTCATCTATGATTTCTTAGGCTAGTGGGTTCTTTTGTTGCTGCTGACTTTGCCTTCTGTTCCTCAGAGGCTCCCACGATTCCTGTTCTAAGGTAGGACAAGTTCAACAACCCAAAGCAAAGTATGTGCTTGGGAACAAACAGAAAGGGTCCATATCACTGGAGAAGGGTGAGCCTCGGGGGAGGAGCTCCCCAGCTTGTGTCTGTCTGTTTGTGGGGAGTCAGGCAGTACTTGACAGGACTCTAGAATTACGCCGGCACAGTGCACTGGGATGGCTGCTGGGGTCAGACTGGAGTTTTGTCAGGCAAGGGAAGTGCCTGACCACTCTGCTGCAGTCTCTCTCTGGCCACCTTCCACTGAGGTTTTTATTTCATCTACCACTGTTCCTGGTCTCCTCAAATATTCTAATAAGAGGAACCAAAAGGACTTATCATTCTAGCCTATATCCTAGAGCAACCTACAAATGGATAGAGTCAAAACCAACAACAAAAAAAAAATACCTCAAAAACAGCTCATTATATGAGATTACAACCTTTGTTTTTCCCATCACCAGAACCTGTGTGTTCCTGTACCATATTAAAATTTCTCCTAGTAGAAATCTAGATTCATTTCTGGAGCAAAGTCAGGCTTACTTGGAGCTCACTGGACAATAGAATGCATGAAATTAATATTCTTACCTGGGTGCAGAGAACTACTTATTTCTAGGGCCAAGAGAGACTAAACCTGAAAAGAAGCCATACCTGAATATGCACTGCTTGCTTCTGTGGAATAGTACTTGCTCCTTCAGATACTCTCTCCTTTCCATTTCTCAGTCAATACTAAGAAACTCACTTGTTAGCTTAGATTTTATTCCTTCCCCCAAACAAGTGAAAATAAATTGAAATTTAGCAATAAAAGCTGAAGCAAAAGGTCTCCCCACTCTTGCTGTGACGGCCGGGTTGGTCTGAGAGCTTGTACACACACCCGGATGCACTCTCACACACTCTAGTGACGGTGCTCACTGGGAGTCACACACTTTAAGCACACAGCTGTCTTGCACAGAGCTGGCTGTGACACGCACTGGACACTGTACATCACTGTAGTGGAACCAAGGATTCCAAAGAGTAGGGTCACAGAAATTGCATTTGGCATATAGGCTGATGTTAGGAATTGAACATACAGTCTCAACTATCAATAAGCTCTCAGTCCCCTAGAGAAACATCTTGTACCTAAAGGAAACAGAAGATCCAGTTAATAGTGGTTTGGGCCTAATATCCTAGGTAATAAAAATGATTTTTGTCTGGCCTAACTCTGACAAAGTCTAACGTAAAGCAAGGCATCTAGAATATAAAACTTAAGGAGGCATTCTCATGTGCAAAACTGGCATCTAAGAAGTGTCTCCTTAAATTGAGGTACCCGATTTGGAAACCAGATCATAACATATCACAATCAAAGGTACAGAAGCTTTTGTGAATACAAGAAAGTACCTGGGGCTGGAGCAATAGCACAGCAGGTAGGGCATTTGCCTTGCATGCGGCTGACCCGGGTTCGATTCCCAACATCCAATATGGTCCCCTGAGCACCACCAGGGGTAATTCCTGAGTGCAGAGCCAGGAGTGACTCCTGTGCATCGCCAGGTGTGACCCAAAAAGAAGAAAAAAAAATTTTTTTAAAAAAGAAAGAAAAAAGAAAGTCCCTGGGGAGAATTGTAATTATAGTTAAAAATGGGCCCCCAAAGATGACCCTGGTCCTCCTTCACGTGTCTGTTGGTGGCAGCTGCAGGCCAGGTGGAGAAGCGGCTCATGGCCACGGAACGCATGTGGTGGGGGAGAGAGACCGCCACCATCGCTGCCGATCACTTACTTATTTTGCGATTACAAATAGTCCCAATTTTATTTAAGTTTATTTAAACATTGTGGCTTACAAAGTGGTTCCCTAACACAGTTGTTTCAGGCATTCAATGTCCCAACACCAATCCCACCCCAGTGTGACCTACTTGCACCACCGTCCCCAATCCCACCCCAGTGTGACCTCTCTGCACCACCGTCCCCAGTTTCCCACTATTCCCCAGGCCTGGCCCCTTAGCAGCCACACAATTATTTATATTTATACTGCTTGTTACAACTAATGGAATTTTCAAAAAATACTTCAGTAAAAGAAAATTTGTGAAAATTATTATATCTCGCCATGGGATCGACAAAATTATGGTCTGAGGATTAGATCCACTATGATCTACTGTTAGTGGAACCTTCTATGTTATTGTTTTTGTTTACTGAGCTTAGCTAGTATGCTACTTTCTTTTGTTTTGGGTTCTTTTTGTTTGGGGGTCACACCTGGTGCTGCTGAGGGACTTCTGGCTCGGCAGTCAGGAATCACTACTGACAAGCCCAGGGGACTAACAGCACTGCCAGGGATCAAACCCAGTCGGCTGTGGGCCAGGCAAGAGCTTTAGCCATTGTACTACCCTCTGGCCCTAGCTTCTTTCCCTTCTAATTTGGTACGCTCCTCCTACTGGGCTGTTAGGATGGTGGAACTTGGAGGTGTCATTCTGGGAGCTCCGGGGTCTGTGAAATGGCTTGGCGTGCAGCTCTTCTGAGATTAGCGCAAAGCTGGGCTATTGTTTACGTGGCAGCAGCTAAGGGATGTGGCTGTGGCTGCTGGGGCTTCAGGATGTACAGGGTGGGGAGAGGTTGCCCACCCCAACTCCGAGACCCCAAAGTTCTTAGCTCCGTGTACTTGGAATTGTCATTGGCTTGGTGTGGCTGCAGAGATGAACAGTGAAGCCGTAAAATTTGTAAGGCAGTAGCTGTGGGATGTGGGTGCAGCAGGAACTCAACTCATCCCCCCTAACCCCGCTCCGGGCAGCCCAGAGTTGAAAAAGTACCCATTTTATTAAAATGCCTAGAAAGCCAAAGAAGAACAATTCTTGATTCATTGTACAAAGCCAGCACTATACTGATATCAAAAGCATCCTCTGTTTTGGGGCCTACCTGGTGGTGCTCAGCGGCTATCTTTGCTTCATTCTAGGGGTTAGGAGGGGTGTAGGCAACTTCTGTGGTGCTCAAAGGACCATGTGGCGCCAGGGACCAAATAAGGGTCTTCTGAATGCAAGGTAAGACCTTAACCCCTGGACTATCTCTCCAGCTCCAGGCATCTGATCTTTTAAGAGCTGCACATGTCCTTATTGTCTGCTGAAAAACCCTGAATATTCAGAAAGATCGATTATTAATGTTCTAAAATGAGAATCTCCTGTATTTTCCACTTCCTTCTTTTAATTTCTACTCTTTAAGAACTAGGACCATTAAAAATCATGTGCCACTCTAGGGGCTGGGAGATAATACAGTGCTTAGGGCACAGGCCTGTCATTCCCCAAGTGAGGGTTTAATCTCTCATGACCACATGACATGACCATGACATGACCCCATGACCCCCACAAGCACCACATGGCTCCCACAAGCATCACCAGGGTGGCCCAGGTAATCCCCAACACCAGGGCACAAGAATCTTACCACCTGTTTACCTCCTCCTCTCCCCTCGCCCCCTCTCCCGAAATTGTGTGCTACTCTAGACTTTCACATTTCTTTCCCATCAGTATATTTCATTCCTGACACTAAATTGGTGAGAAAGCAGGTTGTATTGTATGTGCTCAGGAACTGAAGGGCTGAGAGAGTCTTGACCATGATCACACTCAACTGGAAAGCAGTGAAACTAGAATCAATTAGGAACTTAATCATAACCCAGCTCACTTTCAACTTTATCACGATGCTTTAGGCAACTTTTCAAGAAAGGAAGGCGATACAAATCAAGTCACTAAAGTATGTAAATGGAAGCTAAGTCAATTACTGGGAGGTGAAAGAGGTTAAAAATTATTGGTCTGGCTTCAAGCAGATATTCAAATTTGTCAACAGTCTCCAATCTTTTCACCACTCCAACATTCTTTTCTTTCTTAAGAAATGGCTCCGTGATAATTGCTGTACTGCTTGACCTGATACAATGCACTGAACATGGGCAATTACACCAATAAAACATGACTAAACATACTTTGATTCATTGTGAAAATGCTAGATGTTTAAGCTGCAGAGCAAGGGCCAGGGAGATAGTACAGAGATGAGGTACAGGCCTTGCAGGAACGAAAGGCATCGGCACCACAAGGTCCCTGGAGGGTTGCTGGGGAGAGGCCTGTGGGCACCAAGCAGCTCAGGAGGTCAATAAACAAACAAGCAAAACCCTCAGAGCAGTAGCGCCCTACCAGAGCAGACACTGGGACTGTGCCCCAACAGCCATTCCACAGCTCTGTGCCAGCCTGGAGAACTGGCTAAGAGTGAGCCACTGCTCGCTGCCAGAAGCTGATTCAAAAGTAAGGAGGAACCATGCCAATAGAAGTCTTCTGGTAGCTTTTGGTTAAGTTTGTTTTTTGCTGTTAAGGGGAAGCCAGGCTTTTTCTTCCTTGGAGAACATATGTTTTCTTCCTGGCAACCATAACACAGCAACTAGAAGCTGCCTTGGTAGAAAGCTGGCATCATGGACAGCAAAGAGGAACAAAAGAAAGAATCTGAATCCTCATGGTCTACATTAAGATACAGATCACCTCATCTTAAAGCCTACATATATAGTGCCTCTAAACTTCCAACTGTGTTAAGTTTAAAAAACGTCCTTGTTATTAATGGTTGCCTGAATTATAGTTAAAAGAGAACTAACTGCAATATATAATACATCTGATGATGAACTACAAAAGATGCTTAAGTTGCAAAATAAACTCATACATTTTATGAAAGATTTAACAAGGATTTTGTTGTTGTTGTTACATGTTTTTTGGCTTTTTGAGCCACACTCAGGAGTGCTCAGAACATACTCAGGGATTACTCCTGGCAGGACTCCAGATGGTCCTGGAGATCAAACCAGGGCAGGCTGCATGCAAGGCAAGACCTTAACACCGAACTATCTATCTCCCCAGACACTTTATAAAAGATAAAAAGAACATTTCTTCTGTTAGCAAGTAACTTAGGTAAAGTAAGAGATGAAATAAATTATAGAATAAGCTCTGGGAGAAAAAGGCATTAACTGTCATTTTTAAAAGGCAAATGCCTTTCTGCAATTTGGATATCCTTGAGAGTCCTGGAAGCAGAGTTCATACGGAGTAGAATTATTCTGCATGGTGGCCCACAGTTACAGCAGCTAATTCAGGAGGTGATTGAGAAGCAACAAAAACCATTAAGGAGTCAGAGCAACAGAACAATAGGTAAGGCACTTGTCTTACACACTGATGACCCAAGTTCAATGCCTGCCATCACATACGGTCCCCTGAGCCCAACCAGGAGTGATCTCTGAGCACAGAACCAGAAGTAAGCTCGGAGCACCACTGGATGTGGCCCAAAACAAAAACTCACTTTTTGGGCCACACACAGCAATGCACAGGAGTTACTCATGGCTCTGCACTCAGGAATTACTCCTGGCGGTGCTGGAGGACCATATGGGATGCTGGGAATTGAACCCGGGTTGGTCACGTGCAAGGCAAATGCGCTACCTGCTGTGCTATCACTCCAGCCCCCACAAAAACATTTTCTTAAAAAAAATATATCAATAGTAGTTCAGGATCAGTCCTGAAATATTAAACTGTGATCTACTAGTATTGGCGTTGAAGTTACCAAAACAAAATCAAAAATACCAAACCCAACAACAATAACAACAAAAAGCCAAAACCTTGGATGTTGAAATAGAGAACAGTGACAAATTCCAGTATATTATAAAAAGGATACAGTTACAGAGACAATACATTAGTTTAAACCCATATTTTCAAGGAGTATTACAATTTTTATGGTTATTTTTGAAATCTTAATTAGCATTTCTATGTCTATTGTTGAAAGATATGTCTTCAGCTAAAGATAGTTTTTATTAATTTATTGCTTAGCTTATTCATTTTCAAAATTCTTTTTTTTTCTTGTTCAGGATTTTTTTCTTTTTTTTTTTATTAGTGAATCACCTTGAGGTACAGTTACAAACTTATGAACTTTCATGTTTGCATTTTGTTTACATCTCTCCATCAGTGCCCATTCTCCTCCACCAATGTTCCCAGTATCCCTCCCACCTCCCACCCTCCCACCCCATCCCCCCACCCCCCACACCTCTATGGTAGGGCATTCCCTTTTGTTCTCTCTCTCCTTTTGGGTGTTGTGGTTTGCAATAGAGGCACTGAGTGGCTCTCATGTTTGGTCTATAGTCTATTTTCAGCACACATCTCCCATCCTGTGTGGGTCCTCCAACTACACTTTACCTGGTGTTTCCTTCTCTATCTGAGCTGTCTTTTCCCCCAGCGTGTGAGTCCAGCTTCCAAGCCTTGGAGCCAACCTCCTGGTACTTACCTCTACTATTCTTGGGTGTTAGTCTACCATTCTGTTACTTTATATTCCACAGGTGAGTGCAATCTTTCTATGTCTGTCTCTCTCTTTCTGACTCATTTCACTTAGCATGATACTTTCCATGTTGATCCACTTATATGCAAATTTCATGACTTCATCTTTTCTAACAGCAGCATAGTATTCCATTGTGTAGTTGTACCAAAGTTTCTTTAACTAGTCATCTGTTCTTGGGCACTCGGGTTTTTTCCAGATTCTGGCTGTTGTAAACAGTGCTGCAATGAACGTTCGAGTGCAGATGTCAGTCAACTATACTTTTTTGCCTCTCCGGGATATATTCCCAGGAGTGGTATCACTGGATCGAATGGGAGCTCAATTTCTAATTTTTTGAGAATTGTCCATATTGTTTTCCAAAAGGGCTGAATCAGTTGGCATTCCCACCAGCATTGTAAGAGGGTTCCTTTCTCCCCACATCCACACCAACAGCGGTTGCTTTTGTTCTTTTGGATGTGTGCCAGTCTCTGTGGTGTGAGGTGGTATCTCATGGTTGTTTTGATCTGCATCTCTCTGATGATTAGTGATGAAGAGCATTTTTTCATGTGACTTTTTGCCATTTATATTTCTTCCTTGAGAAAGTTTCTGTTCATTTCATTGCCCCATTTTTTGATGGAGTTAGATGTTTTCTTCTTGTAGATTCCAACCAGTGCCTTGTATATCCTTGATATCAATCCCTTATTGATGGGTATTGGGTGAATATTCTTTCCCATTCTGTAAACTGTCTTTGTATTTTGGTCACTGTATTTTTTGCGGTGTAGAAGCTTCATAGTTTAATATAGTCCCATTTGTTTATCTCTGTTTTCACTTGGTTGGTCAGTGGCATGTCACCCTTGAATATACCGTTAGCTTCAATGTTGTGTGGTCTGATGTTGAGGTCTTTAATCCATTTTGATCTGATTTTTGTGCATGGTGATAGGTCGAGGTCTAAGCCCATTTTTTTGCAAGTGGTTGTCCAGTTATGCCAGCACCATTTGTTAAAGAGGCTTTCTTTGCTCCACTTCACACTTCTTGCTCCCTTATCAAAGATTAGATGTTCATACAGTTGGGGTGGTTGTGTAGGGATATTCCACCCTGTTCCATTGGTCTGCGGATCTTCCTTTGTTCCAGTACCATGCTATTTTGATTATTACTGCTTTATAGTAGAGTTTGAGGTTGGGGAGGGTGATGCCTCCCATTGCCTTTTTTCCAAGAATTGCTTTAGCTATTCGTGGGCGTTTATTGTTCCATATGAATTTCCGTAGTGTTTGCTCCATTTCTTTGAAGTCTTTCATGAGTATCCTTATAGGGATTGCACTGAATCTGTACAGTGCTTTGGGGAGTATTGCCATTTTGACAATGTTAATTCTTCCTATCCATGAGCAGGGAATATGTTTCCATTTCCTCGTGTCCTCTTTTATTTCATGGATTAGCGTTTTGTAGTTTTCTTTGTAGAGATCCTCGACCTCCTTAGTTAGACTGATTCCGAGGTACTTGAATTTCTGGGGCATGGTTGTGAATGGGATTGTTTTTTTAATGTCACTTTCCTCTGTCTCGTTATTTGAGAAGGCCATGGATTTTTGGGTATTGCAACTTTGTAGTATTACAATTTTTGCCGTTTTCCAACATTAGTAGCTTATATGCCACTATTTATGGTACTCCCACTATTTGGAACTTTTCATGAGCTTTACTGGTTAAAGTAATTCATTCTTCTTCTAACTAGCAAGTAGTTACTTTTACCATTGTTTCCCCACAGCTTTCTAAAATGCAGTTTTCTCCTCAGTTCTCATCTCATGGGCCTAGATGTGAAGTAGCCATCTTCCTCATTCCTCACTGTTCCTTCCATCACATTCTTCCTCACTTTTTCCCAAAAACATCCTTCGGAACTTCTTGTCACTTCTTTTCCTTACTGCAGTTGCTTCCACTTCATTTTCTGTCAATTTTAGCTACTTGTTCATTACAGCTTCTGCAGTATCAGAACTATCATTAGTCTTTGGGATCTCAACAAATCCTCTCACTCTTCTCTCTCTCTCTCTCTCTCTCTCTCTCTCTCTCTCTCTCTGTCTCTCTCTCTCTCTCTCTCTCTCTCTGTCTCTCTCTCTCCTCTCTCTCCTCTCTCCCCCCTTCTCAAACCCTCATTTATCCATTCTTTGCTATTCTATTCTGCAGTGAACTGGGGGTATAGCCACTCCCAACCCTATTTCACATATTCAATCCCATGATTATAGGTTTTTTTTTTCGGGGGGGGGCAAGGGAACATACATGATCAGGAATTGACTGTGGGGCTCTCACATGAAGTCCAGCCTTGGAGCTCTCTCTCTAGCCCTGGTCATACTTCTAATTATTATTAAGTATATCCCTACAAAAATAATTTTCATGCATTTGTTCTATCATTATTTTATAGTCTGCTAGCTCATCCTATAAATGTGTTGACTCTACTTTCAAAATACCAATTACTGGCTCTAGGATGGGACTCAGCAATAAAGGGCATGCATGAGACCTGGGTTCAATTCCGTGTACCACAAAATTTGTTAATTAATAAACATCCCAATTACCAATTAATAAACATTACCATTACTGCTATTGGGGTAGGTTACCATCTCTCACCTAGAATACAGCAGCCTCAATAATCTTCGCTGCTTCTACCCTGTCCATCATCACCCTTTTCTCAAAGAGTTGACAAGTTCTTAAAGTTAAATCCAATTACATCACTATTCTGCTCAAACCCATCCAAATGTCTTCCTGTATAAAATCTTACTTCACCTAAAAGCTCTTTTAAATGGGATAATAAGAATCTGCTGGATCTAACCATCACCCACCAGCCACCATCATCACATTTCTGACTGAACTTTTAAGCCTTCAGTCCACTGCAAAAAGATCTCGTGAAAAGTAAATGTTCCAGGCATGCTCTAGCCTCAGGGACATGCATTTGCTATTTCCCTGAGCCCGGAATGCTTCGTACTTGTCTCACAGCCGACACAGTGAACATCCTCAAGTAAATGCCGCTTTCCTGTGGACTTTCCTGACCATCGCCAACTGCTCTTCCCACTCTCCACTCCTTGCCCTGTGACATTTTTCCTGTTATTTCCTATGCTGCTTATTAACTTATCTTTTGTATTTTCCCACCAAAAATTAATTTTGAGTATAAAGAATTCTGTTTTGCTTGTTTATATATTCCAGGCTCTACAAGAGTACCTAACATATTAGCATAAATACTTAATAAACTGTCATACAGATACTTAATAAATGAACGAAAATATTGCCTTACTTCAAGGAAGGCAAATTCTATACAGCATCAAGATGATATTGAAAGGATCATCTTTTAGCTTTCTAATGTTACAGGTTTACTGAGTTACTGGTTTATGCAGAATCAGAACTGAAACTAGCTTAACAATTATACTAATGACCTTTCAAGAAAATACTTCCTTTCGGTCCCTCTTTTTTAAACTTTGATCACTCTGAACTTTCAAGGTAAATATTTGTTCTGTTCTTTTGGCATTTGCAATGTTCTACATTTTGTACCGAACTGTTTGCACATCTCTATTAACTCACTTATAAAACTACATGCTCTTAAAAGTTAAGGACTCCTTAATATCTATGCAGTCAGCATGGTAACTTACACTTAGAAGAGCCTAAAAATATTTATTCAAATGAGTATTTGGAAAGACAGACAAGAAAAGGATGAAGTCAAAGAGGACAAATACCAGAATCTCTCTCTTTTGATTATGACAAAAGTGAGTTCAAAAACCAAGGACAGTGATTTAACAGATTATAACAGTAAGCAAATTTTAGACCTAAAACCTTGAGTATGAGTCCATAAGGTATATTCGGATATATATATATATATATATATATATATATATATTGCATTTTGGGTCACACCCGGAGATGCACAGGGGTTACTCCTGGCTCATGCACTCAGGAATTACTCCTGGCGGTGCTCGGGGGACCATATAGGATGCTGGGAATCGAACCCAGGTCTGTAGCGTGCAAGGCAAATGCCCTACCCGCTGTGCTATTGCTCTAGCCCCCACATTCCCGTATTTTATATATCTCTAAATACCTTGATATTTAGAGATTTTGGAAATATCTAAATACCCTGATATTATATATAAAACAATGTACTTTTCTTCTGGCCTGGTACTTGTAAAAGATTATCAAAAAAGTTGTTGGAAAAAGTGATTTTAAGCAAACTTTTTTAGTTTTGTTTTGGGTTACTGCTCAGAGGTTATTCCAGAATTGCTCAGTGGTTACTCCTGGCTCTACTCAGACATTACTTCTGATGGTGCACAGGGACCCTATGAGGTGACAGGGATAGAATCCAGGCCAGTCACAAGCAAGTGCCCTACCTTCAGTACTATCACTCTGGCCCCTTAAGCAAACTTTAAAAAAAAAAAAAACATATTCTAAAGTTGTTTAAAGTGTTGCTGCTTTCTTTTTTCTTTTTTTTGGTTTTGGGGTCACACCCGGCGATGCACAGGGGTTATTCCTGGCTCATACACTCAGAAATTACTCCTGGCGGTGCTCAAGGGACCATATGGGATGCTGGGATTTGAACCCGGGTCGGCCGTGTGCAAGGCAAACACCTTACCCGCTATGCTATTGCTCCAGCCCCCATGTTGCTGCTTTCTAATGCTACACTAACCAGCATTTTCCAAAAACTTAGTGAATTAATCCAGGACAATCTCACAAATAAAATTTCATAGTCCTGGGGCTGGGATAGTGCAGCGAGTAGAACATCTGCCTTGCACGTAGCCATCCCCCGAGTTCCATTCCCTGAAACCCTAGATGGTCCCCTGAGCACAACAGGAGTGATCCCTGAGCACAGAGGCAGGAGTAAGCTCTGAGCACCATCAGGTATGCCCCCACCCCAATATCAGATTCTATAAGTACCCAGTTCTACCACTCCAAAGTATATTTCTGCATCAACAGCTTATCCTCTAGACCACAACATAAACATGACAGCAGCTCAAGGTTACTGCATCAGAGGCATTCACGTGGTAGTCTGGGAGGAAGGGCAATTATCTGACCTTAGCCTGAGTTTTCCTGACCAAGAGATTTGCTTCTTGTAAAGTGGTTTGGCATGAAAACACTTGAAGCAGTTAAGGCAAAAAAAAAAAAAAAAAAAAAAAACCAAACAAATGGAAATGGTGGCTAAATTAATTCACACAAGTTTGCATTTTACATTTTTAAACTTCATAAAACAGATTGTAATGTCTGGATTTCCAAAAAAGAAATATAAAGAAGTTCTAAGGATACCAATAATCTAGCAAAAATAGTCTCTAAATATTCACTTGGTGGAATCATTTAATCACTACCTGTACACAAGGAAATGAAATGACTTTCTAAATAAATAAGTCACAGTCCTGTCTACAAGGGCAACAACTACAGGCTTCATATGCATTAAAACACTAATTGTATGGTTCCAGGTTTTAAAAGTATCTGCCAATTCTGACCAGTAAGCTAACAAAGATAAAGGATATACATAGTTCTCACAAAAGTACTTTTAAAAAAGTGAAAACACAAAACTCTACAACCCAAAAATCAATGCAGGTAAACAGTAAATAAAATAGAGAATAGAAAAATAAAGAGACTCAAAAAAACAAAAGTTGGTTTCTGACAAACAAATTGAAAAACTTCTAGTGAAACTAAAAATAGAAAAGATGTGTAGAAATGGACACTACTACAGATCTACTTAAAAGAATGCTATGGACAACTATATGCCAACATATTACCTTAATTAGGTAATTATGATGAAATAGACAAATTATTATAAAATATACCTACCTAAGTTACCACAAGCATCTATCAAAAGTGACTTAGAAGGGGAAAAAGAAAACAAAAACAAAAACCTGAACAAAGCCGTAACAAGAGGTTGAACTAACATTTACAAACTTTCAATAAAGAAACCATTTAAAGAATTAACATCAATCATCTGAAAGGTTTGCAAAATCCAAGAGGAATATTTCCTAATTTATTTTAAGATAACAGCATTGTCTTGAACCCAAGAAAAGCAAAGATACCACAAAAACAAAATACTAGCAAACTGAGCCAGTGAGCAGTGTGTGTGTGTGTGTGTGTGTGTGTGTGTGTGAGAGAGAGAGAGAGAGAGAGAGAGAGAGAGAGAGAGAGAGAGAAGCTGGTGACTTTTATTGAAACTTCCTTAGGGGTGAGGGGAGAGAAATGTGCATTCAAAGAGAACATAAGGTTCCTTCAGAGGAAATAGGCAAGTAAAAAAACAGAGACAAGCAAGCAAAATAGGTGTTCGTGGGAGAACACAGGCTTAGTGAGCAAGCCGCTAATAACGGGCATTTTTTAATGATTACATACCTCTACATCAAGTATTATGTATTCCGGATAGAAACGGTGGTTTAACTGGGAGGAGTGGGGGGAGGAGCAGTGATAATCACACTTGGTGAAGAAAAGCCATGAGAAATTCAACAGCCTTTAGTGAAAAATATGCTTTCCTGGAGTTCCCAGGAAAGATAATTACCTTGCATGCAGTTCACCAGGGTTTGACCCCTGGCATCATCTCCAGAGCATCACCAGGAATAATTCTTGAGTGCAGAGCTAGGTGTAAGCCCTAAGCACTCCAATTACAGCCCCCAAACCAAACCAAACCCTCCGGCTGGAGAGCGCTCAACAGGCTGAACTTACGTCTTGCGTACAGGAGGCCAGATGGCGCTGCACGGAAGCAGTGAACGACCACAGTCCACTGCTCTGACGTCACTGGGAACAGCACTGGGAGCAGTCACTGAGCAAAGTGTAACAACGTTAAATAAGTATGACCCTAAAAACACTGCTGCATAATACATGAATCAAAAACTCGTAAAGCTGCATGAGGATATAACTATTTACAGTACCTCTCTCTTAAAACTGGAGTAATGAAGAGGGGGGAAAAGGCCAAGATACGGGAGAGTTGAACAAAGACTTATCAGACTGAAACTTCTGAAACACACTCAATAGCAATACCACAACACACACCTCTCAAGAGTATGCTGATAAGGGCCAGATAGATAGCAGAGTGTGTAGAGAGTTTGCCTTGCACGCTGCCAACCCGGATTCAATCCCCGAGCGTTGCCGAAGTAATTCCTGAGTGCAGAGACAGGAGTAACCCATGAGCATCTCTGGGTGTGACCCCCCACCTCCAAAAAAAAAAAAAAGTGTGCCGATCACTTATGAAGAGAGATCTAAATTCTAACCCATAATTGGAGGCAAAGTAAGTTATATGTGATTCAACTTATACAAAGTGTTCTCTGAGCACACTAATTAAATTAGAAGTCAATTACAGCTAGAGCCTAAAGAAAATTCCCAAATATCTGAAAATAAAAGACCACATTTCAAAATAATTTATGGGATAAAAAAAAATGAGGGTATGAACTTAGAGGTATGTTAACTGAATGAAAAATAAAGCACAATATCAGAACTTCTGAAATTCTCTGAAAGCAGTACTTCTGGAGAAATTTAGAGCAGAAAATACTTGTATTTGGGAAAGAAATGTCTCAAATAAATGTCCTAAGTGTCTACCTTCCACAGAAAGGAGAAGAAAATAATAAAGATCAATGCTGAAATCAATGAAACAGAAAATAGAAATAATAGTGAAAAATCAATGAACCCAAAAGCTGGTTCTTTGAGAACAACAATAAAACTGATATGCCCTTAGCCAGACTGATAGGAAAAAGACACAACCATCATAAGGAATAAAAAAAAGTGACATTGTTATAGATTTTACAGGTATTGAAAGGATAATAAAAAATCTGAAAGGAAAAACAAAACCCAACTGTCTAGTATCCCTTCACCAATGTCCCAAGATTGCCTCCCAGCCCCCAGCCCACCTCCCTAATAGGCACATTGTGAGGTTTAATTACTATTATTTGGGCCCCATGACTAGTAGTGTTGGCTCTAATGGTTCTGATACATACAGATACCACACCACAAAACCCACCCTGTGAGGGCCACTGACACTGGCGCCTCGTGACCGCCAGTATGCTTCTTACCCCCCACCACCATTTCTCTCCCTCCCTGCCATTCTCTGTTCTGTAATCAAGAGCCCAGGGTTTTCCCACTTTGATACCTTTTTGACTTGTTTTGAAAAAAGTTTACACATCCAAGCAATTAGGAAAGGACTCACACTAGCATACAATATAACAGCAAACCATCGAAAAGGCAGAAAACTACCTGTGTTCAGTGGAGAGGAAACAAAGATAATTTTAAGAAGCTGGTCTGAAAAGATACTTAGAAAGTTCATCTTTGAAAAGACTTATAGAGAAGGTATTCGAAGACAAAAAATATTTTTAAAGGTCAGAAAGGCAACAATAGAAATGCTTCCTGGTTTGTTCCTAAGACAGCAAATAAAACTGTCTATTTGGCAGGGACAGGGGAATTTTTCAAAAATAAACTATCCATCTATAATACAAAGTTTGGGGGTCAATTCCACACCTCTGTGGAAGCCTTACCATATACCCTTTTATGATCCGGGCTCTTGGATGATGTGATAACCAGGAGTTGCAGAGACACCTGCCTGGACGGTCGCTGGAGGTGACTGACACTTTCAGCTATGGCCCTCCCGCACACTCTGGCTGAGTGTCTGCCAGGGGTCACTGCAGTGTGCTCACACACCTGGTCTCTGGGGGTCTCAGTGTTCCACATCTGCATCTGTGGGGAGGGGAGGTGTCTGCACACACCTGGCTGCCCCATAGGAAACTGCTGGCAATCCCTGGGGTGCGGGGCATAAACTGCAGTGCTGCCAGGATAGCGCTCACAAGCATCAAACTCCAGCCTCATGCCTGCCATCTCCTAGCTTTCTACAAAGGAACCATTTACAAGTGGCTGTGGCTTTAATTTTTGACATTATTTTTCTACAAAATAATGACAAACAGAAGAGTATGAATATGCTACTTGTGCCATCATGCTTCTGAGCAATTTCTATTTTTTACATTTCTAAAATAAGCCTCTATTAAATTATTGTGGGTATTTTTTTTTTTTTTTGAGGGAGGCACACCTGGCAGTGCTCAAGGCTTCCTCGTGACTCTGTCTTCAAGGATCACTCCTGGTGGGGCTTGGGAGACCATCAAACTAGGGTTCGCCACATACAAAGGCGAACGCCTTATGCACTGAACTATCTCTCTGGCCTCTAAATTCCTGTTTCTTTGGATTATAAACTAACATTTTAAACAACCCGTCTGTTTAATTATTACTTCCTAGAGATGACCTAATCTTAGTTGTCTCTAACACTTAATACCAAACGTGGTAAGATGCGTGGGGACAATGGGAGAGGGAAAGGCACTCATCTGATGGTGGGACTGGTGTTGAACCTTTAATGCTTAAACAAGTGTATTATAAACAACGGAGTTATAATAAAATTTAAATTAAAAAATTAAAGACATTAAGTGGAACACCAAAGAAACAGTTTTGTTTCAGAACAGCTCTTGATTACAGAACTAAGGATGCCAAGGAGAGAGAAATGGTGGTGGGAGTAAGAAGCGGTCTGGGAGTCACGAGGCCTCCAGTGTTAGGGGCCCTCACACAGGGTTGAGAATTTTATCTAATAAAAACATTTTTTAATTGGAATTAGAACACTAAAAGCCTGATTATTCTCTATTCAGCACAAGTGTAACATCTTCACTTTCATTTCCAGTTTTTTAAAATATATTTGTTATAATATTTCCCTTTCCTTTCAACCTTGTTCTGTCACCTGGAGATGCCAAAAACATGTTTAATCCTTCTTCTCCATGCCACATATGTTTCACTGAATCAAATATTTGTGTCAAGAGGAAAGTTAAAGATCACCAATTATTCAATGTCTTAACCCAAAGCTAATGCCTGCTTTAGTCTTCCCCACTAAGTCTTTCTTCCATGCTGAAGAACTCAAGCATTTCAATCGTTTGAAGTATGTTTTAAGACAATACTTCTTAAAGCATTCTAACTACACTTCTCTGAATCCACTGCCAACCTCTTTTTTAAAATATAGTAGATAGAACTGAGAACCCTAAGCCATAGGCAGAGTAGAAATAAGACAACTGACTGTGTTCCAGAGAACATGCTTCAATATAATACTGTTATTCTGAGTGGGTGTTAGCCTTCGGCACAGTTATAAAAAACCACTGACTCACCAACGTCAGACAAAGACACACCAAGCCACGTACCTGCTTTAAACAACAAAAACAACCCGCAAAACAAGAAACCAACCCACCCGCTGCTGTTACCCTCCAACTCGCCAAGCCTGTATTTGTGCAGATGCTTTCAAAAATAATCATTTATGTGGCTTAGTTTGTCCCTCTCAAACATGGACACAGCAGATATAAATTCTTCTAGAAAATATTTTCTTATACACAATCTGTCATTCTAATTAAAGGGAGAGAAGATCCCCTGTCTTGTCTCATAACATACTAGCACTCCCTCAAAATGCTGAGGATCTGATAAACACCTTAAACAGGAGATGGGGGAAGGCAGCATCTTGAGGCAAATCACTAAGAATGAACTGCAGCCTAATTTTAACATCACCCATAATTCATCCCCCTTCCTATAAGGCCTTTTTTGGCAATTAAAATCCACCTACCTAGGTAATTATTCAGCCTACATTTCTCTATCATGTCTACAAAGATACCATAAATGGCTATCCAAAGTAACTTTGGGTGGCCCTTTCCTCATCAGCAATCAGTAATAAAGGAGATCATCTATACAAAGGCTTTAACCCAATGTGCTGGACAAAGTTAAAATTTCTTTTTTGGGGGAAGTGAGGGGCATCACACACAGCAATGCTCAGGGATCACTCCTGGTGGTACCCAGGGGACCATATGGAACACTGGGGCTCAAACCCAGGTCAGCCTCGTGCAAGACAAATGCCATACCCACTGTACTATGGCTCCAGCCAAAAAAAATTCCACGTAGCTATAATTCTAGATACACTAGAACTAGAGTAGCTCCAGGTATACCTGGCGGTCTATTGGCTCTCGAGGAAGAGACCATAAATGGCAAGACAGTTCACTCTGAAGCAACAGTGCCTTCAAGCGACAATGTCTTCTTTTTCAAGTACCAAAGACACATGTATTCAATAATCCAAAAATATGTTCAGGAATAACACCAAGTTCAGCAGCTTATTATTATCTGCTGCAACCTCTACTGGCTTTCCAACATTGTACATACTGCTGCAGCAAAGCACTTTTTAAAAGTCTGAGTCCCATTAAATATACCACGGCTAAATAAGATGTTAAACATTTGGGAAGCTCATCAGAAGGTACATGGGGGAATTCTCTGTATTTCCTTCCTAATTTTCCTACAAACAGACATTAACTATTCTAAAAACATTTTTTAAAAAATCAAGATGATCTTTGCCCACATCTAATAAATTCTGTCTTAAAAGTTCTCAAATGCTGTCCATAAACTGTCTAAAAACTAAATTAGGTGCAAAGTCTCCAGCAGCTTTTCCAGTCTTATCATTAATCTCCAGTGGAGATATAAATTCCAGCAAATAAAAACTCAGAAAATTCCTATTCATCTTAGGTCATACAACTCAGTATTCAGTAAATAAGAGTCATCCAAAATTTTTTGGAAAAAGGGCCTTAAAGAAAATATCTCCCTTAAAAAAGTATCTTCTCTCTATCGCATTAAAGCTCTGCAGAAGCCATTTAAAAACTCTCGCTCTCAATGTCTAAACCACTTAGTTAGCTGTAGTGAAACTCAAAAAGAACTCTGATGAGGGCCAGAAAGTAGAGGGGTAAGGCACCCTTGCCCTGCACACTGCTGACCCAGCTTTGATCCCAGTGCCCATACGGCACCCTCCCGAGCACACCAGGAGTACCCTGAGCACAGCGCAGGAATACAGGAGTCCTGAGCACAGCCAGGTGTAAGCCAAGAAAGAAAAAGAAGAGGACAAAGGGGGGAGAGGGGAGTGAGGAGAAAGAGGAGGAGGCATAGGGGAGAGGAGGAGGAGGAGGAGGACTCTGATGGGATCAGGAATGTGGCCTGAGCAGTAGAGTACCCAAACCACACAGCACCATCAGGCAGAACCCGGAACCTTCAGGCCTGCACCGTGAACCCAAGGACCAGCAGGACCAATCTCAGCACCACTGGCCAGGCCCCTAAGCAAAGAAATTCTAGGAACGTGGGGCTGGGAGAGTGAGGGAGAGAGAGCCTAGAATATCCAAACAAAGTATTTTTCCTTTAAGCAATCTCCTAAATACTTCCAAACAGCTTTACACTTTAAAAGAGTTCCTTTCCGGTATCAAGTGTCTAATTTTAAAAACTTGACTCTCAGTTTTTGGAACAGTACTACAAAGGTACTATAAACAGAAGTCCTATTGTCAAAGAATCGATCCAATAATAAAAAGAGTTAAGGTCACCTGTCTTATAGAAAATTATTGCCAAATGCTGCCAGATCTTGCTTTTCTTCCATCTGGGACAGTAGCCAGATACTAATCATTTTTAGGCCCTGGTTTATTTATTTATTTTTGGGTTTTGTGTTACACGTGGCAGTGTTCAGGGCTTACTCCAGGCTCAGGGAACCATATGACATAACAAAGATCGAACACTGGTTGGATGCATGCAAGGCATGCAAAGCACCCTACCACTGTACTATCAATCTGGCGCCAACCCTTTTTTATTCTTAGTATATAATTTAGTACCAAATACCACATCTGAACGAGAGAGCATTTATCTTACTACCTATCCTCCATAACATATCTTAATGTTTCACATGCATACACAATCTGCAACATCTCCTGAAAATACACAAATGAAACAGTTAACAATGGTTTATTTCTGGGACAATGTTTGGGTCTCTGAATTCTGTATGTTTCTAGAATTATTATTCAAAAATATTCCTACATAAAAGAAAAAAGTACAATATTCTTTTGGTGAAATTCCTTTACTTAACAAGATAATACAAGAAGTTCTTTTAAATATCTGTTTAAAATACTGGAAAGGGGGCTGGAGCAATAGTGTCTTGCACGCAGCCAACCCGGGGTTGATTCCTAGCATCCCATACAGTCCCCTGAGCACCACCAGGGGTAATTCCTGAGTGCAAAACCAGAAGTAGCCCCTGTGAATCGCCAGGTGTGACCCAAAAAGAAAAAAAAAATACTGGATAGGCTAACAAAATAGGTCAGTAGTAGAGCACCTGCCTTGCACGAACCCCTGGGCTTGATCCCTGATACCTAAAAAAATAACTATTATAATGTTTTAAAAAACAAGGTCAAGGATATGGTTCCATGACAGCACACTTGCACACTTGAGTTACTAGGTTTGATCCTCCTCACTGGGGTGGGGTGTGGGTATGGGTGGGGGGAAGTTACTTAACTTCATTTAAAATCAAGAACTGATGATTTTGTGTATAGAACTGAGCTTACATTGGGAGAGGTCCTAGGGACATTGCTGAATAGAAGCGGGTTCCATGGTGGTGGATGTGGTGTTGGAAATATATATGCAAGAAATGTACAATTATCAGCATTGTAAAGCCCAGCATCTAGATAAAAACACTTTAAAAAATAAGATAAATAAAATTAAAGATAAGTTTACTTCCCCCAATTTTTGTTTCCCAAAAAAACTTTCCCCAAATCCTGAGAAAAAGAATAAATAAGATAGTATCATGTTCCCTGACTTCAAACAACAAATGATCAAAACAGCATGGTACTAAAACAGACACATGGGTTAATGAAACAACTGCAAGTCAGTACTAAACCTGCCTATATATGGGTCAACTAACGCACAACAAAGAAACCAAGAAGCAGCGTGAAAACTGACAGTACATACAAAATAACTGAACTACAACACCATTTGACCAAAGACACAAAAAAAATTCATTCAAGTGGACTAGGCTCAAAGTTCCATTTCCTTGTTTAAAAAAAAAAAAATTGGGGCTGGAGCAATAGCACAGCGGGTAGGGCGTTTGCCTTGCACGCAGCTGACCCAGGTTCGATTCCCAGCATTCCCTATGGTCCCCTGAGCACTGCCAGGGGTAATTCCTGAGTGCAAAGCCAGGAGTAACCCCTGTGCATCCAAAAAGCAAAAAACAAAAAATTAACAGATATCATTTTGGTGCAAGGAAGTGAATAAAATGGTAAGAATCCCTGCACACTTGTTATAGAAGACAATTAGAATATAGTTTGCTAAATAGCAAAAAAAATGTGTATACATTACTCCACCCAATACGTTCAGCACACGGGCGCGCGCGCGCGCACACACACACACACACACACACACACTCTTGCACTCTGCACACGCAAAGAAGAGAAAAGAAACAGGAAGCATATGTGTAGAGATGTCATTTTAAGCCAAGGGGTCAGCAAAGATTTCACAGACCTGAAAAAAGGAAGAAATGACTGTCTGGGAGACTATGTCCCAGGCCATCAGAAACAGCAAGGAGGGCACTGGGGCTGAACAGAGAGTGGGCAAAGATGAACAATAAAGATGGGCTCTTTCCCCCTTTCCTCACACTTCCAATTCTTCATTTAAATGGTAGCTTAAGTCAAATATTTTCTTTGTAAAAATTTCTGCAGCCACTAACCTAGTCCGTACTTACTGATCTTCAGAGCTCCTAGAATTGTATCACTTCCAGCATTTTTATATAGTATATTGCAATTACCTATCCAAACTACCTCCTAATCTCAAACATGAAACCAACACCATTCAGCAAATGACTAGATTTTATACTCTTGTGTATCCATTATTAGTTGTCCCATGGCTGGCACTTAAATTATTACTAGTAAGGCTTAAACTAATAACATCTTTGTAAAACAAAAAGATTAACAAATTGTGGACAGAATTTTTTCAGGGGGGAGGGTGGTGGCCAGTATCTAACTCAGGGTTAAATACATGACAAGCATATACTCAGCCACTGAGCTACGTTCCACACCCCGACAGAGAGAGCTTTTTGAAAATAAAGAGGAAGAAAACAAACAAGACTAAGGAAGTGTGTGAGAAAAGGCACTGAGGCGTCTCCACGTGTCATGGTCAGGATTTCCTCTGAGCCATGTCCTTAAGACTCTGAGATCCCCAACATCACTTTTCTAAAGGACAGTCTAGGCTTCCCCCTCCACCCCCAATTTGGAAGCAAAATCTGGCACCTGACAGTCCTTTCAAAAACAGTTTTAAACACCAACATTCAAAACTACTAGGTGAAAGAAAATTTCTTTCACTAGGTATTTCACCTAGTAGCTATGTGATCTTGAGCATGTCATGTGACTATTTTTATTTGCCATTCCCTCAGACTAAATAAGGGGACTGAATTAAATGGTCTCTAAAGTCCAATCCATTATGAATTTTCTACCTTTTTGGCAGGAGTGGGGATAGAGAAGGAGAACTCTGAATGAATAAGCCTTACAATCTTTATATTCTTATCATTTATAAAATGAGTATCTATTAATTATTTTACATATACTGAATAAGCATTTTTATTGTTCAGAATGCAGTGTAGTACTTCAGAAAAGCAAGAATCTGGAATATGACAGATAGGGGTCTAATTGTGGCTTATTTCTTAGTAGAACTGAGCAAATTATGAAATCCTCAGGATTTGTTTTATAAACTAAAGGCAATATAATTCAGGCACTTACTAAGCTAATGTAAAAGCCCATATACGTTGGAAAGAATCATTTCCCATACAGAAATCAGTCAATATAAAGCACCAAATTGCTGCAGCCAAGATTGAAACTATTCAAACTAGTAGGATACAGGGGTTAGGAGTTGCCACAAAATTCTGCAAAACCTTCTGCAAATTTAACAGAGTAACTCTTAATTATTCTTGAAGGACTCTCATTTCTTAAATATGAGGATAACTAACAGTAGTAGTATAGATTTATGACCACAAATAGGAACAAGAACATAAGATAACTTAGAAAGCCCCAAATTTTAGAAAAGTAGGGCAAGGTAGAAATTTGAGTGTAATTTATTTCAGACATTATCAGGACATTCATCTTGGCATTAAGAATTCAAACACATCATCAGAGCCAATTCTATAAAACAGAGATTCAAAAATTCCTAAGACAAAAATTTGCCTTTCAATTCAAGGGAAGACAGACATAATAACTACAGCATGCCAACAATTATAAGGGACTGAATGAACAAGACAGAGAGTCAATATTCCAGCGGAGGGAAAGGGAGGAGATCAGAGGACTGGAGGAATTAAAAAGCAGATAGTACTTGGGTTATATATTAAAAAGTCAACCTTGTCATCAAGACAGAAGGAAAGGCATCTAAGTAGGACATGAGAGAAAGGACCTAGAGTCAGGAAATAGTATGGCTCTCTCAGTCAACTGACTATATTAGTACATTTGAAGCTTGAGATTTATGACAGGGTAAACGCAGGAACTGTGCCAGATGACAAAGGGCCTTGTATTGGTTAAGAGGCAGGACAAGTATGGGTTTTAAGAAAAAAAAAGCATTGAAGAGATTTGCATTTTAGATTTGCATACTCACCTTGGCAGCAGTGCAAAGGAAGGATTAAAGAGGTCAACCACCAGAGACCCCATTCTACAACCAGAGTGAAGTAAGGACAGAGCATTATCATAACCTTTATTTCATAAAGAAAAATGTTTTAACAGACAAAGCTAAATTATCAAAGGAAATAATTTGCCTTCATAAATGTATATTGTGATCTTAAATATTTCCTACCAACCTTTATCAGGAAAAAGATTTGGAAAATTTGGGGGCTAGAGAGCTATTATAAGGGTTGCCTTACATGATCCCTGGCACCACATATGGTCCCCCGAACACTATCAGGAGGGCCCCAGGAGCACAGAGCCCCAACTCCCAGCCCCGGGGGTTAGCTTTGATTCGTAAAAATTACATCAAACTAGTTATCTCCAAAGAAGGATCTCCTATTATGCCATCTATGCCCTCTGCATAAAAACCAATGCAGGAGAATGTTTAGAATCACAGTCTATCTTGGTCATGGACAGAGATTTTTCTTGCTTTAATCTCAAAAAACTGAGGCCTGAGAAAACAGTCAAGGTGGTACGTAGCACAGAAAAGTAGAGTTTCTGTAGAATAACTTTCTAGAAATGGCTTTTGGGCATCCCATGTACGATTTCTGAATTTCAAACAATTAAATACACACTCAGGTATATTGCTGTTTTAAGCACTGTAATAAAGGGACTACAAATTTTTGGACTGCATATGCTTTCCAAGAAAAATATAGCTCCTAGATGCACAAATGGATGACAAAAAGAAACTTCACAAAGTCTGCCTAAGGAATATCACTCCTTCCCGGCCACAAAAACACAACCCAAAGAGTCTAAACACTTAACTTTCTCAAACACAGACAACAAATTAGAAAGAAGAAATGCCAGAGATTTATTCTTGTATCATTAAATACCCAACATCCTGGGGCTGGCTTCATAAAGTACAGCAGGCAGGGTTTGCCTTGCATGCAGGCCGCCTGGTTGGATCCCATGGGTCCCCAGAGAGCAGGGCCAGGAGTAAGCCCTGAGGATTTCGAGGCACTGCCCCCCAAATAAGTAAATATCCAATGCCTTCATAGGTTTTCATGTTTTACTTTGGTCTCCACCTTTTTGTTCTGTTATGCTCCCTAACCCACCACCCCAGCACTTTTCTTGAAAAGTTTCCTTCACTAGTACCCCAAGTGGAAGCAGCAATAAAAAGTCTTTTCTTTTTTTTTAATTTTTTATTGAGTCACCATGTGGAAAGTTACAAAGTTTTCAGGTATAAATCTCAGTTATACAATGCTCGAATACCCATCCCTTCACCAGTGCTCATATTCCACCACCAAGAATCCCAGTATAGCTCCACCCCGCCCCCTCACACCCCTAACCCCCCCACGCCCCTAGCCCCCCCACCCTAAGCCCCCTCCCCCCCCCCCCCCCCCCCCCGCCTGTGTAACTAATAAATTTCACTTTACTTTCACTTTGATTGCATACAATATTTCAACAAAACTCACTATTATTGTTTGGAGAGTCTCTCCCCTAAAGTCAGACCTGCTGAAAAGCAAGCATTAGATAATTTGTTTTCCATTGCTGAGGAATAAGAGGTATGAGGTCGAGTGACCACACTTAGCGGCCTCTCAGTTTTGGGTTTCTGTAATTTAGTATTTTAGTAACTAAGTCCAGAGAGATATCTGCCAGAAGTTGCATCGTTGCCAACTTGTACTTCTCAGTTACATTATAAGCAGCAATAAAAAGTCTTATTATAATGACTGTCCACTCACAAATCTACAGTGGCTAAAATGTTTTCATTTTCAGATGCTTCTAATAAACACTTAAAGTAATATTAATTGAAATACTCAAATACAGGGGCTGGAGCGATAGCACAGTGGGTAGGGTGTTTGCCTTGCATGCAGCCCACCCAGGTTCAAATCCCAGCATCCCATATGGTCCCCTGGACACCGCCAGGGGTGGTTCCTGAGTGTACAGTCAGAAGTAAAAGCAAAAAACGAAATACTCAAATACAAAAGCATAAAACTAACAGCTCTTTCCCCATCCCTCTGCAGCTGTCTTTTGACAAATTCCCCCAACACTGTTTTATGTATATCCTTACAGACTTTACCTACACGGCAAAGGTGCCAATTCTAAATAAGTAGATATATGTATGTATTAAACACCCAAACCGCCATCATTTACTCTTTAATAATTCAGAAGGTGAATCATTACTTTGCTCCATTTCTGGCTATCACGACAAGCATCAATTATTTTATCACTTGGGTATATAAAGTGGGCCAGACCCCCTAGTACCCGGCTCATTTCTTCCTTAGCATCCAATTATTTTATGTATTTATTGTACCGTCTTTCTTAGCTGATGTAAGTCACTGAGAACTACAATCATCCCATCTCCAGTGCTATGGCATCTAGCAGAAAACCAACTATATCGACTGATCAGTGTAATTCCTTCGAAATTAAGAGTGGGGGGTGGAGTGGAGAAATAGTACAGAAGGGTAGAGCCCTTGCTTTGCACAAAGTTGATCCAAGTTCTACGCCCAGCACCCCATATGACTCTGCAAGTCAGGAGTGATCCCTGAACACAGAGCCAGATTAAGCCCTGAGCACTGCTGGATGTGCCCCTCCCTCACCCCTAGCACCCCTCCCATACACACACAAGAAAAAAATTAAGACTTTTTTTTTTTAAAAAAAGTCACTTAAATCTTCTTATTTTACCATTCATCTTTGAAAGATAATGAGAAAAACAAAAGTTCTGTTTAGAGCTTATTGGCTGTAGTTCCCACCAATTATCTGCCCAATTGATGAGTCCTGGTAAGTCAGTTAAGTCATTTTGGTGTGCATTATTAGCAAAAACAAAACCGAATACTAGAGTTCTTACACATGTAAGGGTCCTTTTTTGGTTGCTTAAAAAATGATTGCGAAGTTCAAGAATTAAATCTATTATCCGTAATCTGCTTGCAAGATCAAAAGAAATGCTTCCCCCCGCCCCTTTTTCAAAATTGCCAATAAGAAAATGCCTAAGGCAGCCCCAAATCGTTGCTCTGGCATACTCCAACTGTCTGCCCAAATCCACAGGCGATTTCTACTACCTGCCACATCAGCTGTTATTTACTGGCCCGCACGATAAAGCAGCTGCCTAAGCTAGGGCCGGGGGTGTGTGAACGAACGAATGAATGAATGAGTGAATGACGGCCCGACCTGAACATTTCTTTCAAACCACACACCTGTGCCACGCGCACTCTCCCGCAAACAAAGGTTATTTTCTCCGAATTCCCCCGAGTCTGGGCGCGGCCGAGCTCCAGGGAAGCCGTGCGGGGGGGCGTCAGGTGGGCGCGTCTCCCCTGCAGAGCGCGGCCCGGGGACCCCAAGTTCCCCGCGCGGCCCCGACAGAGCGCTCCGTCCGCGCGGGGCAGCGGCGCCGGCGCCCAACTTTGCCCGCGCGTGCCGCGGCCCCGGCCCGCCCCCCGCCGCGCCCCCACGGGCCGCGCCCTCGGGCTCCCGGGCGGGTGCGACCCGCCCCGCCCGGCCCGCACGCCGGGACCCCGGCCCGGGACGCCCCCCGACAGCCGCGCGCGCCCCGAGACCCCGACCCACCCGCGTCCCGCCCCGAGCGGCTCCGCGCACCCCCGGAACGCCCCGCGGACGCCCACTCCCGCCGGACCCCGAGCCCCAGAGCCGGGAGCTGCCCACTGCACCCGGTGCCCCCGCGGAAGGACCCCCGGTCCCGCGACGCCGCGCCACGCCCCTCGCGGACCCCCGGGCACCCGGGAGCCTCGTCGCGCCCGCAGACCCCCACGCCGGAAGAGCCCCGAGACGCCCCCTCAGCCCGAGACCCGCGCCGCCGCCCGCGCCGCCCCCTCACCTGGGCAGCGCCGCGACCACGGAGCCGGAGCCGGGGCGGCGGGGCGGCGGGGCGCGGCGGCCAGGCCTGCGGCGGCCGCACTCGCGGCGCTCGGCGGGAGGCGCGGCGAGCACAGCCTGCGCTCCGCGCGCTGCCGGGAGCCGAGCCGCCGCCGAGCCCGCCGCTCTTCCCGCGAGATCCCGGCCACGGCGGGGGCGGGCCGCGGCGGGGCGGGGGCGGCGGGCGCGGCTCGAGCGGCATCCGCGGCGGCCAGTCAGCGGCGGCTCTGGGGGCGGGACTCGGGGCTGCTTGGACCAATTGTAGGACAGGCGAGGTGCTTCGCTCCGCCCCCATCCATACCCTGGGGGAAAGAGGGGTTGGGACCGTAAGTGGCCGGGGTTGGGCTTTCGCCTGCGGCCCGAGAGGCGGGGCGTGGCTAGGTGCGCCCCTCCGAGGGACGGGCTGGCTCGCAGGCGGAGGCGCTGGTGCCCTTGACTCCAGCGCGGCCTGGGGAGCGCACACGTTTGCTTGTCCCCAAGTGGGGGCGCCCCCCGACCTGGCCACCTGGGTCTAAGCCTCCTTCCCCGCCCGGGCTGCCCCCACGCTCCTGCAGGCTGCCCCAAACTCCACCTCAAACACATCTGCTGGCGAAAGGCTCCTGTGATCCTGAGTTTGTTTCTCCCGGGTCTCCCAGGAGAGCAGTGCCTCTCCTGAGCCACGGGGACAACAGATTGCACAATGCTAAGTAAAGCCCCCTCTCTGGAGAGTCCAGCGAGTGGCCCTCCCCGGGCCCAGAACCGAGGGGAACCACTCAAGGTGAATCCAGGGGGAGGAGCGTGTTAAGTACAGACACCCGGACCCACCCCGGGAAAGTCAACACTTTGGTCCAGTCTTCACCTTGGAGTCCGTCACTCCATCCGCAGCCCTGTCCCGGGCCGATCTTGTCACCCGCCCCCTGTGCCCCTTTCTCCTCAAGGTTAGCCCCTACACCCGTTCCTGGCTTCTGTTTCGAGAACCCCTCTCCCCACTATGAAGTTTTCCTTCTCCCGCCACAGTGCTGCTCTGTCCAAGCACTCCACTGCCCCTCCTGGGAGGGGCGGCCTCTCTCCGAACGGATTTGTGGTCTATTTTGGTACATCTTTCTGGTGACTGTACATCTTTCTTCTGACTTCCGGCAAAGCCCATTACCTCCTCTTCTGGTGCCTTACCTGTAGTTCTTGTGAATTTTGTTGTTGTTGTTGAATCACCATAAGATACTCTCTTGTGAATTATTTTGTTGTTTTTGAATCACCGTAAGATACACAGTCACGAAGTTACTCATGATTGGGTTTTCCTGATTGCCTTTCCTGGTTTGAAACTGTTTTAAATTATGTCACATGCCCTTATAGCTACTCTGTGTGCATAATAAAATAAATGATCTTGTTCAGTTGTCCCCTTTCGAGTACCAACAAGTGCCTCAGTCCAAAACTGTTGGAAAAGTCCGTAGGGCTGAAATATAACTTTGAAGCTGGGTCTTTTTATTAATTTATTTTTATTTATTTGTTTCTTGGTTTTTAGGCTATACCTAGGGGTGCTCAGGTCTTACTCCTGGCTATGTGCACAAAGGTTACTCCTGGTAGGGTTCAGGGGACTACGTGTGATTCCAGGGAATAACACAGAGCACAGAGGGAAGCATAAGTGGCACCTGATTGTGGGCTTGGCTATGAGCAGCTTGTTGAATGGACAATTTCTGCAGAAGGACAGTGGAGTAAGATTAGCGAGGAGAGAACCAGGAAGGGGGCCTTATATTATAGGTCAAGGGCCTGGGAGATGGTACAGGGGAAAAGCCTTACACGCAGCTAACCCAGGTTTGATCTGCGTATGGCACTGCGTATGGTCCTCTGAGTACCACCAGTAGTGATTCCTGAGTACAGAGCCAGGATAAACCCTAACCTCAGTTGGGTGTGGCCCAAAACATGAATTTGCTTTTAAAAAGAGCCCAAGCTGATTCAGCTCAACCGTATGTTAAACTGGGAGACAGAAGCAACACGTTTTAGGGCCATCAGCAAGCCTACACTTGTGGGCCCACATGTCTAATGCCTGAAGATGTAAAGGTTACGAAACAAACCAGCCATGAAATGGAAGTTATATTCTTTTTTTTTTTTTTTTTTTTTTTTTTTTTAGAATTCTGGGACTTCTCACAGTTTTTCTGCTGGAGTGAGGCAGAGCAGCAAGGGCAGGTCCCCACATCTAGCCGCCAGTTTAGCCCATATCAAAGGCACCACACAGTTCATCATCACTCTAAAGTGGCCAGGCTCCATTCTAATTTTTCCCTTTAAAAAAACAGTCATTTCCAGGTTACTCTGTGGATCTCAGTACAGGGCTCAGGGTCTAAGGGAGAAGCTCCCACATGCCCTGGACATCGGCTTAGTTAGAACTGTTTGGGCAAGGAATTCTGGCTTCTTAGTACTTGGGATTTAGGACCGAAAGAATAAAGTCAGTTCCAGATGACCATGTTCCTTTCATGCCATTGACTTGCTTCAGATGGAGGAATCCAGCAGGAAAAGGACCAGAACAGAATCCATTAAAGGCATGTCCCACCCACCCAAGTGAAAGCTTGAAACATGCATCTGCATATTTTCTGTTTCCCGTCTTCTTGGCACTTGTACAGCTCTCTTCATTGTTGCTGGTGGTGCAGGGCTAAGGTGGTACCAAGTATCAAACCCAAGGCCTCACGCATGTCAGGCACGCACCATACCCCTGAGCCACCTCCATGTACCCCGTGCCCTGGTATCTGAATGGCAGAAATCGATGGTCTCCTTATCTGATCTCTTCTTTCCAAAGCTGCTCTAGAAGTTCTCTGATTCTACAATTTGCCTTATTAACCTGCATCTCAGAAATGAGGTGTTTTTAAATATAAGGAAATGCAAACATTATGAAGCACTCTTAGCCTGGACTAGAGCATAGAATACTTCCTGCATTTGACTTCTACATTAATATTCATTGGGAAAAAAGGTTCCTAAAGAGGCCCACTGAGAAGGGGGCACAGGCAGGATGAATACCGAAAGGCAGTAAGCCGTCACAGAAGGGGGTGCTCCCCTTGCCATCTGTCTCCATGGCATGGCTCTTCACTTGGTGGCCTGACAGTTACTCTCTGTTCTCACAGCCTCTCCATCTGTTACCAAGTGCTCCCTTCCTCAGTTTGTTCACTGGGTAAACAAAGGAGCCAGAAGCATCATGGTCTCTGCTTTTGAAAGCCAAGCCTAGAATTCTGCCGTGGATTCTGCACATTTTTCCCAGTGGGGCTGAGGATGATCTCAGCAGGAGATGTTGGCACCGACTTGATCCTAAGACTAGTGTCTACTCAGAACCTCATCCACCATCTGTGGCTGATCTTTGCCAACAAGCAGCAGAATAGAACCAACTAACTTTTTACTCAGATCTTTGCATCTGCTACCTGGGTAGGACCTATCTGTTCAGGTGAGCAACCAAACACTTGTTCAGAACCCATCATTACTAATGTCCACTCTCAGAGCATGCCCAGAGACAACTTCCCTCCTGGCTACTATCCATAAAGGACTCAGGGACAATGTTGTTTTTGAAAACAGGTGAAAAACAGCTGAAAACAGAGCCAGAGAGATAGTACAATGGATCAGGTTCTTATCTTGCATGTGTCCAACCCAGGTTCAATCCCCAGAACCACACATGGTCTCCCGAGCCCAGCTGAGAGTGGACCCGCAGCACAGAGCCAGGAGTAAACTCTGAGCACTGCCAGGTATGGCTCCAACACCCAAGTAAACTAAAAGCTGAAAGCAGAAATCTGACTCTCTCAGACCCCCTTGCCCTCCATCCTTTAAAGAGTCTAGTGGAACTACCCATCTGGTTAGGTTGGAAGGTTGAAAATTTGTATGAATTACCCCAACATTGAGAGAGAACTATTCATCTGTCAGTTTCCTAACAAGAGACTAAGCCTTTGAATTTGGTTTATTATTTATGGCTACCCAATCCCAATGGGAGAAAACCAAGAGACAGGCTTTAAAATATGTCTTCAGCACTCCTCCCTTCGAGAGGTGGGCCGTAAGCCCTGCGCCTCCAGTATAGGCTAGACCTAGTGGTTCATTTCTTTTGTTGTTGTTGTTGTTTTTAGGCCACACCCCTGAGGGTCCTCAGGGCTTACTCATGCCTCTGAGCTCAGGTATCACTCCTGACAGTCTTGGGAGACCATATGGGGTGCCAGGGATCAAATCCCAGTCAGTCACATGGAAAGAAAGCACCCTCCCATGGTACTATAACTCTGGCTCCTAGTGATAGAATAGAATGTGGCAGAAGATTAAGTCTAAGACTTTTGAGCCTAGGTTATAAAAGGCATTGCAGCTTCTTCCATGGTCACTTCTTTTGAATACTCGCTCTTAAGGAAGCAAGCAATCAAGACTAAGGGCATTCAGGCAAAGGCCGACATGACAAGAAACTTAGTTCCCAGCTGACATTGCATCAAGTCATCTTGAAAATCCAGTAGAACCCCAGCTCCTTCAGCTGCCCACAGCCTCAGCATAATTTTGTAAGTGTCTCTGAGTCAAACCACTCAGTTAAGCTTCAACAGAAACTATGTGAAATCATTTATGTCCAAGGTATTAAGCCAATTTTTTTGGCGTCATTTTTATCTAGTAATAGATAACTAATACAAGAAAGGGTTGAGAGTAGTTTGATCTAATCTTACGACTAGAAGGAAAGAGGGGAATCTGAAAATGCACAACTTACTAACCGTCAGGCGCTAACAAGACCTAATGACAAAAAAACAATGGATTGATAACTTCAACTCGCTACATCTAAATTTGAAGAGACTGCACCAACAGAAACTGGAAGAAAGCATTAGGTGGTGGGAACAAAGATCCCAGTGCCTTCAGACTACTTAGAGCATCATAGCAATTGGAGAGAAAAACAACAAAGGAGCCATTTAAAGACAGCTAATAGTAGGTCTTGAGCAAAAGGGAAACTTTTCCCTCAGAAGCTTAGAGTGTTTTATAAGCATCCACTTGCATCCAATTTTATGGGAAAGTACATGTTTCCATGAAAACAGACAGGAAAATAACCTCAAACATCTTTTCCATCCAAATCAACTAAAAATAGAAAGCTGAAAATTCCATCTATAAGGGCCCTGTCAAAATTAATTTGGCATCTTTCATTTGGGGGCAGGGGGCACCCAACAGTACACAGGTCTTATTCTGGCTCTGCACTCAGATGTCATTCCTGGCAGTGCTCAGAGGATCAAACCCAGATTGGCCTCATGCAAGGTAAGCACCCTACCCTCTGTACCATCACTCTGGCTCCTAAACTGACATCTTGACACCACTAAGTGCCCATGTGAGAGCAGAGCATGTTTGACAGCAAGAAGATTGACATTCTTTCTGAATATAAACTCTATTTCTAATGTCTTAGCCAAGTGAATTAAGATTGAGTGGGAGAGTAATTTCCCTATTAAACAGAGCATGTGGGAAAGTCACATGAAAAAAAACCCCTAATATTAGAGTTACCTACTTCGCTTTTCTAACTTCATTTATCTAAATAAGAACCATATAGACGGGCCATACATACAAAAAATCAAATAATTAGTAAGTTGATTGAGATACAACATAAAGCTAAGAAGCCATATTTGAGAGTTACTTACATCTTCATGATTCAAATGACCATAACACAGAGGTTGTAAGCTTCAATTTCTTTCAGCAGTGAATGCAAAAATGCAATGATTTAAACCATCCTAGAAAGACTGAATTCTGGGTCTGGAGTACAATGGGTAGGGTGCTTACCATGCACACAGCTGACCAGGGTTAAATCCCCAGCACCCCATAGGGTCCATGAGCACCAGTAGGAGTGATCCTGAGTGTAGAGCCAGGAGTGAGCCCTGAGTACCACCAGGTGCGGCCCCAACCAAAACAAGCACAAAAGACTAACTTCTAAATACATTTTTTAGCCCCTTGTCATCAACAAAAACAAACAGCGAATACTTACTAAAGAGCTACTCAGTTCAAGACATTGTGAAGATGCAAATTATAAGCCCAGTTACTGCTTTATTAAAAACAAAAAGCAACAAGAGAAGAATCAGAAACAGTCTCTTATAAATAATATTTTCTCAATAGTTAGCAGGTATTGAGCAAATGGGCAGGGTCGGGTAACTAGTTCAGAAGATGGGGTGCATGCCTGTCGTGGAAGCCTGAATTCTATCCCTGCCACCACAATTTCCTACACCCCAACTCAGCACTGCAGGCTGTAGCCCCTATTTTGAGAAAAAGTGCCCTTGGTAGTCACTCTTAGTTGTGTTGTCAGTCGGAATCTACTCTATACAGACCCTTCCTTCTAATAGACCTTATGTTTGTTTAACAATGTGTTTAGGCTAGAGACTAATCTCACTGGAAATAATCAGTCTTAGCGAGTCCAGAATTTCTTTGGTGGTCTCTAAAGAGCCTTTCTTTTCTCTGAAAAATCCCCTTTCCACCTGCTTACTCCTTCTTTCTCCTTAAACATTTACCATCTAGCGAGAACAGGGAAATAAGACAGTGAAAAAAGATAGTGATAAAGAAACAAGGTCAGCAAAAAGAGCAACGATACACATTCAGGGCGATGGGAGACAATTAACACTTGGAGTGACAGAGTGGGTGTAGGGTGTCCTTGTTGCCATCTCAGTTTCCTCTGGGGACCCATCCAACTTTCACTCTCCACTCAGGTACAGGTGAAAACATGGCCCAAGACTTGGTCAATCACAGCACTCAGTTCAGGGTAGCATGTGACCCAACCTTCCCTACAACATTTGTTGGCACTTTCAAGAGAAGTTAACTTTTCTCTCACTTGTTCAACCTTGAGTTTCAGGGGATTCCACATGAGCCTGATTGTCACAGATTACTCCCTGTGAAACCTAACTCTGAAGGAAATGAACAGACCTGAAGAATCTGAAAAGGGATATTGCCAATGCTATTAAACCTAAAATCACATGTGAAGCCTATTCCTACTTATCAGTTCTATGAATCAACAAATTCTTGTGTGGGAGGGAGCAAGAAAATGGAGAGAGAATACATAGGAAAAGCGCTTGTCTAGTATACTGCTGACCGGGTTTGATCCCTGGCACCATATATGCTCCTGTGAGTTCCACTAGGAGTGATACCCGAGTGCAGAGCCAGGAGTAAGCCCTAAGCACAGTCAGGTATGGCTCCAAAACCAAAAAAAATAATAATAGCCCTATAAGATATTTTTACTGAAACCTGTTGGGGATCAAACTTATTTATTCAACTGAAAGAGCCTTAACACATATGGTAAAGACTGTTAAACAGAGAAAGAGGGATCTGAGGTATAATTGCAGGGTAGATAAAAGTTTGACTAACAGGAAAAAGGAGACACTCTGAATGGAGTAAATTATGTCTCAAAAGCTTAGACTCTGTGAATTCACCTTAGAGAGTCAATGAATTCAAGATTATAGGTCAGAATCAGATTACAGATGGGCTTGAAGGCTGGGCAGAGTCTGAGCTTTCTTCTGGAGCTAATTACCCGTTAGCAGTCTTTAAACAGAATGACCTTCCTGGTCAACCCAGAACTTAATGGGAAGAGAGTGCAGTAGGAACTCACACGTTAGACTAGTTGGACATGCAGGAGAAGGAGAGGCTAAAGGGAAAAACAGACTGATCTATTAATATGTGGCAGTTTTAATACTAAGAGATAAACTTCAAGACTTTTTCTTAGGCATAGGCTAGAGGGAGAGTACAGCAGGAAGGGCATATGCCCTGCACACGCTGACCCAGGTTCTATCCCCAGCACCCCATATAAAGTGCAGAGCCAGGACTAAGCCCTGAGCATTGCTGAGTGTACCCCCAAACCAACACCAAACAAACGAAAGACTTTCATTTTTTCTTTTAGATTTTTTTAATTGAATATTTTTTTATTGATCCACTGTGGGATACTGTTACAAGCTTTCATGTTTGAGTTACAATCATACAAATGATCAAACAACCATCCCTCCACCAGTGCACATTTCCTACCACCAATCTCCCCAGTATACCCCCCCTTTCCCACCATCCCACTGCTTCCATGGCAGGCAATTTCCCCCATACTCTCTCTCTACTTTTGGGCAACAAAAGACTTTTTCTTAAGCAGTCATAAAACAAGAAAGTTTTAGGCATCTTCCCACTCTGCTCCCATTCTCCATTTCGAAGATTTATGTAGAGGTTTTAACTGGGTTTGGCATGGCTTCTGTCCAGATGGTTCCAGCCACACATTTTATTTCAGGTATACTGTGTGAGCTGTCCTTGGAAAGTTTTTGTGAGTAGGAAAGGCAAAAAGAGGATATAATCTAAGAAAAAAAGGGAGAGAGCAAGAAACCTCTAATTGCCCAAGTTTAGCTGTTGGGTCAGCATTCTTTTGATTGCCTTCCCCAACACCCAGATATGAAATAGTGAATACAAGTATGGAGTCTGCCCCAAACAACTTCAACAAAAAGTTACCGACCCAGAGGGCAAAACTAATGGTGTTTTTATTTACCAAATAGAAAGGGAATGCTTTACTCACAAAACTTAAGTGAGTTTTGGCTTAGAGACAGTGTGCATGATTGATCATTATACATTCCATAAATAGTTCTTATGATCCTCGCACTCTGCTAGGTGTTTGGTGCATTGTCATAGATAAGAGCTATGAAGACAAAAGCAATGGAGGCATGCTACTTCCATTAGCAAATAACTAGCCATAGTCATAAGTGCTATTGGACACTGAGGTAATGTGTCAGGGGACATAGTTTCTATGTCATCAGGGCCCTGGGAGTCAGGGAAGGCTTCTCAGAAGAAGCAACATTTAAAATAAAAGTGAAAGCAGGATTCTCGGCACTGTGAAAGGGGTGGGGAGGAGACTCTGGGCAGGCGCAGGCTAAAAGGATGTGGGATTTCTATCAGAGATCTGACAAAATCCCAACGTGGTGGTGCAGAAAGTTAAGTGGCAGGCTGGATGATGCAGAGTCATATGTGCTATGAAAAAGATTTGGACCTATATGTTAAGAGCAATATAAGCAAGTTTGTTCCTGAGATTGGTCCATTCCATTCTCTGATTTGATCACTAAAAGGATCCATGGATAGGACCAACCTCAATCATATTCCATTCTCCTGACGAGCTTTTCAAAACTGGGAGAAGATCCTCTATTTTAAAAATCTTTCCCCAGCTTGCAAACTGATTTTTTTTTTAATTTTTCGGTCATACCGGTGATCCACAGGAGTTACTCCTGGCTCTGCACTCAGGAATTAACCCTGGTGGTGCTCAGGGAACCATATGGGATGCTGGGAATCGAACCTGGGTCGGCCGCATGCAAGGCAAGCGCCCTACCCGCTGTGCTATCGCTCCAGCCCCTGCAAACTGATTTTTGAATAGGAAAAAAAAATCATTTGAAAATGATGATCAAAATGATGATCAAGAACAATGAAAGATCAAGTGCCAAATGGTAATTCCTCTAGGCAAAAACATTTGCACTGAGGCATAGACAACTGGTCATTGATCTGCCCTGAAACCAGGTTTTGAGGTCACAGAGTTAGAGGACAGGAGGAACACTGATGCCAAAAATAGGAAGAAGAAAACCCACAGAAGGAGGAAAATACATCAAAGGAAAACCCGAGGGACCAGAGCAAATACCCAGTACATAGTATGTGATGAAAGATAGAAACCAATCTCATAATTTTATGCAGCCTGGCATCGTCCTCAAGCAAGTGAATTGGTTCATTTCTCTGAGCCCATATATGATGCATTAGAAAGACTAAGATGGTAAGAGGAGAGAACATAACTCAGGTGATCTGGGGCAGGGCAAGGTAATGGCTGCAGACCCGCTGTCTTGGGAATTTGGGTGAGACTATTACTTTGCCTTCTGATGAGGAAGACATCCAACCTGGAATGGGGGCTGGGGAGAGTAGTCCCAGGAACTGGTCAGGACAGAGTCCAGTGAGGGCAGCAAGGAGATTAACAGCAACAGATACTGCATTTCCAAGTCTACGCATTTGAGGCCCAGCACCTGGACTGTGAGAACTGAGCTCTGAAGGCTCCTCTGCAAACACCATTGCCCTTGCTCTGACATTACTTTATAGCACCCGGAACACACTCTTCATTAGCAACCCGCAGAGGTTTTGTTTAAACAGCCTCACTGAATCATTATTACTGACCAAGAATCATTCACACCTTAGACTTTTCCCTGTATGCTGGGGGAAGCTGCTTTGCAAATAGTTAAGACTGTGTTTGGCTTGGTTCTTCCCTGAAATATGACAGATAAACCTATTTTCCTTGGGAACATTCTAACTAAATATGTATTCCCCCCCAACCCATTTTCTTGTAAGCCTCTTATGTCAGAATAAAAATACTTCTGGGATATCTTAGTTAAATGCAGTGTGTTAATGGTAACTTGACCTTTTACTGATTTCAAATTAACCGACGGGGAAACAGTAAGTTGCCCTAATCAAAGCATTACCTTCATTAAATATCATTAGACAAGGATGAGAAGGGCTCCTTGAAAACCAGTCTGTGCCCTATGGTTATAATAAGCCTGATGTTTTAAAGGTAGTATGATTGAAAGGTCCAGAATTGAATTTGGTGATCGGATAGCTCTGTAAAATATGAACTGTGTTAACAATGACTCCTTCTCCCCCGTGTGTTCTAAAGATTGTTTCCATGGCAATCTACATTGTTTTGTCTAAATTATTCCTCATGCCATTTCTCCCCCACCAACCTGTGTATTTGCTAAGCACTTGAAGTATGTCTTCTCTGAACAAGTCCCAGGAAGGGAAAAAGAACATCTTATATTTTTTTGAGAAACAAAAGGCTGACACTTGTCAAAAAAAAAAAAAGAACTTCCTGTTCCAGATCAATCAGACTTTGAGGTTCCTCAGAGGAGAGCAGGATCCACCCTCTGCTCAGGTGGTGGGAAAGTATGACACCAAGTTCTTGTCATCTGTCTCCTTGTGTTATGGTAATGTTTTCTCAGGAATAGCCATTTCTAGGTTTTGAACAGAATAAGCAAGGTTAGGGGAGTCCGGCTGCACCTGGAAGAGATGAGCAGAGACAATGCCACTTGTGAAGCAAACCATCCCACCTTCACCTGGCTCGCTGCAGGATTTCATTTTCTAGGTTCTGCTAGGTATGAGTTCTAGCTAGTGATGAGGGCAAAGGCAATGAAGACCAGGCCCTGAGGTTTCCTTCAGTGTTATCCTTTGCTCTCTCTCTCTCTCTCTCTCTCTCTCTCTCTCTCTCTCTCTCTCTCTCTCTCTCTCTCACTCTTGTCCTCCCCCCATCTGCATGATAACCTGGGTATAGAGGAACAGTTAAGGGTTCCAAGAAGTGGCGTCCAAATAGAAGGAGGGAGACCAAAAATCTCTGTACGGTAGTATACTGTTAAACACTTGAGTTAATGTGTGTGAGGAATCAACCTGTTACTGCCTGAGAGCTGGGGCTGTTTGTCATAGCTGTTGGCCTATTCTGGCATTTTCCTGTGCCAGAAAGCAGAGTTCTGGGCAGCCCCAAGCAACAGATGGCAGCCAGAAGTCATGGAGGGAGTCAGATTGCAGTAACCAGACATGAAATGGATGGAAAAGGAGCCAGAGTCCGGATCAGGTTCTTCAAAATGGTATTATCAGCAAAGCCCAACACTAGCTGAGAATGACAAGAGCATTCTTGGGGTCCAAGGAATGGAGCTCCCACTGGACTCATGGGTTGTAAAATTCCTAAGAATTCTTTGGAATGAAGTAAAGTGTTTAAAAAAGAATTAGGTAGGGCAGGGCTTGAAACAAAATGTTAAGACATAGTCCTGTAATTAGGATGGCAGCACAAGGCAGAATATCTTCCCTGGTCCAAGCACTTTGGAGAGGAATATAAGCAGGAGCTTCTATGAGAGATGTGAGTGGGCAAAACTTTTAAGCAGAATCAGTATAATTGCATGTCTAGGAGGATACAGTGTGACCTTGACAATCACACTCAGAGGACAGCAGTGGGTGGAGAAATGCCAACCTGCAAAAGGTTCAAGTCAGGAAACCAGAATTTAGGGAATGAGAGAAGATTCAAAAATCCATGTATGGGGTTGGGTGGAGGATTAAAAATGGTTGGATTAAGAGAGTCAAAGAGGAATGTTAGGAAAAGGTGCAAGAGTGGGGTTATGGTCAATCACCCTCTAACACTGGGTCAAGTGGACGTCAAGGCAGGCAACGTGTGGGAGACGACAAGAGGTATTATACACCAAGCAACAGAAGAGGACAGCCACCCAAAGGGTGCATGCTCATTCCGCCCTTCCACTGCTGGGAAGGAAATGTTGATTCTGATGCTAAGATATCATTAACCCACATTCCTCATACAGGTTATCCACACACCTCTCATCCAACTGGGAAGAGGTGGAATTATCGCCATGGCTGCAGGCGCTGGACAATTGCGTTGTTACTGAAACACTCATAAAAGAGTTTTTATAGGCAATGAGCTATGAGATTGTTAACATTTACATTCTTCCCCATGTCTAGGAGTTTGGTTGACTGTGTGTGAAGGAGATGAGTAGGCTAAGAGTTCTGCAGCTTGATCATTATGGGATGTACTGTATTTTATTGGGAGAAGAGGTTAGCAGCTCTTGGGATAATTAAGCTGTTGTGTAGCACTGTAGCACTGTCATCCCGTTGTTCATCGATTTGCTCAAACGGGCACCAGTAACGTCTCCATTGTGAGACGTTGTTACTGTTTTTGGCATATCGAATATGCCACAGGTAGCTTGCCAGGTTCTGCTGTGCAGGTGAGATACTCTCAGTAGCTTGCTGGGCTCTCCAAGAGGGACAGAGGATCGAACCCAGGTTGGCCACGTGCAAGGCAAACGCCCTACCTGCTGTGCTATCGCTCCAGTCCTTATTAAGCCGTCATGTGGAAATCAAAGGAGCTCAAAGTGATCAGGGATGTACAGGCACATCTGTCCCGTTGTTCATCGATTTACTCGTACGGGCACCAGTAACGTCTCTAATACACTCAGCCCTGAGATTTTAGCAGCCTTTCCTTACTCGTCTTTCCCAATGATTGGAGGCTCTTTCAGGGTCAGGGGAATAAGACCTATTGTTACTGTTTTTGGCATATCGAATATGCCACAGGTAGCTTGCCAGGCTCTGACGTGCGGGCGGGATACTCTCAGTAGCTTGCTGGGCTCTCCGAGAGGTATGTATATATCTTTTACTGTATTTGGGATATGTATACACCATGGGGAGCTTGCAAGGCTCTCCCGTGCGGGCAATAGACTCTTGGTAGCTTGTCAGGTTCTCCAAGAAAGAGAACAGGGCTATTAGATGTCACACAGCCGCTTTGTGGCCACGCACTTCCAGGAGCTTGGTCTTATAGTCTCTGGATGTTGGCCGTTGGTGGGATTACACGGTGCCTGGGGCAGTTTGTGGGTGTGACTGCCAAGCTACTGGAAAATGGGGGCTCTGGGTGGAGAAGGCCCAGCCCCAATTTGAGCAGGCTTGGAGACCTCAGCCCCAGGTCCCGCATGCCTGAGTTCCTCTGCCGTTCCTTCATGCGTGAGGCTTGTCTGAACCTGTGGAGAGTGGCCTTGATCATGGCTGTGGCTGGGTCCAAGAGGTCTTCAACAAGCATATCAAGTTAGACAAATGGTTAGCAGAGGATTCTGTCTCTGTTGAGGCCTGACCATGATCTCTCCACAAGACTGTCAGTGAGAGATGGGATTTCACTGGCCACAGGAAGCCTCCCCACAACGTTCTTCCAACTGTCACTGTCACTATCATCCCATTGCTCTTCAATTTGTTCGAGCGGGCACCAGTAATGTCTCCATTGTGAGACTTATTGTTACTGATTTTGGCATATCCAATATGCCATGGGTAGTTTGCCAGGCTCTGCTGTGCAGGTGGGATACTCTCAGTAGCTTGCCGGGCTCTCTGAGAGGGGCGGAGGAATCAAACATGGGTTGGCAGCGTGAAAGGTGAACACCATACCGCTGTGCTATCTCTCCAACCCTTCTTCCAACTAAGAGAGACATTACCTTTTGTTGTATAAGTTGCCACCAAATTTCTAATGCAGAAATCTTCAAAGAACAAACTGATTTATGAACTATAGATATTATCATGTGTAATATCGTGTTAATAACTGATATCAATTCCCTGAGTAGGTTTTAACTGGGGAGAAGTCAGGAGCAGGGTCTCAGAAAAGGGGGCAAGGTGGGATGATGAGGCAGCTAAAACTTACAGAGAAAGGGGGTGGCTAGGATGCTGAGACTCATTTACAGTGTGGCCTCAGTTTACTAGTCCAACTTCCTCCCCTGCTTCCTGCCCCCTTTCCACCCTTCTCCAGCACTGAGCCCTCAGCACAGCATGGTCTGCCAAGTCTCTGGGCTTCCCAGTGTACCCGTCATGATCAGGCTTTCAGCACTCCCCCACTTTGCCCAGACAGCTTTCTCTTCCCTCCAAGTTCGAGAGGGTAGGGCATTTTCCTAGCACGCTACCAACACAGATTCAATCCCTGATACCATATACAGTCCCCTGAACACCACCAGAGGTGATTCCTGAGTGCAGAGCCAAGAATAAGCCCTGAGCACCTCTGGGTGTGGATCGCCCCCCACCCTCTCGCCCCAACATGTTACCTCCACTATGAAGTCTTCCTCTCCCAAGCAGTGTTGCCCTACATCTTTTGCCTCTTCTCATTCCTTTGTTCAGGCTTTCTTTCTCATTGACTATGTTTTAGGTATTTTCTCCTCCAGGATGTGAGGCCCTTACAGGTCAATGTGTCTCTATATTCTGTGTTGAACATAGAACCAGGCAGGGTCATTTCCCAAAGGATCGATGCTGGATCCATGAACGCTTTCCTACTTCTTTCCCCTGAAGTCCAGCCTTTCCTCAGTTTCCTCGGCTCCCACTCATCTCTTAACTCTTACATCTCTCATTGGTAAACCAGAGGAAAATATACTTAGGTGTTGGGAGAATTTTTGAAGATAAATGAAAACTCCAAGAAGCAATAGTCAGCTTCAAAAGAAATAAACAGAGTGTTTATCTGAACTCAACTTTGGAGAGAGTTGTAAATCTAATGTTGATTCATCTAAAAAGCAACAAAATAACCCTTTCCTAAGTGCAGATTATGCTCCTGCTGCTGAACCCAAGACTAGATTTTTTACCTTAGTTTTATTTATGTAAGTTTTTTAGTTTTGGTTTTTGGGCCACATCTGGTGATGCTCAGGGCTTGCTCCTGGCTCCGTATGCAGAGATCACTCCTGGTGGGGCTTGGAGGACCCTATTGGTTACTGGGGACGGAAACCTGGTTGGCAGTGTGCAAGGCAAATGCCTAACCCACTGTACTGTTGCTCTAGCCCCGTTAGACCTTAATTTTAATGGAACTTACGTGTATGTCTGTTCAAATGCTCTGAGAACAGATGCTCTGAAGTGCTCTGTCCTCTAGATCTCACCTTCTGGGTTGCCCTTGTGCCACTATGATGAGGATTCATATTTTAATCAGTATACTCATGAGTTTAATGGCCAGTTAATTCAGACAAATAAAACATGAAGCCAGAAGTAGCCAAGAAGGAGCTCAGCTCTGAAATCCTCTGAAATCTGCCCTTTCTCCCTGTGGACTGATTCTTTGTCTCCTTCGGTCTCTCCTGTGAAGAGGGTGACAGGCTGTATTTCTCAAAGAGAGCCACAATGTTCTCTCTAATTCCACCTCTCCTTACATTGAAACATCACTTCTTGCCTCACCTGGTCCTCTTCTGATTGTAAGTGAAATTTTGGTACCACCGTATTCGGTACAGCAGAAACTATACTAGGTGAGTGTAAATTAATAAAATGGTGCCCAGCACTATTCACAACAGCCAAGATCTGGAAACAACCCAAGTGTCCAGCAACAGATGAGCTGATATACAGCTGTGAGAAAGGGTGAATTCATGGATGGAGCTAGACCATTATGCTAAGTTAAATCAGCCTGGAGGAGAGGGAAAGATGTGGAATGATCACACTCATATGTGGGATATAAGGAAACGTAGGAAAGGAGGGACAAATGGCCAAAGGCAACAGAACTACATAGTTGGTCTATAAATGGCAGGTGTGATATTGAAAGATGTATACATGAAACTACCATTAACAGTATTGTAAGTTAAGGTACCTCAATAAATATTGAAGGGTGGCAGGCCGGAGCAATAATACAGTGGGTAGGGCAATTGCCTTGCCTGTGGCTGACCAAAGTTCCATTCCCAGCATCCCATAGGGTTCTCTGAGCACCACCAGAAGTGATTCCTAAGTGCAGAGCCAGGAGGAAGCCCTGAGCATAACTGGTTGTGGTTGCCCAAAGCAAACAAAAATGGAGTTGAGCTCCTCTACCTTGCTCTGGGGACACAAGCAATAGGAACTCAATTGGCATTTGTGAGAGTTCCCAAACTAGCCTAAGTGACAAAAACCACAAAGAAAGGGCCCATGCAGGTGTTCCAGTCAACAGACAGACATGTGACTGCAAACACACCCTTAGGGCCCCACCATGGAGAGACTCCCCCTCTTTGAATCTTCCAGCTGCTGTCCCAGATGTGATGGAAATTATGACATTGTGTCCTATGCTGAGATCCAAGAATTCATGAACACATTAAAATAGCTGTATCCTACTATCAAGTTTAAGGGAAGGTGCTATGCAGTGAGAAAGGGTCCTAGCTAGCTTGTCTTGCAAAGCTGTGAAGATCAAAGAATCCGCATGATCAAAAGAAGATCAAAAGATCTGCCCATGCTAAAGTTGCCTACAAACCAAATTCAGTACATTCCCATTGTTGTAGTGGTGCCTGGTATTCCCTAACCTGGCTTCCCCTCACCCCCACCCTGGCAGGTTCTGAGGCTCCTCTGTGGACCTCGAAGACATAGAGATTTGAAAACGACTCTTCTCACCGAATCCATTCATTCCATGCATGAAAAAAGGCCCGAAGTGACTTGTCCAAAATCACACTGCTGGCTATGTGCTTGCTCCAATTTGTCACACTGCCTCCAAAAAGAGAACTATTTAAGGTAGGGCCATCCTTGTCTGGGAGCCAGAAAGCTGCAAGCAGATACAAGCAAGATCATTGTGCGATATTTCTTTTCAAGTCTCCAACAGACACTTTGAGCTGTTGCCCCAGCATGCCAAAGACAAGCCTATTTCATTTCCCTCATTCCCTCCCCTGCTCTCTCCCACTCAGTCCTCTGCGCATAGATCATTTCAGTGGGAGAAGCAGAAAGACTGAGCCACGTGTTCCACACCCAGCTCTGCGCCCTGTCAGCTCAGTGATGGATGGAGCGCTGAGCTCATGCGGAGGTCTGCCTGGTGTGGGTGAAGCTCTGTCTGATAGCCCATCATTGGCATTCATGGAGAGTTCCTAATTGTCACTTGGTGATGGGGTGCTGCAACGTGGTTAAGTGCGTGGGGGCTTCTCTTGGTTATTAACCTTTATGTTGCCCCTTTCGAAGAGGGGGCAAAGGCAGCTTGGGATTCTGATCAGCTATATTTAATGCACTGCTTCTCTTACTCAGCTAATATACCAACTATTGCGACAGAAGGGGGGGGGAATAGGAATCCTCCCCTCCCCCACCCCAATCAAACCAAACAGGCAGTGTAAAGTGAAAATTATTGACTTGAGGGTAGCAATGCCTTTCTATTAATGGGACACATCCTGTAGCTTTGAGGGTCCTGTGGGTGTTGATGAAGATCCCCTGCCATTCTGAAAGGCACAGAGTCATAAATCATTGAGTTTGAAAGAAGCTTCGGTGCCCATCCTCTGAAATAAGGGTGTCGTTCATGTGGAATTTATGACTCCAGGGAAGACAATTGATCTCAATGGCCCACAGAAAATATTCATGGGAGAGTTTAATGTTTCCAATCCAGAGGGAATCATGGGGCTGGGAACTGTACGTGGGAACCCGGGAACATCAAGTTTAAATGACCCCCACCCTTCCCTGTCTACAGAAGCAGTAATAACTGAGCAATCATTGGGTCAGAGAAGCAGTAATAACCGAGCAATCATTGGGTCAGAGTATTAGTGTGTGCATCTGCGAGCAAGAGATAATGAATTACCTGCAGGACAAAGCAGGGTGTTTATCATAGTGCTTCACCATGGGCTATGGGGACATTAAAATTTTTTAAGATTGAAAACAAGCTTTTTTATTACTATGTATGTAAATGTGCCTGGAATAAAACTTGACAAGTATAGAAGAGTCCAAAAGAAAAATTAAATCACCAGATTCCCACCCTGAAATGAGAATTACAATAAAGAAACTTGAGCATTTTTCTTTGTAGTCTTTGTCTAAGCATGTGTACACATATACACACAACTTTATATTATATATGTTTGTGTGCTTATTTTATATATACAATTTGAACCTGGGGGTCAAGAATATGGCTCAGTGGCAGAGCACGTGTTTCACATATGTTGAGGGCCTGAGTTTGATTCCCCGCCAAAAGTTTTAAATTTAATTAGTTTAATTATGAATGTTTGGAGACCAGAGAAATAGTACAGTGGGTAAGACATTTGCCTTGTATGTGGCTAATTCTGGATCAATATTTGTACCACATATGGTGCCCTGAGCATTGTCAGGAGTGATCCCTGATCACAGAGGCAGGAATAAACCCCAAGCATTGCTGGGAGTGACCCCAAAATGAAAACCAAAACCAACCCAAACCAACCAAGAACATTTGTACTATGGCTTCACATTCTGCATCTTTACTTGGCATTGGGTACTATCACGTTCTTCAAAAGTGTGTTCTGTGAAAGCAACGTAACATTTAGTCATATTGATGTACCAAAATAGATTCAACAATTGCCCTATTACTAGACATCTAGTTGTTTCCAGTTTCCCACTGCTTCTGAAATGTTCCCTAATTTAAGGTCGAGGAGGAAGATTTCTGAATGAACAGATGCACTCTTTAATAAGGCGTTTGATGCAAATTTTCTTTATGTTTTTTTCAATCTTTCAGTTTTCCCTTTGTCTTTTGCAGTGAACCACTGTGAGCTAAGGATGAGACTTTGGCGTTTTGTTTTTTTTAATCATTCTCTAAGAAGGATCTTTGCGGGGTGTCATCTTCCCTAACTACTCCTTATCCCTACAACTCACAAGTTGGTGGTTTGTTTTTGCCTTCAATTACTCCCATCCTTTACCTGGGAATGAGTCAATTCATTGTACATGAATATATACTACCTTTGCCATCCATACTTCCATTCCCTGTTCCTTCCCTTCTTCAAATTCCACCCAACTCAGGGTCCAGTTTAACTCTCTCCTCCCCCACAGAACCTTCTCAAGCCTCTTGAACCACAAACTCTTCTTCTGAACTGCTCTGTAATTTACTGTCTTCACACCACTCCTCCGGCAATTAATCACCACTTACCAGCTGCACGACCTTCAGTAATCCCAGAAGCTTGTCGTGAGAATTTAATGAGATCAAGCCTATAAAATAAATACCTATCACAGTGGGACACGCATTGCAGTTGAGCGATAAATGGACACTGGTATTATCATTCAGGCCAGTTGCCTGGTGAGACTTTCTTCTGGTTCCTGTTATAGACACCCTCCTCCAGTGTCATTTAGCTGGGTGTGACCTGGATTCTGATTCCCCAAGGCAGCAGCTGCTCCATGGCGCCATGGGCTGTGGGCTCTCGGGAGACACTCACAGGGAGATTTGCTGCTCTTGCTGAGGCCTGAGGTCACTCATGTTCCTTGTCCTTTGCTTCCTTCAACGAGGTTTTGCTTTTCCAGTGAACTAGAACCCAAATCTCAGAATGACTGTCTCAGTTGTCAAGGTGCAGAGCAGAGCTAGGGTAGTTCCAGACTAGTTTTTCCTGGGACCGAGAGAGAGAAATGTGGCTGTGTCTATATAGTGGGCTTTTGGAGTTGGGAGGGAATTTAGAGACCATCATGCCTCATCCCTGTTCTCCCATTAAGAGGAGAAAGAAGCTTTGGTGTGGGACCTGGCTGGGTTGCTAGGACACCTGAGCTTTGGTTCATGTCCTGAGCAAGTTGCTGCCCCTTCTGGTGTTTAGCTACCTCGTGTATAAAGTAAGACAGTTGAACTGAATATTATCTAAAGTGTCTTCAAAGTTAAATATATGTTCTTACAAAAATGATGCCTAGAGAGGTTAAGAGAATAGGATAAAACAATCAGCCTCAAATCCCAGAGCCTGCTCAGCCATGCAGGCCCTTTATCAGTTGGCTATGCAGAAACTCTCACGGGCACCTGCCCTGTGTGAGACACCTAGAACAACAGCCAGCTCTCTCGGAACTTCCAGCTGGGAACATAGACGAAATCAAAATGACAAATTTATTGAGTTGTGAAAGACAATACAGCAGCTGGGCAGGGTGCTTGCATGTGGCTGACCTGGGTTGGATCCCCGGCATCCCATACGGTCCCCGGGACCTCTCCAGAAGTGATCCATGAGTGCAGGAGTAGATCCTCAGTACCTTTGAGTATAAGCCCAAAGCAAAATGAAACAAAAAATAATGGCACTGAATGCGGCAGTCTTCTAGGCACTGTGCTTGGCTCCTTCTGCAGTGCTCAATAGGGATGATTAGGAGAAAGGGGAGAGTCAAGAGACTAGGATTGCAGGCTTTGCCTCTGGCCCCCAAGAGCATCGTGAGACATCAGTCCCTGGATAAATAATTCAATCCTGCTATTATTTAGCACTCTGTGGCCACTGCTGGAGACCAGCTTCTCCAGGGCTCTGGGGGACCCCTGTAAGCTCAGACTTCAGTCTTGATTTCCATTAGTTCAGGTTGGAGGAGAAAGGGCACATCTGCAAACTCCCAGGGTTAGGCATTGTGACTTGGAGGAAATAAAGGGGCTTAATTACTTTGGGCTAAAGTACACAGGCATTTGACATTTTGAAAAATGGTTTTATGACATTTCTTTGATAGGCCTGGACCAAAGGCAGCTGCTTATACTTCAGGGAAGTGACTGAACAGGAGAGGAAAGAACACAGAGCCTCGATAGTTTAATAATATTCCCTTATATTTACAGAGTGCTTTGTATTTTTCAAAGCAGCTTTACCTTTATTACTTATTTGATTTTTACAATTACACAGCAAGGGGGAGTGGGGAATGTAGAAATCCAGGCACTTAACTAAACTGGATGAGCTTGGGCAAATTGGCTTTTTGGGTCTTAGTCTTGTCCTCTCAGAAAAGACAATGCTGCTGGCTCGGCAGGTTGGAGGGGATGCTTAAATGGCATGCCAACGGTCAAGGAAGAACCTCGCATAGCTGCTAGCAAGAGCAGAGACCCACAAGCTGTGAGTTCCCAGGGCCCTCTGTGAGATGGCAGAGAGAGCTGAGGAGGGAGAGAGAATGTGGGTGATCAGAATCAGGGGACCTTTCTCACCATAGCATCTAGATTCCCAGGACAGTTTAGTTCCCCAAAGGAAGCAGGTAACACTTGTCATGATACCATATTGTGCAGAACCTGGAGTGGATTTGTGGGGCTCCTAATATGCAGGATGAGGGCGAGTGGGAGGAGAGTCTCACTCTGGAAGGCAAGAGCCAGGCAGATGGGTGAAGGGAGAAGAAAGCTCCAGGGAATCTGGCAGCAGGCCAGTTGTCTTCTCAGCCAAGCGTCCAGAGGAACTAGCTGGCAGAGGCACAGGCAGAAGAAAAGCACCAGAGCTACACAAAATTGGCCACCAGTCTGGGACGACCAGCCACAGCAATGCATCACCCAATCAAGCCGGAAATGACCTCGACAGGTTGGATGAAGTGAGTAAGATGATCTTCAAACATACTAGACCCAAGGCCAGTCTCTGGGTTCCTAGACCCGATGACAAGAATATTGATTGAGAAAAAAGGAGGGTGGGTGGAAAATAGAAGCCCTCTGCCCTTTCTCTTTGGAAGCCAATGGGAAGGGAGCCTGATGGAGAAGAATATTGGATGAAGGGCCCAGGGAGATAGGTCAAGGTCTCGAAGACATGCTGTCACACCGGAGCCCCAGGGCTGCTCCTCAGCACTGAACAGTCCTCCAAGCACTGCCAGGTGTGGTCCCCAATGAACAATCAAAACAGTCAGGTGAGGAGGTAGGTTCTTTTCATGTTTCCAACCTTATGGAGTCACTTTGTCTCTCTGGGCATCAGCTTTCTTTCCTGGAACAAATGGAAGGGAATCCCAGGCCATTCTTTTTTTTTTCTTTATAAATTTATTTATTGAATCACTGTGAGAACAATTACAAAGCTTTTGGGTTTAAGTCTGTCAGTCATACAATGATCCCTTCACCAGTGCACATTTTTCACCACCAAAATCCCCAGCATACCCCCCATCCCACCCCTTCCC